>NC_068303.1:20873988-21190142 GCF_025860055.1 Xyrauchen texanus | reverse complement strand
ATTCTGTTAACTACGTACAAAGCTTTGAGTGGTCTAGCTCTACAGTACTTAAGTGACCTTCTACCATGCTATATTCCATCACGTTCATTATAATCACAAAAACTTCTGGCATGTTAATGGTTCCTAGAATATCAAAATCCAAAAAAGGAGGTAGATCCTTGTGGCAGGGTGGAGGGCGGGGCCGGGTTGTGATTTTACAAGGGATAAAGGCCGATGGCAGACTGTGGTGCGACGAGAGAGAGTTTATGGACATGTCCGTCATGTGTGTGTGTTTGTTTTTGGTTTAAGTTATCCATTAAAATATTATTTATATTGCCAAGCCGGTTCTCGCCTCCTCCTTCCCATTGAAGTCCTTTACAATCCTTTTCATATTTAGCTCCTAAACTATGGAATAGTCTCCTTAACACTGTTCGGGATGCAGACACACTCACTGAGTTTAAGTCTAGATTAAATATTCATCTATTTAGCCAGGCTAAACCAAATTTTTCCACCAACTCACTATTAGGCTGCTTTAGTTAGGTCTGCCGGATCCAGAAACATTGATCATGATCTATAACGCTGCAATAAATTGAATGGCATCTATGCTCATGTTATTCTATTTGTATCCCTGTCTCAACTTCAGGACTCTTATCCTGAGGCCACCAGAACCGGCTGGATCCAGCTCCATTCCTGCTTGGTGACCCCACTGCTACGTGTCTCTGAGTGATGATGACTAAATGCAGCCAGTGCCAGCCAAACATCACTTCAGTCTAGTATGGATGCCATTGCCTGAACCATGGAGTTAGGATAGACATCACCGAAATTACCGGCGGGTTGAAATGTGAATCTCCCGAATGGGGATTCCAAAGGAAATCCTCACTGACCAAGTCACAATATTCATGTCACGTACACTACGCAAACTGTACAAATGATTAGGCTTTAAATCGATTCGCATCAGCATTAATCAGCAAACTGATGGGTTGGTCTAATGATTTAATAAGATCTTGAAAACATGATTTGTAAGTTTGTACTCGAAGACTATAAATATTGGGATAAGTGGCTTGAACCCCTGTTGTTTGCATTACGACAGGTCCCGCAAGCCTCAACAGGGTTTTCCCCATTCAAGCTACTGTGTGGGGTCGGCTATGTGGTGTGCTCGATGTCATATGGGAAACTTGGGAGGAACGACCTTCGAATAGCAAAAAAAAATAAAAAATGCAATATGTTCGTGACCTTAGAGCAAAACTCCACACTTTGGGGCAGGTAACAGGAGAATCTTCTCCAAACGCAAGAATGTCAAAGCTGACTGTATGACAGGGGTAATCAACTACGGGAATTCGCACAGGGAGATAAAGTGCTTGTATTGCTGCCCACTTGGAGCTCCAAATTACTCACCAAGTGGCAAAGACCCTTTGAGGTCACACGACGAGTTAGAGATCTCGATTAAGAGGTTAGGTGAATGGATATGGAAGGGGCATGTCAAATCTACCACCTCAACATCCTCAAACCATGCAGGGAAGCATTGCCTGCAGCCTTGGCCATGTTAGTTCCAGAGAGAGCAGAGTTCGGGTCGGAGGTGAATCCCAAACCAAATTTGTTCACCCTGGTCTCTTGTGGAGACCACCTCTCACAACTGTCACAACTTACAAACATTGCCTGGTTGCAAGCGGAATTCATGGCCGGGTTTACACCCCTTCCCGGTCGCAAAAACCTTGTAGTGCACAATATTGAGACCACCCCGTGGGTGGTGGTTCATAGCCACCACTATCATCCTCCTGAACACAAGAAAAATATTGTTCATGAAGAATTAGAGGCAATGCTTGAAATGGGTGTAATACAAGAGTCGCACAGCGACTGGGCCAGCCCAGTAGTTCTAGTACAGAAGAATTTAGAGTTTATGTTTTATTTGTGTCTGTTCTAAGACATTAAAACTCATCTAATTATTTTCATTAACTTGTGCGTGAACCCCAGATGAGTTAGCTCTGAATAGAAGCGTAAATCAGCCCAGAATTGTTTATACACAACAGCAGTATGGACTTTAGACTTGCTGAAGTAACCATCATATTTAACCATGGAGATGCAGTTAAATCGTCGGAAACACTGCCTGGAGGGAGATCCAGATAGCGCCCTGAATCACTGTGAGGTTGTTATGTGGTTGCAACGCACACTAGCAATGGTACAGGACTGCTATGAGGTGGTGAGGATGCGTGAATGTGTGTGTGTGTGTGTGTGTGTGTGTTGTCCCATGTAAGTTATTTGCTTCACATATTATTTTATTGTCACAAAGGTATTTCATGTAAAAGTTAATTTTATTGAGGTATCTTTTCTATTTTCAGAGTGTTTATAGGATATTTCATACACTTGACATTTTCTTAAGTACAAGTTAAAACCAAGTATGCATAAAAGAGTGTTATATATTGAGAGACATTTGATCTGCACTTACCTGTAAAGGGTTGTATACCAGACGTATATTTCCCTATTCATCTGTGGCCGGAGAAACAGTCTCAAAGATTGTTTAGAACCAGATTTGGGGTGTTACTAGTGTATAATAACATTAATTCTGTGAATTAATTAAGTCAAAGTCAATGCATACATTCATTCCATTTTATTGATTGTATCTAGTCTTTCATGTCAGTTATTTCATTTTTCTTTCTCATTAAAATAAAAAATAAAATATATATATATATATATATATATATATATATATATATTATTTTATTTTTTTCTTTAATAAATATTGTAATTTGCTTTTTCTAAGTGGAATTTACTGAGTTTATTAATTCACTGAAGTTAAAAATGTATAGTATCATAACACTCTAAACTGTTTTAAGACACATGTGTATTAAATTGCATAGTTTATTTAACGTTGGGGTGACCTGCAGTAGGTTAGTGGTTTAAGAGAGTACCCATATGATCAGTCGAGCAACACATAATACCTGAACCCAAGTGCTTGCTCTGAAAGAGCTCACATTAATCAACCCTGGGAGGGAAGAGAGTGCTACATATACATCCACACTGATGGAATGCCACTTGTCCAATCAGACCAGATGACCAGAACTAACTGTTTTATAAACTAAAGGCTTATACTTCTGTGTTGATCCTATGACATTTATAGTTCTGCATCTAGGGAACAAATTTATGAGAAAAACACTGTATGCTTGCTTTTGAGTCACATAAATAAATAAGGCATACTTTTGATGTTCTGAACTGAAACAAAAAATCATAAAATTAATAAATAATTAAAGACTTTACAATGCATATAGGCAATATAACCAACTCTTCTCAGGTGTTTTTTTTAATTTGCTGACAAATTATAAGTGTTCCATTTCCATAACTTATGAAATAAGATTATTTACTGCACACAATACTGTCAACATATGGTCAAATCATCCTGCAGTGGCAGACAGGTCTCTTGCTCATCTTAAAGGAGGAAGCAGGAGCCAGGTTTACAACTAAAAGACTTAACATAATATAAAACGTCTAGGTTACTGTTGTAAACTTTGTTCCCTGATGGAGGGAACAAGATGTTGTGTCGAGTGAAGCGACACTAGAGGACTTTCTTGAAGGCCTTGGTTACCTCTGAACTTGAAAAATGGCTAGATGGGACTGTTGTAACCTCCATTCCCTGATGGAGGGAATGAGACGTTGTGTCCCCCTGGCCATGACGCTGAACCGAGCCACTGCTATGGCCGAACCTTACTCTCGGCTCCTCAGTGCAAAATCTGAATGGACAGATGCACGATTCCCTCCTTTTATACCCGTATAAGCCCATCTTGTGGAGCACCTATTTCAGTACAGGTTAATTTTAGTACCCATAGTGGGTCTGGTCGGGAAATTCCTCCAATGAATTCACGGACCAGAGGGCTAGGGAGGAAGAACATCCTGGGAGCGTGAATCTAGTGGACTTTCCTGGGAAAAAAGAATGCACGTGATCAACTCAGTGGAGGGGAAAGGCGTTATGTGCAAGCGGAACACCCGGTCAGCCGTTCAAAATTTTCCCAAGTTCTACATGCTCGGACATGAGGGAACACGGGACGAAACTGACTCTACCCTGAGATTGTAAAATCTCGTAAAGGCATTGGGTGTTGCCCAGCTTGCTGCTCTGCATATGTCTGCTAGGGAGGTGCTGTTGGCCAGTGCACACGAGGATGCCACCCTTCTTGTCGAGTGCGCTCGAACCCGCAAGGTGGCGGGCATGGCGTGGGTGTGATAGGCCAGTCTGATGGTATCAACGACCCAGTGGGAAAGCCTCTGTTTGGAGACAGCATTCACTTTCTGCTGTCCGCTAAAGCAGACAAAGAGCTGCTCAGAACATCTAAAGCTCTGCATGCGGTCCACATAGGTACGCAAAGCACGCACCGGACATAGCAACGAAAAGGCTGGGACTGCCTCCTCCCGGGGCAGTGCTTGCAGGTTCACTACCTGGTCCCTGAAGGGGGTCGTAGGAACCTTGGGCACGTAGCCCAGTCGTGGTCTTAAGACGGCGTGGGTGTCTGCCGGACCGAACTTCAGGCAAGTGTTGCTGACAGAGAATGCTTGCAGGTCCCCAACCCTCTTGATGGCAGTGAGCATGATCAGGAGGGCCGTCTACAAAGAGAGGGCTTTGAGCTTGACTGATTCTAGCGGCTCGAAAGGGGGGTCTCTGAAGGCCTGAAAGGACTACGGAGAGATCCTCTGAGGATAACAGGCATGGCCTTGGAGGGTTCAGCCTCCAGGCGCTTCTAAGGAACCTGATAATCAGATTGTGCTTCCCTAGGGACTTACTCACTGCATCGTGGTGAGCCAATATGACAGCTACATAAACCTTCTAGGTGGAGGGGGACAGCCTCCCCTCCAACCTCTCTTGAAGGGTGTTGGCATCTTTGCCGTGCACCGAGGTAAAGCAGACGCTGCCGAAAGGGGGCGGGGGAACTGAATCGCATTGCCGAGTCAGATGGTCCTGGCCAGCCAGTGCGACGGGTTGGGAAGTGAGAGCCACGCGTCCAAGCTCCGTGCAAGGGGCACTAAGGGGACAATTGTTTTCGATGTACCTGGCGAGGCTTCGCAGCAGGGCGGAGCAGGTAGTGTGGTGTCGGGAGGTAAAAGCGTGTCCCTAGGCTTTAGTGCTGAGAGAAGACTCGAAGCACTTACTTTGACTGGCTGTGAGTGCCGCCTGGACACGAGGAACCAACCATCTAGCCGTGAAGGCTGTGGGGATGGCGGAGGGTTCCAGTCCAACCCCACATTGACGCCTGGTCCGGGCAAGCATGTCGGCCATCTGGCGTCAGCCTCTTCTCATCCATTTAGCACAATTGAAATGAGTGTGTGGGAAAAAAACACATGTGAGATGTTAATGATGTAAAGTGAACAGAATCCCTTGTTTAATTCATTGGTTCAAGAACATGAGTATCAAATCTGTTATTCAGAATTCAGCTCTTGTTAAAATGATTTGTCTCCATATGGACCTGCCTCCATTAGAGAGATCTAGTAAAACACAGCTGTTCTGATCATATAGCATAATAACATCAGCACCTTTGTGGCCTGCAAGAAATCCCAAACAAGAAACTTGCTCTCTCAGCACTCAGTATTTTTCAGTATGTGTGGCATTGCCAGTTGTGGCAGGAGGCAGTGAGTTGGAAATTATGCTCTCTTAAACTCTTAAATAAAAGTCTTAAAAATAAGAACTAAAAATAACTTCTAAATGACAGCCCAGTTGGTTTTAATAATTGATTGATCCATTAGAAGTTGTCTGAGTTCTCCATCATGGAGTGCTGGGGGTGAGATTGTGTTCTGTTCAATCCAAAAGTCATGGACATCTGGTGGAAACTAATGATCTGAACAGTGCAGGATACAATAGATGATGTGCACTTGCAAACCATTGAGTCGTTTGTTTGGGGAGTGATTGCGGCCTACGTGACTCAGAAGGCAACATGCGGTGCAATGCAGCAGTATTAATAATGCATTGGTCAGCAACCCACTCAACACAAGAATGCAATGTTTTAAGGCCATATTTTGTGTGTAAGTGTGTACTAATTAACCCTTGAAGCTATTTTATCCAATAACAATTTTAACAATTTAATAAATCAAATGAAAAGCTGTGAAGCTAAAGACCTTTTTAAAAAGCTTATGTCCGAAAATGTTTGATGTTACAACACTTTATACTGTATATGTATATCCCAGGTGAATACCCAGAGAAAATTTTTTGTTTGTCTTGTTTTGCTGGTGGCTTTTTCATAGATTAAGGGGGCTTTCACACTAGCACTTTTGGTGCGCACCCCGGTTCGAATGACGTCAGAGTTCGGTTCGTTTGGATGATGTGAACGCTGTCTTCCGAACTCGGGTGCGCACCCGCGAACCGTACTCGAGTCCGCTTAAAAAGGTGGTCTGGGGTACGGTTCATGTGAACTCCAGTAGGGTTAGTTGCTGATATGAACGCAATCGAACCAAACCGCGGAAGTGAACCGCTATTGATGACGTATAATGTGGTCGCCAGTCTCACACGCGTCACTTTCAAAATGAGCGGAAAGAGTTTACTTTCGTGCGTGCGTGCGTGTGTGTATACACTTACCTTGACGAAAAGCGGGATTGACGCACACGCACTGCAAGCAGAGAGATGATTTCTGCTTGCCTTCGCAAAAATTGTCTTCGGCGGACAGCCCGCTGTCTTTTGAACGATTTCAGTATTTTTGCGGCAGACAGACGCAAGTGTGTTTCTGTATCTTGATGTTGAAAACAAAACCAAAGGTTAAAAAAAAGAACAAATGTGAACCGAGCAAGTCTATTCATTGAATTTTGATGCCTTTTCATTTCGTGGTTATCAAGCAACACGATTACGCACCAGCTGCAGCTTGATGACGCAAGCGTACCGCGGTTCAGATACAAATATATAATGTGAACACAGTCCATCGGGGGCAGGGGGGAGGGGGGAGCAATCGAACTCGGGTTCGGAACAGGCAATCGAACCAAGTGTGAAAGCCCCCTAAGAGACATAATGGAATTCTCAATTACATTACGTCTACTGTGTCCCATATTTTCCCTAAAAATCCTTAGGTGGAAAAAAAATACAAAGAAAAAGACAGTTGTTGACAAAGAGTAAATGTATAGAGCTATAAAAAGAATGTGTATGGCATAGGCCATATAGTTTAGTCTAAGAAGAATTTGAGAAATATTTGAGTTCATATTGAAATAACTGATGCTTTATTGCAGACTTTAGCACCTTCTCAGATATGAGGCCATTTTGTGTCAATCTTGAGGAAACGTCTGAAGCTCTAAAGGAGATACATGCGAGATTGTTAGGGTCTTATTTTTCAAGAGAAAATTAGTCTAAATTCTGTCTAGGTTAAACAATTGAGATATTAAAGAAATCCCATTTGTGATAGTTCTTTCCTATGGGTAATTGCATAGACAACTACAAGTAAGCCATTTGTAAAAAGTGTAAACTGTGTGGCTTTGTGGCACTATCCAAACATTGCTCAGTGTTTGGCATTCTAACCAGGGGTGCATTTCCCATGCAACAACATAACTTACTGCTTAACCACCATAGTTTGATGCATTGCAGGAGAATTTAACTAGGTATTCAATTTTTTTCCCCCAAACCTGTAGAAACTATGTAGCACATCTGTTGTTCGAACCATGGGGGTTCAATAATAACGTTAAGCAAGGGGTGGAGTATAACTTCTACTGAGATTCAGTGGATGCTAAAATAAGCTGATTAAGACACAAAATATGTTGGTAATAATGGAACTTGCGACCATAGTTGGCAAACAATGTGTGGCGTTCTTGTCCAAACCCGGGTTCTTGGCACCACTGTAACACTCTTTAGTTTGTTAATGGAGGAGTCATGAGACAGCGAAGCAGCTTAAGGTCAGTTTTAATTTCACTACTACTAAGACACTCAATGGTAATCGTCAAACACATGAATATAACAGGAATCAATGGTAAATAATGTCTGCCTTCAGGTTTCTCTCTCTCCCCCTCTCTCTCTCCCTTTGCTGGCTCAACCAATGGTGTGAGTTTGAGGTGGGAATACAGTATGTATTTGCCCGACCAAGGGAAGACGGGGGAGTGTTCAGGAAACCTGTTTGAACAAGCATTATTTTACAAAAACCATTCAGTGATGCTAGTGGTGCATTTGAGGTTTAATGTCTAGTTCACAAATTACAGTTAATTGCCTTGATTTTTTTAGAAGCCAGCTTCTGACATCTAGAGAAATAGCATAGTATGGAGTCTATAATATGTGTCTTCTTCCATAGTTGCTCCATATCTTGTTGTGCCAAAAAAAGCTTGTTCAGGTGGACCTGCCTGACCCCACATCAGCGTCTGTTGATGTCCAACACCCCATCCCTGCTGCATCAGAGGGAGTCTAATTAACTAATGACATGGTCTTTACTTCTTCCCATCATAGTTTATTTCATCTACAAACAAACACTCCCACAGCACAATTGTGATTAACAGCTGCAGGAATAAACAAGAGATAAATCTCCCCAAACGGCTAGTGTGCTCTACTTCAGTCAGTCCGCAAAATAACTAGAGAGGTGACAATTAACTTTTAACACATTTTCGAAGTCCTTTTTCCAACCCCAGGAAATGAATAATTAGCACAGTGCATAGACCTGCATAAAAAATAGGGTGTTTGTTTGGCAGGTGGTAAAATTCATTTTTGTTTTCTCCAGATAAATAGATTTTTAGTAATAACGTACAAACCTTTTAGTCAGACTTGCCATATTCCTGGTGAAGTACTACACTACCCAAAATCCCTAAGCGAGATCTACCAATCAGAGATGTAATTTGTATAGTGGAAACAGGAATCACCCAGCAAGTCTTTCATGCATTATTCTTATTGTCTGTGATGTAAAGTCAACTGTTTTAGTGTATCATCATTGCTTTTTCGTCTGTAAATCGCTTACCATGGCTTTCGGACTATTGTCCACAATTCAAGAATTTTCTGCTGATCCCTTAACTATTTTAGATGGACCCCCAGGGGTCTGTAGAGCCTAGTTTGAGAAATGCTGGCATAGACAATCATCACAAATGGATTTGCCTGTTTTTCTATTCAATAATCTCCCATGGCTGAAATGCATTTGAGTGAGAAAAAATGCACAAGCAAAAGTGACCCAGTTTTCTTGACTTAGTGCAGCTGTCTTGCTCTCTGTATTGTCAGTAGCTGCTGTGGCTAATTTATGAAACTGGCTGTATATTCTGAATCACATGATATGTCTGTATTATGATGAATTTGTCAGGCATCAAGGTGTTTGTTGGTGATTGACTGCTTTGAACTGATACTCAACCTCTGAATCAACCCGAGTTTGATGAGCCCTCCATAAAATCCAAAGCCTGGCTAATGCTGCAGACACTGCAGTAATGGCAGGCACATTCTCGATGCTGATATATGAAGATGGACTGACTTTGTTTTGCCATTGCTTATCTAATCAATGTTTTCTGGGTACTTTATGGCGTGTGAGAGAAAAATTGCAAAAGTACTTGTCATCTTTATTGGATATTAGAACGTGGATGAGCTTCCAAGCCATTAAGTTATGTCAGTTTTAAGGTTGCCTTTTTAAAAAAATATTATCAACGCAGTAAATATAGTTATAAACTTAAACTGTAATGATCTCCACCCTGTTATGCTAAATAATTAAGCAGTCTTCAGATGGCAAGTTAATCTGTGCTATCAGGCTCGTTAACTGTGCAGATAAAATTATGTGGTGGGAAAATGTTTGAGTTCAGAGGTCTGTCACAGGATATGGTTTTAGGCCTGAGCAGGAAGACTAACATCATCCACATATAAACCCAGCTATTAAACCCCAATCTGCAAATCTCTGTCACCATGGTAATAAATGCCATGGCCACAGTGTCACTGCTATAGGTGGAGGAAACATTTTTTAAATATTTTACCTCATAATACTGCACTGATATTCCAACACCAAAAAACAATCATGATTGGTCTCATGAAATTTATGTGAGCATTTCAAAGTTTTTGCAGAACTGAAATTATGTGCTACTTTACATGCTTGGCTGCACTTTTAAAGTGAAATGTCCAGCAGGAGGTGCTAAAACCGAGTGAAACGAGCTAGTAATCAGATGTTTTTAAGGTGAATTTTATGTGGGAAAACGTCTACGTTACGGATGTAAACTCTGAAAAAAGGCCAATGAGAAGTTGACAGTTTGCATGTCCCGCCCCTGGATATACGGGTATAAAGGCGGGGTTGCTATAGACATGGTGACCAGGGGGCGGCAGGAACTGCCCAAGGGAGATGCGGGTCCACTCGTAAGGAGAACGTACCGTGGAAAATACAAACAAGGTTGTTAAGGTTATGGTTGCCTTTTTAAAAAAATATTATCAACGCTGTAAATATGGTGGTAGATCCCGGCTCTTCGGAGGGTGGAGTTGCTACAGACATGGTGACCGGGGGGCAGCGGGAACTGCCCAAGGGAGACGCTGGTCCACTCGCAAGGAGACCGTACCGGGGAAAATACACACAGGCGGAAAGTCCCCGTAGGAGCCCTAACCTGCGGAGCACCTATTCCAGTACAGGGTAGATTTGAGTACCCGGTGGTTTGGGTCGGCCCATAGGGCTAGGGAGGATTCATCCAGGGAGCCAAGTGAGTGGGCTCTCCTGGGTGAAAAAGCGCACGGTATTACCTCAGCCAATGGAAAAGGCGCTAGGTGCAAGCGATTCACCCGGTCAATCCGTCAGCATTTTACCGAGTTCTACCGGCTCGGACCTGAGAAAACACGGGATGAGACTGAATCTATCTTGAGATTGTAGAATCTCGCAAAGGTATTAGGTGTTGCCCAACCCGCTGCTCTGCATATGTCTGCCAGGTAGATGCCTCTGGCCAGTGCCCATGAGGACACAACACTCCTTGTTGAGTGTGCTCGGACCCGCAAGGGGGGGGGGGGCACGGCCTGGGTGCGATAGGCCAATGAAATGACGTCCACCAACCATTGGGAGAGCCTCTGTTTGGAGATAGCGTTCCCATTCCGCTGTCCACCAAAGCAGACAAAGAGCTGCTCAGAGCATCAAAAGTAGGTACGCAAAGCACGTACCGGACACATCAAGGAAGGGGCTGGGTCTGCCTCCTCGCGGGGCAGCGCTTGCAGGTTCACTATCTGGTCTCTGAAGGGTGTGGTAGGAACCTTGGGCACATAGCCCGGACGCGGTCTTAGGATCACATGTGAGTCTGCCGGACCGAACTCCAGGCAAGTGTGGCTGACAGAGAATGCTTGCAGGTCCTCGACCCTATTGATGAAGGCGAGAGCGATCAGCAGGGCCTTTTTAAGGGGAGGGCCCTGAGTCCAACTGATTCTAGCGTCTCGAAGGGGGGTCTCTGAAGGCCCGAGAGGACCACTGAAAGATCCCAGGAGGGGAACAGGCTTGGCCGGGAGGGATTTAACCTCCGGGCGCCTCTTAGAAACCCGATAATCAAGTTGTGCTTACCCAAAGACTTGCCGTCTACTGCGTCGTGGTGGGCTGCGAAAGCAGCTATATACACCTTAAAGGTGGACGGGGACAGCCTCCCCTCCAACCTCTCCTGCAGAAATGAGAGCACTAACCTGACTGTGCACCTTTGTGGGTCTTCGCCCCAAGAAAAACACCAATTTGTGAACAAGCGCCACTTTAGGGCGTAAAGTTGTCTGGTAGAAGGGGCTCTGGCTTGGTTGATCATGTCTATGACAGCAGGTGGTAGATCAGCTAGATCTTCCATGTCCCGTCCAGGGGACAGATGTGGAGGTTCCAGAGGTCTGGGTGCGGAAGCCAGAGCGTGCCCCATCCCTGAGAAAGAAGGTCTTTCCTCAGGGGAATTTGGCAGGGAGGGGCTGTCGCGAGGAGTACGAGGTCCGAGAACCAAGCCCGGGTGGGCCAATAGGGAGTCCTCCCTGACCTTGCATAGCACCTGTATAAGAAGGCTCACTGGGGGAAATGCGTACTTGTGCAGCCCCGTGGGCCAGCTGTGTGCCAGTGTGTCTGCCCCGAGGGGAGCCTTTGTTCGGGCATACCAGAGCGGGCAGTGGGAGGTCTCTCGGGAGGCAAACAGGTCTACCTGAACCTTGCTGAACCATTCCCAAATCAGCTGGACTGACTGGGGGTGAAGCCTCCACTCTCCACTGGGCAAGCATTGTCGTGACGGTGCATCTGCTACCACATTGAGGTTGCCGGGGATGTGAGTGGCACAGAGCGACTTAAGGAGTCCAAAGGGGATGACGGGCGAGTTGTGACATGTGGCGAGAGCATACGCTGCCGTGGTGATTTATGTAGGCTACCACGGTGGTGCTGTCTGATTTGATCAAGATGTGTTTGCCCTGAACTAGCAGGAGAAACTTCCGCAGGGCAAAGAAAACAGTCAGCAACTCCAGGCAGTTGATGTGCCAGCGCAGCGGGGCCCCTTTCCAACGGCCCGCAGTTGAGTATCTGTTGCACATAATGCCCCAACCCAATCTGGAGGCATCGGTCTTGACCAGGACGCATAGGGACACCTGCTGCAAGGGGACTCCTGCCCGCAGAAAGCAGAGGTCTGTCCAAGGGTTTGAATGTTTGGCGGCAGGCGGGGGTGACCATCACACGGCGCGTGCCACATCGCCATGTTTGTCTCGGGACTTGAGTCTGTAGCCAGTGCTGAAGCACTCTCATATGCATCAACCCCAGCGGCGCGAATGCCGCGGAGGATGCCATATGCCACAGGAGCTCCTGGAAAATTTTAAAGGGACCGTTGAGCCTGGCCTGAAGGTGGCGAGGCATTTCAGCACTGACTGCGTGCACTCGTTGGTGACATTGAGACTGAGTCTAACTCCATGCCGAGAAAAGAGATGCTCTGAACCGGGGCGAGTTTGCTCTTTGCTCTTTTCCCAGTTGACCTGAAGCCCTAAACGGCTGAGGTGCCTGAGCACCTGGTCCCTGTGGCCGCATAGTAACTCTCAGGAGTGTGCCAGGATGAGCCAGTCATCGAGGTAGTCAGGGACATGCCGAAGGGGAGGACCTTGTACTGATATGCCTGGCCGTCGAACGCGAACCGTAGAAAGGGTCGATGTCGAGGCAGTATTGAGATGTGGAAGTACGCGTCCTTCACCTTCGTGAAGCCAACCGCCTGGGGAATCGCAGTGTACCTGTGGTATATCATGCACCTCCGGGAAGAAAGGGACCAGGGGGTCATGGCTGTGAGCGGCACGCAGACCAATCATCCAGCCGCGATGGCTGTGGGGAGGACGGAGGGATCCAGTCCAAGCCCACGCTGGCGGCGGCCCAGGCAAGCATTTTGGACATCTGAGCGTCAGCCTCAGCATGGGCATGCAGGCCCGAAGGCGGCAGCCCAGACGAGTCATCCGCGTCAGATGTCGGACCGTTCTCCGATGCAGCGGCGAGCTCATCCAGCTCGGGGGGCTCAAGAGGATAGGCAGGCTGGCTGTGAGGCGAGCTACTGTTGCCTCGAGCCCGGAAGGAAGAAACTGCGCCCGCTGCCATCCCTGGATCGCCTCCATCGCCAGCCGCGTCGTCCTCAATCCCTTCGGTTGAAAGAAAGCCTCGACCGCAACGTTGCCATGGTCATGCACAAGTGAGAACATCCACAAATTGCAGTGCAGACACATGAGACAGCGCCTGTGGCCGTCTGAAGCTGAGAGAGCACTCTACCGCATCCAGGAACTACACAGGGGCGGAAGTGCATCTTTATAAGCGTCCTGAAAAGGACATTCAACGCCGCTGTGTATTGCTCTTTTAAGAGGAAAATACTCTTTTAGAGAAAATCACTCTTTTATTCAACACTCTTTAAGTATTGCGCTGTCGAAGTGCCCAGGGGCAAACTGCACTGCCGTGCAGAGAAGGAGAAAGCCGCTGATGTGCACCGTAGATCCTACAGCAGATCGACCAGAAGTAAGAGGAACAGGTGTGTGACTCGCAGCTCGCTGCATACACGACCATCGGCTCCGAAGAAAAATTCTGAATGAAACAGATGCATTTCCCTGCCTTTATACCCGTATGTCCGGGGCGGGACATAAAAATTTTGTCTGCCAACTTCTGATTGGCCTTTTTTCATAGATCAGAGGTATATTCGGTGCTCAAGAGAGACCGCTAGTGTCGCTTCTTCGACACAATTTCGAAGTGAGCGACAGACAGGGAACTTCATACATGCACTAAAATTCACCTTAACACCAGCTAGTTAAAAGTAACTGAAAACAATTGTGGAAAACTTTCTAGTAAAAGATCTAACATCATCTGTTTGTAGATGTCACTTTGTTTGATTATTGCTTTACACATGCAATTAAATTAATACATTTTTAAATGAAACTTAAAAGTGAATGAGGGTGAAAATGAAAGTGTCCAAATAAAGGGGACCGCTAAAAGATATTTTCCTTTTTAAGACAAACAAAAGTCAATACACCCTACTTGTTACCATTCTCCATTACTAGTGAAGTTGTGCCAGGAAATTAGTATTATTATATTTGTTCTTACAACGAAGCATGATTCTCCAGTATTTCATGGCACTCCACAGGTGAGTGTGTTACCAGCCTCAGGCCAGGGAAGCCTGAATGTGTAAGTTGAATGAACTACAATTACCAGCTCTGTAGAAGAATAAAAGAAATGCTGTGTGACAGAGGTAGTTGATGCCAGCTCCGGTAGTGTTTAATTGACTCTCTCTTTTAAATTAATTTAAATTTATTAATAACATTAACTTCACATATTGCCTTTCTAAGAACAAGAACTATTTGTTTTGCAATGCAACATATTCCATTAATGACAATCAAATCCCCATGAAAACATTACATTCCAATGAAAGCATTCAATTCCAATAAAGACATTTCTGTGTTCATTTGTGCCTGGGCTTCTCTAATACATCAGTGTCAAGTATATTACATTCCACGTTCACCATTTATAGTAATCTTCATTACAAATAAATTTTTCACACAAGTTCACTGATATATTCCCATCCTATTTCATGTAACAGAACGTAGTTCTGAAACATAAGCATTCTGAAAGCATGGATTCCCTTTTCACACTCTCATATAGACAAATCCGGCATTTTGTTTCACACTGACCTGGTGTTATACATGTACGCTTCCATTTTGGCTCTGATTAAATAATACACACGCTGCCATTTTGGCTCCACATAACTCCATTAAAAATACATACATTTAAACTTGCTTACATTGTCTCATCCAATTCCAATCAACATGTAAATCTCTTATGAAACCTTTATAAACTAATTACGTGCATACATTTTCTCACATTTCATTTTTAATACACATATTTTTTCTTTGTGTTTCTCCCATTATATGACTCATCACTACTGATAAAACAGTTTTACTGAGTTAAATAACATATACCAACACTTATATGCATAGCTGAAACATAATGATCCATTTATTGTTTTGAAACTGTTTGTTTTTCAACCATTTGCTCACCTGCAGAAGAATAAAAGAAATGCCATGAGACAGAGGTAGTTGATACCAGCACCAGCAATGTTTAATTAACTCTGGCCAGACCTGTGCAGTACTTTAGACCCACCAACACTAAGCGCTCTCTACAGGAGGCACTAACAACCACAATTCAACTTATTCCCAAATAACTAATATGACCTGTATTCATTATGTACATTACCTTTATACTACAAAAAATGTGGAGGGGTGTATGTTTTGTCAATACTTTGAACCCACTACAAGTGCAAATCAAAAAATCTCTTCCTCATTTTCCTAACCCTGAGCTCGTACTATAAAAACACTTCCAAGATCATAAAACACCCAGTGAGAATGAGCAGATTGGCAGATAAAGAAGACCTTGTCTTTTCTCCCTCTCTTTTTCTCCCGTCAGGTCTGATGGAGCTTTATTGATTGGCATGGCAGAAAACCACACTGCATTTGGAGACGATTTTCTGTGATAGTTCAGATAAAGAAAGAGAGCGAGAGTGAAAAAAATCATAATCCGAACAGCAGGCTCCCTGACTGTGCTGAACACATCCGCCTTAAAGCCGTAGGTGCACCGACCCGGTTAGTTCCACTGGGGATGGCAAAGTGACTCGGGATGCTAGAGCCATGGATCAACCACGGGCAAGCACAGGTGCAGTTGAGCCTGAGAAAGGCTAATCTCCTCTCATCCAGAGGCTCTGTAGAAATTCTCTCTCTTTAACGGCTTCTGAATGACCTTGCCTGAGCTGACCATAAACTCAGAGCAGGGAGTTTAGCTCAGCTATCAAAGGGAGGAAGCATTCTAATAGTCACAGTGTAGTGGTAAGATGTTATACCTCATCTAACCTGATAAACCATGACTCCCCGCGTCTCTCTAGCTGGACAATTACTGTCCAATTCCAATTTACTTCACCAAAGCACCAATGTAATGAAAAATAATTAGGAGGCTGAAAATGAGTTTTTTAATAAAATGGCCTTGCCGGGTGAACACAATTGCACTTGGCAGATGGCTATGTGGGTCTGCTTTAATATAGGTGTGACTGCACCAAATATAAAGCTTTGATACTGTTCTTGCTATGAGCATTTTAATAAAAAGCAGCAAGGAGCCATACACAAATTTGAAAATGTTCACCAACCATACCACTGAATTGAAAAGAAATGGAAAAGCTAATGTTCCTACATTTCATTAATGTCCCTACATGGCAAGGAAGTACTCCTTGTACACGAAGAGTTCCTTTGAGCAGAAAACGAATTCCTCCATTAAACCTCATTCAGTAATCAGTGTGATTTTAGACTCATTGGATACAAAAACTCACTTGATACTTTTCACATTACAAACAAGTCTGCAGAAACAGGCTAAATAAAACTCATTATACACTACTGCAAAAACAACTACTGTAATTGGTGGTTTCATAGACAATAGAATGATAATGGGTACCATTTGACAACATTCATGACACACCATTTGTTTTAAAATGCTATTTTTGACACAAATGACATTTATATATTACCGTAATTTCCGGACTATAAGCCGCAACTTTTTTCCCATGCTTTGAACCTCGCGGCTTAATACCAGATCTATACAGTGTCATGATTTCAGTCTGTGTATCTCAAGCACCCATGAGAAAAGCCCTGCCCAAAACCACTGATTTGTGACATATATGAATGCTTCGGTCAACCACATGGTCAAAAATCTTGAATGTCCCGAGACAGGGTATATTTTTGAAGTGTGTATTTTATTATGATAAAGTATGCTTTTACTCTGAAAAACTGATGCAACAGTTGCAATCAAGGTGAACATTTTATTTATTTTTTTTGCTCAATTTTGAGTCTAAACTCTCCATGAAATCAAGTTGTATTTTCTCATTTAATTGCTGTTGTGTATGTACAGTAGAGAATAAATAGAGACATAAACATGGCCGGGGGGAAAAATGGCTGGGGGGACACATACGGCACATATTCTTACATTTTACATCACACACATACACACACAAACACACAACACACACACACACACACACACACACACACACACACTCTCTCTCACATACTGTACACTTAGCCTTAAAAAAAACATGCAGCTTTGAGGTTCTGCAATCAAGATATAATGCCTTCCCAGCCCAGACAGCCAGTCTTTGATGACCTTTCCGCTTTTCGTTTCTCCAACACAAGCTCTTTAAACCCCCTGTATACCTGAGAGAACTGAACCTCCCGCTCTGTCCTGCATGATAGCGATCGATAGCCGCCCGGGTGAAGTCCTTTAGAGTCACTGAACTCCAGCTTGAAGGGTTAAAGGAGAGAAAGACAGATGAGGATAGCAAGGGCAGCCCACACTGAAGCCGAATCCCTGATGAGGAAAAGAGGGCCTTGGACACACTACAAAGACTCCGCATCCAAGGCCATCTACAATGTTTTTTCCTCTTTGAAACACTTTTGGTGAGGGAAAAGAAAGACATATCAAAACCACACAGTAGACTGATTGAGGGGGAAATAAATTGAACAATGGAGTCTAAGAAGGTTTAGAAGATGGTTTTGAAAAGCATCTGTGAAGAACACAAGGGATTAAATACATTTTAAAGTGCTGAGATTTAAATTAGCATTCTGCCATCTTTAAGTGGCAAGGAAAGCCATTGAGGTTATGCGGATGGAATTAAAAGCAGAGTCTGCTTTCCTGTTAAAGGTCTTAGAAGCCAAAATCATAAAGCTGTAAGAGTCAAAGACATGAGATCCAGAGAGTTAAAAGGGTTCGTTTGTTGTGCTTTTGTAATTTTTCTTTATTTTCTTCACAGCTCACTTTTCCATGAAAACACTAGGAAAAAGTGAACCTCTAAAGCATCATAAATATAAGAGTGTATGTTGCAGCTCTATTTCACACAGTTGTTTATTATTCAACACCTTTGAGTTTTATTATAAATCCTATAAGCCCAGCAACAAAACTTAGCCCTGTTAGACTCACGTGGGATCGCTCAACCCCAAAGCAAAATAGACCTCATTCACAATAGTACAATCTTTAGTTCTTAATGGGAATGACTACAAAGCTGTGAAGGATAGTCTCTTCAATGGTCCATACCATGATTTAAAAAGTTTTGGATCATTCTGCTCTGCCGAAACATATAATATGTATATATAGAGTGCATGTCCACAGGAAAAAATACACTATGAAATGTCGGACGATGTGCAGTCTAGAGAGGACATATATAGTTTGACAGATTATCCTGATGACGGATGACAGAAATTCCCAATTCATCTGTGCTACACAGTTATTTTTATGTGGCTAGGGAGCGCAGGGTTGTCAAAACCTTTATCTCCAGTGTAATTGGGTTGTTTCAGTTTTTGGAAGAGACAAAGTTTACAATAATGTAAAAATCTGTGCAATTTATGCTATATTTTTTGTTAATGTCAACATAATAATATTTATAATATTCTAATATTATATTATTAAAGTACATCAAATCAATTATGATGCAGGTGATAACCTTCTAACGGTCAATGTCATAACAATATTCTAATATATTTTTTAATGTGGATCGACGATAGCAATCATAATTCAGATCATTCGTTAGTAACTCTTGGGAGTTAGAAGTCTTCAGGAGGACTTCTAAGTTGTCGTTGGTTTAGGAGCTACTTTTAACATTAAAATGCTTCACGAAACCCTCTTAGATGAAAATTTTACGAGTCCTAAAACAAGGAGTGACATGCCCCTAATTTTTAAGACTTGCTCCTAAATTTCCATGTTAGGAGCTACTTTTAGCCTTAAAATTTATTTTGTGAATACGGGCCCTGAATATGTAGTAATAACTTTATGATCAGGCACGATCATAGACAGATGTTCTTGAATAAATGTTTCATTAAAAGAAGATCCCATGTCTAAATAATTCAGAATTGCACAATGTTGATCCAAATCAGTTATCCAGACCAAGTGGTGACCTTTTCTGTATTATTAATTTGAAGGCTGGCCGCAGCATGGACGCCAAAGGGTCCTTAGACTTTGGGATCCTTAATAGATAACGCGAAATACACTGGGGGCGTGGTTTAGTGTGGAGAATACGTCTAGGTTACTGTTGTAACCTCTGTTTCCTGATGGAGGGAATGAGATGTTGTGTCGAGTGAAGCGACACTAGGGGACATCTTTGAAGGCCTCGGTTACATCTGAACTTGAGAAAAGGCCAATGAGAAATTGGCAGACAGAATTTGCATGTCCCATCCGTGGACATACGGATATAAAATGGGGGAATCATCTGTCCAGGTTTAGTTAAAGCTAGAGTTAAAGCTGCTGGGGCCATCTTAACACTATTACACGCATCAGGGAGGGTGTTCTTTTCCAACTCCTATTCTTTCAGGGGGAAAAGACCCCACAAAGACCACCACCTGCCCAGGCTGGGGGACCGTACCATGGAAAAAACACACAGGGGGATTAATCCACAAGGACCCATCCTGTGGAGCACCTATTCCAGTACAGAGTAATTTTAGTACACATAGTGGGTCTGGTCGGGGAATTCCTCCACTGAATTTGCAGACCAGAGGGCTAGGAAGGAAGAACATCCAGGGAGCGCGAATCTAGTGGACTCTACTGGGAAAAAAGAGTGCACGTGATCACCTCAGTGGAGGGGAAAGGCGTTATGTGCAAGCGGAACACCCGGTCAGATGTTCCTCATTCCCATGTTCTACATACTTGGACCTGAGAAAACACGGGACTCAACCGACTCAACCCTGTGATTGTAGAATCTCGTAAAGGTATTGGGTTTTGCCCAGCCCGCTGTTCTTCGTATGTCTGCTAGGGAGGTGCCGTTGGCCAGTGCCCACGAGGATGCCGCATTTCTTGTCGAATGTGTTCGAACCTGCAAATGTGCTCGAACCCGTGGCAGGCATGGCCTGGGTGTGATAGGCCAATGCGAAGGCATCAACGACCAAGTGGGAATCTCTCTGTTTGGAAACAGCGTTCCCTTTCCGCTGTCCACAAAAGAAGACAAAGAGCTGCTCAGAACATCTAAAGCTCTGTGTGCGGTCCACATAGTACACACCAGACACAGCAATGACAAGACTGGGTCTGCCTCTACCTGGTCCCTGAAGGGAGTTGTAGGAACCTTGGGCACGTAGCCCTGTTGTGAACTTAGGATGACATGGGTGTCTACCGGACCTAACTCCAGGCAAGTGTCACTGACAGAGAACGCTTGCAGGTCCCCAGCCCTCCTGATGGAAGCGAGCGAGATCAGGAGGGACGTCTTCAAGGAGAGGGCATTGAGCTCAAATGATCTGTGCAGCTCAAAGGGGGGTCTCTGAAGGCCTGAAAGGATGATGGAGAGATCCCATGAGGGGAACCGGCATGGCCTGGGAGGGTTCAGCCTCTGGGTGCCTGTAAGGAACTTGATAATCAGATTGTGCTTCCCTAGGGACTTACCATCGACTGCGGTCGTATTTTCCCCAGTCGTTGTGAGCCGATATGGCTGCTACATAAACCTTCAAGGTGGAGGGGGACAGCCTTCCCTCCAGCCTCTCTTGCAGAAACAAGATCACTGACCGACTGCGCAATTCTGCGGGTCTTCAGATCGGGAAGAACGCTTTAGGGTGTAAAGTTACCTGGTAGGGGGTGCTCCGGCTTGGCTGATCGTGTCTACGACAGCATGTGGTAGGCCACTTAGGTCTACTGCATCCCATCCAGGGGCCAGATGTGGAGGTTCCAGGGGTCTGGGCGCAGATGCCAGAGGGTGCCCCGTCCCTGAGAAAGAAGGTCCTCGCCAGGGAGGGGCTGTCGTGAAGAGCGTGAGATTCGAGAACCAAGTCCGTGTGGGCCAGTAGGGGGCCACCAAAGTGACTTATTCCTTGTCCTCCCTGACCTTGCACAGCACCAGTGCAAGTAGGCTCACTGAGGGAAATGAGTACTTGTGCAGCCCCCTGGGCCAGCTGTGTGTCAGTGCATCTGTCCCGAGGGGAGCCTCCGCTAGGGAGTACCAGAGCGGGCAATGGGAGGTCTCTTGGGAAGTGTACAGATCTATCTTTGCTTTGCCAAACCACTTCCAAATCAGCTTGACCGCCTGGAAATGGAGCCTCCGCTCTCCGCTGAGCATACCTTGTCGTGACAGCACGTCCGCTGCCGTTTTCAGGTTGCCCGGGATGTGAGTGGCGGGGTGCGCTTGCTCTTTTCCCAGTTGACCAGAAGCCCTAGACGACTGAGTTGCCTGAGCACCTGGGTCCTGTGGGTGCATAGTGACTCTCGAGAGTGGGCTAGCATGAGCTAGTAGTCGAGATAATTGATTATCCAAATGCCCACTTCCCTTAGTGGAGCAAGGGCTGCCTCTTCGACCTTCATGAAGACGCAAGGGGACAGGGACATGCCGAATGGGAGGACTTTGTACTGATATGCCTTTCCCGTCGAACGCGAACCATAGGAAGGGTCGGTGTCGAGGCAAAATAGAGACTTGGGAGTATGCGCCCTTAAGGTCTACCGCTGAAAACCAATTTTATTGCCGTATGCAAGTTAGAATGTGTCTTTGCGTGAGCATTTTGAATGGGAGTTTGTGTAAGGCCCGGATGAAAACTCGCAAGTCCAAGTTCGGTCATAAGCCGTCGCCTTTCTTGGGTACGATGAAGTAAGGGCTGTAGAAACCCTTCTTAATTGCAGCTGGGGGCGTTGCTTCTTTTTTTGTTGTTGCTTCTTTCCCAAAAAGACTCATGGGTGTATTAGATCAAAAGGGTGCTTCTTCTAAATACTGAACAAAGGGTCTGAATACTTAGGATCATGTGATATTTCAGTTTTTCTTTTTTAATACATTTGCAAAAATGTCAACAATTCTGTGTTTTTCTGTCAATATGGGGTGCTGTGTGTACAATAATGAGGAAAAAAAATGAACTTAAATGATTTTAGCAAATGGCTGCAATATAACAAAGAGTGAAACATTTAAGGGGGTCTGAATACTTTCCGTACCCACTGTATATAAACTAGAGAAAAAAAATAATAAAAAAACTAGATTAGATGTGAGCTTTATACAATTGTATACTCTGTATGCCATTGAAGAGTCTGTAGGTCTATCCCTCACAGCCATGTTTTCATTTATGTCAAAAATCAAATATGGCGCTACTGTGAAAAAGGTCTATGGCTGTGTTCTTGAATTATCTGTCTCCAGGGTTTGCTCTGTTGATATGGGGTGTGTGTTGTACTTGGTCAGGACTGTGGCCATCTGACATTTTGGGTCGCATGTGGGTGTTTTGGAACGGCATGGGAAGCCCAGTGGCTGTGAGCCATGTGCGGTTAAGCCTGGCCTTGTGGAAAAGCTGAATCAGACATGAGAGGGGAAGAAAGCTCTCCGCTGAGGGATTTAAAAGCCCACTGTTATTGCATGCTAGCCTAGAGTATTCTGCGGAATACAATGCCTATCATTAAGAGGTCACAAACAGCTGTAAATAAAACAAGAAGAAAAAAAGCAGAGTGGGTGAGCAGGAAGATAGAGAGAAAGATGTTTGCCTACTCTAGGAGTCCATTAGACTTATAAAAAATGGAGACTTATATTGTGGGTCAAAAAAGACAATGGATGGACAGAAATATTCTGTACAAATAATCTAAAATCCAAGCACGCTATCCTATAGTCTGTTAAACATCACTGAACTGAAATGAACTGAGCCAAAGTCCCTGTAAGGCAAATCATTTCAATTACCGGCCATATCTGTAAAGCCTCTGGGCAGCTATTAATAGAGAAGGACTAAAATCTTTCAAACTTATTTCAAATCAGGAATAACATCAGACAACATAGATTCAACTTCTTTAGCTCAAATCACACAAACAAAACTGTATTTTTCAGGCTGGTTTAACTAATGCTTATGTCCATAGCTGAGTAAACAAACAGCTGATTTGTTCTTTTAACTGTATGAATGTCCTTGCAGTCCAAGAGCAACTACAGTATATTGAATGCTACATGGCCTCTGTCAAAAAGGTGTTTGTAAGGCGGGACGACAGCGACAATATTTAGCACTATGTTTCCTCCCATTTAAATATATGCACGAGTGGTCCGTATCATTCTGTAGCAAATTTCAGTTGATGTTGATGTTTTGCGTCGCAAAAGAGAAGAGCAGATTTCTAAGAGAGTTCTTTCTTGGAAGGAAAGTTTTGAACTGAAATTGGCCGCACTCCAAAGGTGTCCTGAGCCAATCAGAAATGGCTTTTCAGAGTCACATGGTCTACTGGTCTGTCCTTTTCAAAGTTGATTTATAATCCTTTGTGTGGAGGATTCTTTCAACTTCCATTTGTGACATTCATTGTCAACAACATTCTCTACGTGAACAAGCAAGCATTTACATACTAAATGTGGTATGCTTTCATGAATATTACACATGTAAGTAACGAAATTGAAAATCCCTGGTTACAAATCAAACTGGTTAATTCATTGGTTTTACAACATGGATAATACATTACACGTTATGAGAAACCTGATTGTCTGGGTATATTCAGGTTAAGCCTTGAGTCATTACCATTCTTAGTAGAATGAGATGAATCATACAAGATAAAAAATTATCATCATCGATTTGTCAGTGATTACAAATCACTACACATTTTTAAAAGGTACATCAGGCTATAATCATTAATTTGTCAGTTATAAAAGTGATCAAAGGTCATAAAGTCATTTTCAGGCTAATCTAGCAAGGCTAGGTTTTGTCTCAGATAGGCTGACATCATTTTATAATCTCACAAGATAGATTACAGATTCTGCAGACAACACAATCATGCAGACAAAAATCAATCAAATCCAGGGCAATTCACAGTCTTTTTATAATTATGACTGATCAGCCATTACAGGCCAACTGTGACATTTTTGCTGAATGATGTGTCTTATTTAGCAAAACAGGACTGGAACAATAAGATTCTGGGGTGTGAAAAAAAGACCACTTTCATTGTGTTCCCTTTCTGTCACTCACTTGTCACGGTGTCGAATGAAGTGACACAAGAGGTCTTCTTGGGATGCCAAATGTACCTCTAAACTTGAGAAAAGGCCAATGTCAAGTTGGCAAACAGAATTTGCATGCCTCGCACCAGACATACGGGTATAAAGGGAAGCAGGGCAGCGTCTGTCAGAATTTTTCTTCGGAGCCATACGGTTGTGCAACAGCAAGCTGAGTTCACCACTGTTTCACTGACCTCTGTAAGCGAGAAGCATTACTGTTGGATCTACGGTGCGTTTCCAGCTGGTGTTCGAACACTCCCCTGGGCGCTTCGACAGCGCTTTTAACTGCTTAAAAGAGTGAAAAAGATGCTCCTGCTAAAAGAGTTTTATTTTCTCTTAAAGAGTTTGAGTTTTCAACTCATAAAAGAGCAATATACAGCGGGCGTTGAACGTTTTTCAAGATGCCCATCTGCCCCTGTGTAGTTCCTGGGTGCAGTCGATTTCTCTCCAAAACCAACGGCCACAGACGTTGCCTTGTGTGCCTGGGCAGCGATCACACTGAGGCGGCATTCGTTGGATGGTTCATGTACTCACTGCGAGAACATGACCATGGCAGCGTTGCGGCTCTCCTTCCTTAAGGTGAATGCAACATCAGCCGCCCCCGCGTCGCTCCTTCTTCCCACGGGATTGAGGAAGACCCGGCTGGCGATGAAGGCGATATGGAGATAACAACGGGCTCGGTTTCGCCGTGTAAATCCCCATGAACCACCCGCCCCCCGACACCCTCGCTCGCTTCTGTCTGAGCTCGGGATGAGTGCGGCTCACCTCACGGCCCCTGGAATTGGATGGCGACATCGCCGCTACATTGGCCAGCATCCAGGCATCTGACGCGGAGGACTCGACTAGGCTGCCGCCTTCGGGCCAGCTCGCCCAGACTGAGGCGGACGTGCAGATGGCCGACATGCTTTCCCGGGCTGCCGTGAGTGTGGGCTTGGACCGGAACCCTCCGTCCTCCCCACAGCCTTCGCGGCTTGACGACTGGTACCTCAGCTCCGGGTGCCATTCACAGCCACCCACCCAGTACCATTCTTCCTGGAAGTGCATGATGAGCTGACGAGGTCACGGAGGGCACCTTTTACTTTACACAATCAACCCCTCCGCTCGTCCGCTCTCACTACCCTGGATTGCGGGCTGTCCACGGGTACACGGAGGTCCCCCAGGAGGACAGAGCTGTTGCGATCCACCAGTGTCCCTAGAACACTGCCACCTGGTGGGACCGCCCGGTACTCCTCTCCAGAGCCTGTAGGATGACGTCATCATTGACCTCCAAAGTCTACAGTAACACCAGACAGGCCACCTCTGCCCTGCATGCTATGGCTCTCCTGCAGGTCCATCAAGTCAAGGCACTCAAATATCTGCACCTGGGTAGTCCCAATCCCGACGTGCTGTAGGAACTGCGCTCTCAGAGCCACGAAGGTCACAGCGCAGGCACTTGGGCGATGGTGATGGCCACCCTCGTGGTCCAGGTGCACCACCTCTGGCTGAACATGGTCGAGATGCACGACGTTGACAAATCAAGATTTCTCAACGCCCCCGTATCCCAGCTTGGCCTCTTCGGCAACACCGTCAACAAATTCGGCCAGCAGTTCTCCGCAGTGAAGAGGCAATTTCTCACATCATTGTTGTCAAAAGCGATCGTCCCATTTGTGCCCCACGCGCGGAGTTTGGACACGTGGGTTTTGCTGCCCAACCTGTCCACCTTTGTACGCGGCGAAAAAGCCAGCAGAGATCACAACCCTGCTCTTCGAGGATGCAATAGAGCCCGTCCCTCCAGCCGAGATGAAGAAGGGTTTCTACAGCCACACGTACCTCCACGTCTCCCTCTTGCCCTCTATGGTTCACGTTCGACGGTCAGGCATATCAGTACAAGGTCCTCCCCTTCGGTCTGTCCCTGTCCCCTCGTGTCTTCACCAAGGTCGCAGAGGAAGCTCCTGGCCCACTCTTGCGAGTTACTAAGCGATCACAGGGACCAGGTGCTCAGGCACCTCAGCCATCTAGGGCTTCAGGTCAACTGGGAAAAGAGCAAGCTCGCCCCGATTCAGAGCATCTCTTTTCTCGCCATGGAGTTAGCCTCAGTCTCAATGACAGTGCACATACCGTGTGACAATTACCCCCTCCTGCCATCAGACTTTCAACCCTTGGACAGACCTCTGCTTACTGTGCACCGGAGTCCCCATGCAGCAGTTGTCCAGATGTGTTGTGGTTACCACAGACGCCTTCACATTTCAACTCTTTTGGTCCTAGTCGCTCATTCTTTTGTCACATGACAGCCGTATATGCTATGCATTGCTCACACAGGAAACAGAAATTATTAGTTCACCTCTCGAGTATTCTTGTCCAAGTCATGTGACAGCCATATACGGACCAGATGACTCAGGAGGTGAACTAATCATTTCTGTGTGTGTGCATAGCATATATGGCTGACACGTGACAAAAGAATGAACGACTCGGACAAGAAGATTCCAGAGGTGAACTAATCTGTTTGTCATCATTTGTCCTTGGATGCATTATAATTTGTTCCTTGTTGGGACTATAATCAAAGTTTGTGTAAGTAAACGTGTTGGGGGGATTTGGCTATTGAAAATATTTATTTTTTATTTAATTCTGCTCAAATTAATGAAATGACTTGAATAAAGATTAATTCAATTTGCTGAACGAGACTCAAAGATCCAAGTCAGTAAAATGATCTGATCTTCCCACTTCACTAGTAAATACTGCTTGTGACATGCGGCACAACATGCACTGATATATTTCTGGGCTGATTTAAAAACATACACTTAAAAACTGATGTCATAGGAGCCCAGTTACAGAATCACCCTGAAAATGACCATCACATTACACATAAAAGCCTGTGTTAGCATTAGAGCCACAACGCACGTGTTGATGTCATATCTGTACACAGAGAAAATAAGCTCCGGATACTGTAGCGCGTTTGTGGGAGTAGCATGAACCTGACAGTTTGTTGTCACAACGAACAAGAAACATTTACCATTGAAAACAGCAAACTTCCAGTTGTAAAAACAAAGAAACCCCGAACAGAGTCTACAAGCAAAAGGTAAAGTGACAGAGTCCGTAATAAAACCCGAATCACATCGGCTTGACTTGTCATGGTGACAAGTCAGAGATTTGAAAGGATCTTAAAGTGACACAGAGATGTTTTTTTCTTACTCAACAGGTAAGATATTTTATTGATATGGTTTGTGTATAGTTGTGTAATCACGTCTGTGTGTGTGTGTGTGTGTGTGTGTGTATTGGAATATAATAATTATACTGTGAGTCTTGAAATTATGTTGACCACTGGTTGATAACACTGGCAATTTATAAATTAGTTACTACTGTTGTCTATTTGGCCAGAATATCCTGTAGTTCTAAAAACTTTACAACATTTGACCATATCAGACTAGCAAACATTGTGTCTAATGTTAACAAATGTTGCCTAACATTTTGAAATGTCATTTATTTCAAAATATCAATGCTTCCAATAATTCAAAACAACAGCATAAGATTTGGCACTTACCTGGTCAGATGTCGTCTTTTCAGATATCTGTCTTTTCCTTTCTTTTGTTATTGATTTGTCCGTTCGCTCTGATAAGATGTCCTGAATCCAGTGTACACCGGTGCCTTGAACCACATTCATCTGCGCAGAGGAGCACAATTTACATCATTACCAAAACAATGTTCTTCCATAAGACACATGCAGTTTTATTTTTTATCTGCTAGAGGGCCAAAAGTTACATAGTGTAACAAAACTATTCCTTTTTCACTGTTCAGAGTGACTAAAGCATTTTTACTTTAAAGAGCATGATGCTGTAGCAGTGATAGACTCGGCTTGAGTGACAGTCTTGGCAATAACTTACACATTAATTAAAATTAAACCCAGTAATGTAACGACAGGAACGCCACCCATTGTAACGAAGTAAAAGTACAAATTTTTATTAGAAATTTACTTGAGTGAGAGTAAAAAGTACCTACTTTAAAAGTAAATTTTTTTCCCCAAAAAGTTACTCAAGTAAATGTAATGGAGTAAATGCAGCATGTTACTACCCACCTCTGATGATGACTAATCTTAGCAAGATAAATGCTTTGACATGGAAATTGTGTAATATTTTGAATGATTATGAAAGCATTCCAGGTGGGCATGTATGGATCTCTGGTAAGTAGCTGAACCTATAGCATAAACATAGGAACATTCCTGCTTAGCTACACTCCCTAAGGAAATCAAAGCAAACAGATGGAGTAGATGCAAACTCCAACATGTTTACCATTGATGTGAATAACCTCAAGATGCATTGTACGGACCCTCTTCAAAGGAGCCCTCTTATTGGCACTTACAAATATAAAAATTCACAAATGAAATTCTAAGTTTCTAAGAAATTCTAAACATTAGGTAGTGCTGGGCAATCTACTCAAAAAATATAGCAACCTAAGCTACCAACTACACAACCGAAATAAATAGTTATGCTAAGCTAAAATGTACACTTCAGAAAAAGTAGCAACTTACACTAAAAGCTACAAGCCAAAAGTAGCTTGCTACATTAAGCTACTTAATATTTGTTTCCCAACCAGATACATGGAGCATACTGTCATAGACTAAACATCTAAAAGACTTATTCACAAAATCTGTATCAAAGCCATGGTACAGAATAGTACAGTATATAAGTATACAGTATGGTGCAACATAAAATATCTGTGTGTAAAAAAAACAAACATATTTATGCATGCTACCTATACCAACCCATGAGTTCAAAATGAAAAATGACTATTTTTACATTTTATTTTTCATATTTATACTACTACCTCTACAAATCTATGTGTTCAATATGAACAATCACTATTTTTTACATTTTATTTTTAATATTTATATAACTACCTCTACAAACCCATACCCATTTTAAAAAATGTCCTTTGCACATTCCTGTATAAAAATTCTGCGTACATATACTGCTCATCTTATCCTGTAAGTCTGTGTCTTGATGTTAAATTTCTGTATGTACTGGAAGCTTCAGATCAGGGGCTTCTGAGCACATCTGGGCAATAACAATGTGGAATCTGATGTATCAGATGGTAATACATGGTACTTTGAGATAAAATTACCACAATATGTACTATTCTGTATTTACATCAAATAATATCATGGTATTACCATGGTAATTTGATATATGATTACCACATTCATCGTAACTGAATGTACATGGTGCTTCAAAGTTCTTAAACGAATGTCATTTTACTATATGACTAGCTTATTTGTATACCACTGTTTTAACATGGTGCTCCCTGGTAATGAATGTTACATGTCCAAAAAAAAACATAGATATGACATGGTATTTTTTATGTGTTTTCGTTTAGGCTACTAAGAGTTTTGATACTTTTTTGGTGGTAAATATATATATAAAATCCATATATAAATATATATATAATCTTTAACATAATCTTTATCTTTATCGTAAACTGTGGGGAGAAAAGTAGTATCAAGAATTTCACTACATGTCGTACTGTGTATGGTTATGTATGTGACAAATAAAACTTGAAACTTGAACAAAAAGCTTTACCTGCATTGCCATTCAAGCTGTACACTTGCTAGGATGCTTTCGCAGGTTTGGTTTTCATTAATTGAAGATCCACTGCAATCAGCATTATCTTTATTTTCTGTGTTTTTAAATATTTTGTTAACGTGTTGGCAAGTGCAGCATACGCTTGAGCTTTCTGAGTCATTCAGATTGAATCGTGAACCGATTCAGACCACTTTGGTGACCTATTAATTGTAAAGAACCAACTCAGATGAGCGATTATTTTGTGAGTCGGACATCTTTAGTTCTGATTCAAAACTGACGATAGTAGTGTGATGTAAGATGTGGCAGTGTTGTTTTTGACAAAGATATGTGCTACCTAATCAAAAAAGTGACTGAAAGTTACTTGATATAAAAACTAGCAAAGCTACCACCTTGCAACTCAGAAATTTTGTTAATCTAATAGTTTCGCTATTTGTAGTGAAGCTACTGCCCATCACTGGTGGTCACTAAAGGAAATGCCAGAGCAAGAGAATGCTAGCAAAGGTCAAATTTCTTATTATGACTAGCCTCAATTTAGTATGTTTATTTGTAAAATGACAATAAACAGTATGATTCAATGAGGGTTTGTATGCATTTTGTTTAGGAAAATTTGTATCTACTGTACGTATAACTATGTTTTACTTTTTATTCTTTTTTTGTTTTTGTTTTAATTACCTATGTCTTGCTGCTGTTTTTGGTATTGTTTGTATTGTTGTACACTGGAAGCTCCTGTCACCAAGACAAATTCCTTGTATGTGTAAGCATACTTGGCAATAAAGCAAAAATTCTGATTCTGATTCTTATCTGCATGAGTTTATACATTGCACTGCTGCCACACAATTGGCTGATTTGATAATTGCATGAATAAGTAGGTGTATAGGTGTTTCAAACAATGTGCTCATTAAGTGTAAATACATACAATATTTTATATTTTATTAAGTACTGCTTCCAACTTTTAAAAGTCAAAAGTGTATATAAATATACATGTCCAAGGCAAGTGATGTATATGTGTATAGCATGCATGCTACTGGAGTAATTATTATGAAAAGGGGTTCACTGCATGATAAAAATATACTGTGTCCTATTAATGGTGTAAGGGAGCACATTTATCCAGGAAAACATTCTCCTGTATTTTCACACTCTTTAAATGCAGATTTTTATCGTTTCTGTTCTATTATTCAGAATTTTGCGTTAGATTAAACTAGTGTTTCCCATAATTACATTTCACAATCTTCCAAAACATTGAAAATACGGGTTTCAGTCAGTCAGCTGAATGTTAGTGGGTGGACGATTCATCGAGTTTGCTTCTAAACAGTCAGAGCGGCCGCAGGTATGTGTTTATATACTTTTTCTGTTGTTACATGACCTCAGCTTCCTACTGTTTAATGTGAAGAGATTATTTATTTAAGTAGGTAGGCCAAATGTCATAGCATTCACACAATGCGGAGTAACTGATGGAAACTGCAGAAAGAGTTTCCCGAAGACCAGACATTACATACTGGTGGTGTGTTTGGGTGGGGGTTGGGGGTATGATGTGTTCATTTCTGGCTGATGTGTATACATGTAAAGAGAAGGAATTTGTTGGCTTAAAATAAGCATATGCCAAACTGATCTATTCAAGAACAAAATTATTATTCTTCTCTTAATTTTTTGACTCAAATCATAACAGTCAAGTCACTGACAATTTTTACTTGCTTTTACACAAACCCAGACAAATATTTTGTACCTAGTGATTGAAAGGCCACAAATACACTTATCTCTAAAAACTGATACAAAAGCTCAGCTCAGCAAATAGTATGTCTTTGGGTGTGTTAACACTTGTAGTTCGGTTCTCTTGGTCCAGACCAAAAAAGAAAATGATACATGTAGTCCTGGTTCACTTAGCGTTCACAATGACATTTTTCACATCAAACCTAACTAAAGGTTGACTGAACTTGCCGATCGTCCAAAACAATGCTGGCTGCTGGGCGAAATGCGCTCGTTATATTTATATATGGATATATGGTGGTATTTTTACAAACGAAGAGCTAATAAAATGTGTAAAGGAGTCAAAACAGCACCAGGAATTCCTCCATTGTACACACAAACGAAAATAAGCTCCAAGGACTGCTGACGGCGGTTCCGATGCCTGTAATGAACTGTAATGGGAAACATAGCTCCTATGATGAGAACAACCAGGTATGCTTGAGGTCAGTATTAGACAAATTACTTCCTGCTTTTGGTCCATTTAGAAGTCTTTGGTCCATGTTGCATTCATATATCAATTGAACTGCACCAGTGTTCATTTGGAAGCGGACCGAGACCCACTAGTCAGGCGGTCTCAGTCCGCTTGTTTGGTTCAGACCAAGGTTCGGGTGACAGCGTTCACACTTGTTCAAATGAACAGCACTAACAGAGCAATTGCACCAGAGTTTGTTTTAATCAAACCAAACCTGCCAAGTGTGAACCCACCCTTATTTGGCAAAACTGGTCGCAAAGACTGGGGGACCAATGGAAAACTTTTGTTTTTTTATGGACCAGTCAACAGTCATTGCTCTTGGAGAGTTTGGAGAGACCCTGTGATATGTGGAAAAAGAAACAAATAGTAGCTCAAAAAAGAACTCACAGTTGGAGGCACCACCCTGTTGCAGACTAAGTAGCTGATGTGTATCTAAAAGAGATATAGAAAATTATTTCAATGATTGCACTCATTATAGGAATTATTATTGGTAGTTAATTTTGACCCTTTTTTTAATACATATATTCCAATTCTGTTTAAAGCTATGTACAAACCACATCAGTTCCATATTTGTTTTTGGGTTTGTGTTAACATGCAGGTATTGATTTGAGCTCTGTCCATAAAGGTTTGTTTAAAAACCACACAAAAATGACTAGTGAATTAGCACCCATTTATTACCTATTGAAAAAGAACATAATTTCTTTGTTAAGATGTGAACAGAAAAAAAATAAATGTTTGTACTATATGTTGAGATTGTTATAATGTGTACAATGAGAGAACCAAAGATGAAATCACATCAACTTCTCTTGTCAACATGTCTGGAAAATGTGATTTTATACAAAACCATGAATCTTTAAACTGTGCCTGTTTCTTATCATCAAAAAGCCACACTCCTCCAATCTTTTGTGTTCAGAATTGCTTTTCCACAAAAGAGGTCGCCAATCCAACATATACATTTTCTTTGTAGTATTAAACCTGAGCAATTTCAGGTAAAAAAAAAAAAAAAATGATAAAAAAATCAGAATTGAAATGACCATGGTCAAGAAAATATGCATTGTCCTGAACTGCCCTAATAAATGCAACACAGATAAATTTATTTTTTTGTAGACAAAATACTTATTGTTATATCTGGAATGTTTACTTTAGTGTATTACAAACATTGTTACAATGTAATTAAAGTGTAATTAATGAACAAAGTCTTACAATTGTATTAACTTATTATGAGTTAATTTTGTGTCATTATAGTTGTTGTTGTTGATATTTTAAAAAAATTATATTAATGTAATGTGTGCTACGTGAACACTAATGTACATTAGTGTTTATATTATATGTTTATACATGTATTAACATTTTCCAAACAAAGTATTCCACAGTATAAAGATAGAAATTCACTAAAATAGCCCAAATTCAAGTAACATTAAACATTTCCCAAAGTCTAAATGGGAGGTTGAATAAATCAAAGAACTAGTCCCCATAGGTTGATTATTCTTCGCAATCGTCAATTAATCGTGAATTTAATAAATTCTCATCATCCGCCATTTATTGTGGCTATTCACTTTGCTACAGCAATTGTGAAGTTGTATTCACATGATTCGCAATGTTTTGAACTCCACATGAAAAGTGCTGCAGAGGACGTCTGCTTTGCTCTTAATGCTTGGCACTGCGAATGTAAATGAAACTTTATTTGAATTGTCTGATTAGGCGAAAGTGCAACACAGCATGGGGAAATGCTGATGCGAGTGATGTGATCGCAAAGGTTGCGGCCTCTGTTCAGAACTCCCACAAAACTGAATAAAATATCAGAATATAATGTGAAAATTGGTAAATGTGTTAATCGAGTTAAAGAAAAAATAAATCGTTAAACAAATTTAATTAAGTGCATGTGTTACCCTGTAAATTTTGACAGCTCTAGTTAAAAGACAATGACAGGTCATTCAGCTATTTAGATGTTATCATAAGAGGAGACAAAATGTATGTTTTAATTTATTAATTTTTCATGAATAAGAAGTTATTAATTCAAGGATAAATCCATTCTAATTAATAATTGATAATGGATCAACAAATTCTAATTCCACCATCTTTCATCTCAAAAAACATCTTTATCTAAAAATTAATAATTTATTTTGGCCCATGAAATCTGTCGAGCCTAATTCACAGAAATAATTAAAAAGAGACCGAGATAAGGATGATGGGAGCGACGGAACAAATGGTCAAACTCAATTAAAGAGGCATACTGTCAATTTTTGAAGGACCTCTGTTTATGTATCCGGTCTCTAAAAGTCATACGTATTGGTTGTTGCAATTATTAACCCACATAAACTTAAAACATTTATATCAGGCATCAGGGCAAGTTTCTTGCTTGCATGGTGTAGAGTACACTACTAAGATGGTAACTTGATGTTAAATATGTATCTCAATTTATATGTGTCATTCATGTTTCTTTCATTAGGCTACCATTTAAATTGTTAATGCTTCACAACTACACTAATTAATAAACTAACACATTAATAATACGCAATAAACTGTCAAGCATTGTATAGCACATATGAGTGTAGTAATGTTCACATTAACATGTTATCGTGTATTACCATATATATAGAATTTATGATTAGACTATTTGTTTTATTTGTGTACTATAATGTGCTTTTCTGTGTATAGTGAAATTGTGTATATATATATATATATATATATATATATATATATATATATATATATATATATATAGTTGAATTCAGAAGTTTACATACACTTAGGTTGAAGTCGTTAAAACTAATTTTTTTAAACACGCCACAGATTTCATATTAGCAAACTATAGTTTTGGCAAGTCATTTAGGACATTTACATTGTGCATGACACAAGTAATTATTTTTGTTATTATACAGTTGTTTACAGACACATTGTTTAAATTTTAATTGACTATATCATAGTTCCAGTGGGTCAGAAGTTTACATACAGTAAGTTAACTGTGCCTATATGCAGTTTGGAAAATTCCAGAAAATGATGTCAAGCCTTTAGAAAATTAGCTAATTGGAGTCAATTGGAGGTGTACCTTTGGATGTATTTTAAGGCCTACCTTCTAACTCAGTGCCTATTTTCTTGACATCATTAGAAAATCTAAAGAAATCAGCCAAGACCTCAAAAAAAAAATGTGGACATCCACAAGACTGCTTCATCCTTGGGAGCAATTTCTGAAGATACCACATTCATCTGTACAAACAATTGTACGCAAGTATAAACACCATGGGACCATGCAGCCATATTAACACTTCATGAAGGTGACGCATTTTGTCTCCTAGAGATTAATGTAGTTTGGTGCGAAAAGTGCAAATCAATCCCAGAACAATAGCACAGGATCTTGTGAAGATGGTGGAGGAAACAGGTAGACAAGTGTAAAACAGTTAAATGATGGGCAAGGAGGAGGCGAGAACCGGCTTGTCAACATAAATAATAATTTAATAAGAAACTTAAAACACAACATAAACAAACACACATGCGGACATGCCCGTAATTCTCTCTCTCTCGAACCATCGTCACCGGCCGCCTTTATCCCTCGCGCGCCTCATCAGGCCGATTGGGGACCGGGCACGCGATATTCCGACCCGGCCCTTCCCCCTCCGCTCCACACTCCTCCTGGCGTTATCTCAGGCCGGGGTGCCACCGGCATGACGTACACCCCTATCCCTGGGTGGACGACAGCCGCTCCAACCCCGGGCGAACCGGAGTGAAACTGTCGACCCCCAGCGGGTAGAATGCGCCTCCGCTTTTCTGGCAGCAAATGGGGACACTCCTCCGCCCCTGGCAGCGGCTCTACCGCTCCGGACGGTCGGAGAGTTTCTTCCATCCTCCCCTCGCGGACGGCGGTCTTCCCTCGACCCCTCCGCGTCTCTGGGGACGGCAGGGCACTCCTCCGGCAGCGGCTCCCTCGCTCCAGGCGGTCGGGGTATCCAGTCCCCACTTGCCCCGCGGACGACGGCCGTACCCCGCATCCGGGCGGTTGTGCTACTCCGTCACCCGGCAGATGGCAGCGGCGCTCCCCTGGGTGGTCGGCAGTGTCGAGGACTCTGCGACGGGCATCCCTCCTCCCTCCCGGGTTGAGGAGGCGAGAACCGGCTTGTCAACATAAATAATAATTTAATAAGAAACTTAAAACACAACATAAACAAACACACATGCGGACATGCCCGTAATTCTCTCTCTCTCGAACCATCGTCACCGGCCGCCTTTATCCCTCGCGCGCCTCATCAGGCCGATTGGGGACCGGGTGCGCGATATTCCGACCCGGCCCCGCCCCCCTCCGCTCCACAACAAGTATCTATATCCACAGTAAAACAAGTCCTAAATCAACATAACCTGAAAGGCTGCTCATCAAGGAAGAAGCCACTCCTCCAAAACCACCATAAAAAAGCCAGACTAAAGTTTGCAAGTGCACATGGAGACAAAGATCTTACTTTTTGGTGAAATGTCCTCTGGTCTGATGAAACAAAATGTAACCATTTGGCCATAATGACATCTAGGTTACGTATGTAACCTCCATTCCCTGATGGAAGGAACGAGACGCTATGACAGCTGTGTCAGACTGCATGTACCATTCCCCAATGCCCATAAAAGTAGTTGGAATCCTTCTGGTTATCTTAAACAGGGGAACAAGGTGACGCTTGCCAACCTGGGAACGGGCCGAGCCTCGCCGGGCCTCTTTTTTCTCTATGTTTCTCGAATAGAGCCAAAAATGGCTGGTGCCCTTACATGCATCGTGGGAAGGGGGTCTTACCCAGTTTCCTATTCTTTCAGGGGGAAAAGACCCTGCAGAGACCACACCTGCCCAGGAAGGAGGAAGTAAAGTGGTGAAATACATCACATGGCCACTCAGGTCACATGTGGAAAAATAGCGCGGTGGTAGATCCAGCCTCAAGGATGGGGAAGTTGCAACAACACAGCGACCGGAGGGCAGCTGGGAGACGCGGGTCCACTTGTTAGGGGACCGTACTGTGGAAAATACACACAGTAGTCCACGCAGGAGTCCCGACCTGTGGAGCACCTATTCCAGTAAAGGGTAGATTTGAGTACCCGCAGTGGATTGGGTCAGCGAATTCCTCTGCTGAATTGCTGACCCACAGGCCTAGGGAGGAGTCGTCCAGGGATCTGAATGAACAGGATCTCCTGGGTGAGAAAGCGCACAGTTTTACCTTGGCCGAGGGAAAGGGCGCTAGGTGCAAGCCATCCACCCGGTCAGTCCGTCAGCTTGTATCGAGTTCTACCGGCTCGGACCTGAGAAAACCTTGAGTCGCTGCTGGCTCCAAAGGAGGAGATGCCCGTGCGAGTCGTGACATGTGGCGGGAGCATATGCCACCTTGGCGATTTATGTACGCTACCGCGGTGGTTCTGTTAGACCTGATTAGGATATGTTTGTCTCAAACTAATGGGAGAAACTTCCGCAGGGCAAAGAAAAAGGTCAGCAAGTCTAGGCAATTGATTTGCCAGCGCAGTGGGGCCCCTTTCCAACGGCCTGCGGCTGCGTGCCAGACACACGAGATAACGCCTGTGGCCGTCTGAAGCGGAGAGCACTCTACCACATCCAGGAACTACACAGAGGCGGAAAGGCATCTTTATAATGACGCATCCTGAAAAGGACGTTCAACGCCGCTGTGTAATGCTCTTTTAGAGGAAAATACTTTTTATAGAGAAAATCACTCTTTTAAATAAACTCTTTTAAGTTTTTGCGCTGTTGAAGCACCCAGGGGCAAACTGCACTGCCGTGCAGAGAAGGAGAAAAGCAGCTGAAGTGCACAGTATATACAACAGCAGGCAAAGCGTCAGAGGAACAGGAACAGGTATGTGACTCGCAGCTGACTGCATGCACCACCATCGGCTCCAAAGAAAATTTCTGAATGAACTCGACGTATTTCCCTGCTTTTATACCTGTATGTCCGGTGGCGGGGTATGCAAATACTGTCTGCCAACTTCTCATTGACCTTTTTTCAGAGGCATATTCGGCGCTCAAGAAAGACCCCAAGTGTTGCTTCTTTGACACAACTTCGAAGTGAGTGACAGGCGGGGAACCATAGTTATGTTTGGAGGGAAAAGGGTGAGGCTTGCAAGCCAAAGAACACCGTCCCAACCGTGAAGCATAGGGATGGCAGCATAATGTTGTGGGGGTGCTTTGCTGCAGGAGGTACATGACTTCACAAAATAAATGGCATTATAAGGAAGGAGAATTGTGTGAATATATATATATATATATATGGAAAAAATAACAGACTACTGCAAAATTATCAGTTTTTCTGGATTTACTATTTATAAGTATGTGTTTGAATTAAAAATAATTGTATTTTATGAAGTACTGAAAACATTTCTCCCAAATTCCAAATAAAATATTGCCATTTGAGCATGTATTTGCAGAAAATGACAACTGATTAAAATAACAAAGAAATTCAATATTTTCAGACCTTGAATAACGCAAAGAAAACAAGTTAATATTAATTTTAAAAGAAAAACACAAAACTAATGTTTTCACTTAGGAAGAGTTCAGAAACTCTACCAGTCTTCCACATTGCTATTGGGTGACTTTATGCCACTCCTTTAGGCAAATAGCTTCTGATAGGCTAATTGCAGTACCTGTGGATGTATTTTAAGGCCTACCTTCAAACACAGTGCCTCTTTGCTTGACGTCATTGGAAAATAAAATAACTTTAGAAAACACCTTAGACCTTAGAAAAAATTTTGTGGACCTCCACAAGGCTGGTTCATTCTTGGGAGCAATTTCCTACCAGTCTTTCACATTGTCGTTGGGTGAATTCATGTCACTCCTTGCACAAAAATTCAAGCAGCTTGGTTTTGTGAAGGACACTTGAATCAAGCCAAGTACAAGGTTATCCTGGAAGACAACTTGCTTCCTTCTGCTCTGACAATTTTCCCCAACTCTGAGGATTGTTTTTTCTAGCAGGACAATGCTCCATGCCACACAGCCAGGTCACACCAATGAAATAAGGTGTGGATAGAGGACCACCGGATCAAGACCCTGTCATGGCCAGCCCAATCTTCAGACCTGAACCCTATTGAATATCTCTGGCATGTGATCAAGTGGAAGACGGATGGCCAAAAGCCATCAAACAAAGCCGAGCTGCTTGAATTGCACCAGGAGTGGCATAAAGTAATCCAACAGCAATGTGAAAGACTTGTGGAAAGTGTGCAAAGACGCATGAAAGCTGTGATTGAAAATCAGGGTTATTCCAACATATATTGATTTCTGAACTCTTCCTAAGTTAAAACATTAGTATTGTGTTGTTTATAAATTAATATGGACTTGTTTTCTTTGCATAATTCGAGGTCTGAAAACATGACATCTTTTTTGTTATTTGTACCAGTTGTCAATTCTGCAAATTAATGCTCTAAATGACAACATTTTTATTTGGAATTTCGAAGGAAAGTTGTCAGTAGTTTATAGAATAAAGTAAAAATATTTTTACTCAAACACATAACTATAAATAGTAAGTCCAGAGAAACTGATAATTTTGCAGTGGTCTCTTAATTTTTTCCAGAGCTGTATGGAAATATCATGCCCCTTACTGATATGGAAAATATGATTGTTTAGCAAATATCCAATCACGTCTGAAATTAATGTTCTGATTGGTGGATTAGCTTAGTCGGACTGTCTCTTCCCAGTTGTGCTCCCACCTCCCACAGCTCCATGCGCATTTAGAAAGAATATCTGTGCGCTGCTGCATCGCGTTAGTAGATTGAAAAAGTTCCGGGTCGAGAAACTACTCTCTGTTCTGGCAGCCATATGCATCATGACTTGTTTTAGGTGGGCATACGCAAAATCCTAAGGAAGATAGGTGGGCACACGGCATATGCCTGCTTATGCCCTGGACTACACGACTGGAAAAAGGTCATAAATGACATATTCTATACTTTGTAGGCTAATACTTTCAGGGCCAGTAAATGTTTATATGAAAATAATATAATATGACTCCATCAGCAACGCAAAGGCACAGCTTCATTGTCCCTGTCTCTGAATATGCCTGCCAGACATTTCAGACATGCTGTCCCCTCTGTCTAAAGATATCCATTAGTTCACCTTTCACCAGGTGGGCCTGTGGTAGCCTTTTCTAGCCCAGTGGTTCTCAACCAGGGGGTTGGGACCCACTAGGGGCCTCAGCACACTTCCAGGGTGGCTCTCTTAAAATTATTAAACATTTTTAAAAATTATTATAATTTGTATATTATTATTTTAAGTCAACTTTCTGAAAATGCTAAAAATGTAATAACTCCCTTCAATAGCTTGCTTTTTATGAAGAATATACAGTTATAGACATTTCAAGAATCACAAGTTTTAAGGAAATATCTTAGAATAGATATATCTTATAATATAAATATCTAACAGCCTACATAGCAGGCCTTTGAATATTTTCTCTAACGGGGGCCTTGGAGTCAAAAAGGTTGAGAACAACTGTACGACCCTCTCTATTGTAACATGTTTTGTGCAAGGAGTTCTATACAACACTAATGGCCTGTGAGATACTGTTGAGAGATTGGGTTGTAGGTATCACTTACTTACACACACACAAACATGCACACAGGACCAAGGCCCTTTAGATTTCCTTTTAGATGTTTTGCTGAATAATATGCTGTCAAACCAGCAGCCCTCAGGACCACACTGGGGTCAAGAGAGGTCATGTTTGGGCCTTTGATTGAATGCCTGTGCAAGCCAACAAATGAAATCCTCAAACATACCTCACACAATGTCAGTATGAACTTGCTCTGAGAGGGTAAAAAGTGATCTAATTTAGATGCCTGATCATTCAGATGTACCTCCCTTTTTAATTTTACCTGCTTTTCTAACAGCAGTTAACTACAGATTAAGGATGAGCAATGATTACCAAAAAGTCAAGCAATAACTGACTAAGCAGTAATTGAGATTGTCTATATTATTAGCATGTTCACACCATGATATGGTTTAGCTTAAAGACAGTTTGCATGGTAAAACTCTTTCAGAGTAATTAATTAACTTTAAAGCACTGCTTCTACAACCATACACATTCAGACATTTTTTTAACTCTGCTTTTGAGCATCCTGACACTATTGTTGCATTTTTAAAATGACATGATAAGTTAGTTAAAGTTAAACTTTTAAAAACATGACAGGTTTTCCTGCATTATGTTGTGCTCCATCTAGCTGTTTTTGAACGCAAGACTTGTTGATTTTGAAAATATGTAGTTTCACACCACTTTCTACACCAGTTTGTTAGTATGTTAGTCTCAGTCAACATTTACTTTCATTGGAATGTTTCTATTCAGTTAAATTGAATGGTCATTGAGGCTGTCATTCTGCCAAACATCTCCATTTGTGTTCCACAGATGAAAGTCTTACCGATTTTGAACAACATGAGCATGAGTAAACAATGAAATAAATAAAAAAAATTGTGTAAACTATCCCTTTAAGACAATTATCCCCCTTATTAGAAGGACTGTGGAGTAACTGATCAAAATGCATTGGACAAGCCAGTGTTCCTCATTCCCACCTGTGTGCTCCTGGCACTGACGATGGTCTGTGCTGGACTGACCCATTCTAAGACCTCTCATATTCCCATACAGTCCTGCAGCTATAGCTTCAGTGCCCCCCGGTAACCCTGCAATGCTGGCCTCATCATTAAAACACACAGCATCCATCAGGCCACAGGCCTGTGGGACTGTAAGGCAGGAGGCCACTGTGCACAGATGCTGCAGTGTTAAGAGCTGCCCTACAGCAGGCTACACAGAGGACCTGGACTCTACAGCAGGATGCCAGAGCTCAGAAACCTGCAAATGTGTATTAAATGAGCTGGGCGGAAAAAATGTCTATAGTGCGCCCTAGGAGTTGAGATTACAGATTTAAAGAGGATTTAAAATGTGTTGAAATGTAAGCATAACAAAGGTATGGTGCAAAACAAATTTTTTACATTAAAGGTAGTTTGAATAGAACAATGTCAATTTTTAATAAAAAAAATGTCATGACACAGTTTCTCATTCAAAAAGTAGGCTAATAAACCCTGGAAGAAAACTTCAGGAAGGAGGGACTATTTACATATGAAATTTTTGGGAAATTGGCTCACAGGACCAACAAATTAAAAGAGCAGTTTTAGAACCTGTTTCACACCTCCTATTTAACTTATAATTAGTTATAACCTTCTAGTGACAGGTAAGTATACTATTGTTCAAGTACTGTATTATAGGAAAGCTGGGTGCCCAGCTTTTGATGGGGAAATGGCTGGATTTTTCTCTGCAACCTTACTACTGGGAAAATATTGATATACATTAAATTCAATTAGCACGGTGCCTCCAATCAAGAAAAACTATATGTATCATATATTTTTGTCTTTCTCAATAAAATAATAAACTCTCCTTTTTGTCTTGTGTATTCTTGTATTAATTTTTTTATTTCATGTAAAACTCTAATTGAAACACTAGAGAGATTTGTAACAATTAACAAATTATAGATTGATAAACACAAAGAAAATAAATTGAAATAAAACACTCTTAATCCATAAATATCTCAAAAAGAATCATTGTTCAAACGACTCAGTTCAGTTGTTCAAAGAAATTAAATGTTAAAACGATTCACTTGTTCAATGATGCAAAAATCTGAATCAGAAACAGAATGAGCTTTATTGCCAAGTATGCTTATACATACAAAGATTTTGTCTTGGTGACAAAAGCTTCCAGTGCACAAACAATCTAACAAGACAGAGATAATAATAAAAATTTTTAATAAAAATAAAAAGTTAACAGAAGATATTAGTATATACAGAAATACACAATAATACTATATATACTGTATATATATATATATATATATATATATATATATATATATATATATATATATATATATATATATATATACACTCACCTAAAGGATTATTAGGAACACCATACTAATACTGTGTTTGACCCCCTTTCACCTTCAGAACTGCCTTAATTCTACATGGCATTGATTCAACAAGGTGCTGAAAGCATTCTTTAGAAATGTTGGCCCATATTGATAGAATAGCATCTTGCGGTTGATGGAGATTTGTGGGATGCACATCCAGGGCACGAAGCTCCCGTTCCACCACATCCCAAAGATGCTCTATTGGGTTGAGATCTGGTGACTGTGGGGGCCATTTTAGTACAGTGAACTCATTGTCATGTTCAAGAAACCAATTTGAAATGATTCGAGCTTTGTGACATGGTGCATTATCCTGCTGGAAGTAGCCATCAGAGGATGGGTACATGGTGGCCATAAAGGGATGGACATGGTCAGAAACAATGCTCAGGTAGGCCGTGGCATTTAAACGATGCCAATTGGCACTAAGGGGCCTAAAGTGTGCCAAGAAAACATCCCCCACACCATTACACCACCACCACCAGCCTGCACAGTGGTAACAAGGCATGATTGATCCATGTTCTCATTCTGTTTACGCCAAATTCTGACTCTACCATCTGAATGTCTCAACAGAAATCGAGACTCATCAGACCAGGCAACATTTTTCCAGTCTTCAACTGTCCAATTTTGGTGAGTTCTTGCAAATTGTAGCCTCTTTTTCCTATTTGTAGTGGAGATGAGAGGTACCCGGTGGGGTCTTCTGCTGTTGTAGCCCATCCGCCTCAAGGTTGTGCGTGTTGTGGCTTCACAAATGCTTTACTGCATACCTCGGTTGTAACAAGTGGATATTTCAGGCAAAGTTGCTCTTCTATCAGCTTGAATCAGTCAGCCCATTCTCCTCTGACCTCTAGCATCAACAAGGCATTTTCGCCCACAGGACTGCCGCATACTGGATGTTTTTCCCTTTTCACACCATTCTTTGTAAACCCTAGAAATGGTTGTGCGTGAAAATTCCAGTAACTGAGCAGATTGTGAAATACTCAGACCGGCCCGTCTGGCACCAACAACCATGCCACGCTCAAAATTGCTTAAATCACCTTTCTTTCCCATTCTGAGATTCAGTTTGGAGTTCAGGAGATTGTCTTGACCAGGACCACACCCCTAAATGCATTGAAGCAACTGCCATGTGATTGGTTGATTAGATAATTGCATTAATGAGAAATTGAACAGGTGTTCCTAATAATCCTTTAGGTGAGTGTATATACAAATCTGTTATATACGGAAGCAAGGGAATGTAGGGAAGAAGAGATAGGGTGTGTTGAATAAATATAAATAGACTAAGCTGTGTATTGCACATAATTATTGCTCAATGAGGCAGTTTTAAATGTTCATTAGATGGATAGCTTGAGGGAAAAAACTGTTCCTGTCCCTGATGGTTCTAGTGCTCACTACTCTGTAGCGCCTGCCAGAAGGCAACAGTACAAAAAGGTAGTGGGATGTTGTTAGAAATAGGTTTACATCTCAGCTCTGTCCAAGAGGAAAATGCTGAGTTGAGACATTCCATTCTGAATACATTATCAAACATCTGTTTTATGTTAGCATGGAGCTCTCTCTCTCTCTTTCTCTGTGTCTATACATTGTGTCTGCGTGTACTTTGTACGATTGTGTATGGAGAGGTCTGGCAGGCTACCATGGAACTTGGAGCCTTCACCATATGGAATTGTTATCTATGAGGTAATGTCTATTTCTATTGGTTTAGAGATGTGAACTCCCTTCAGTATTGTCATATATATTTGTATGTTATCCAGGAGAAGGGGAGCTGCATACTTTGCTCCCCAACATTGGTTTCATTACTTTGTATTGATTCATTCACGACTCAATAAAAGACGGAGAGAAAAGGCAATGCTATCGTTTAGAAGACTTTCATTTCTAACAATTGGGGGCTCGTCATCGGGAATCTCCAAACGGTAAGAATCAAAATTTCCTTTTTAATGAGGAGTTGATTCTTATTGTTTGTTGAGAAATAATTTTAAAGTATATGATTATAATGTTATGATAGTGCCGTATTGCGTTATTGAAAGACCGTATAGGTCATCAGAGATTGATGACTCCCCGTGTTTTAATTAATGCGGGAAGGGCAATAAAGGACATGATCAAGTTTATTTATCGTTAGTAGTGTACGGTCTCTTCGTATTTTTGATAAATGCGGGAAGGTTTTCCTCTGTTTCTAATGAAATGCGGGAAGAACAAAGAAAGAGAAATGGATCCCCTCTTTTTTGTTATGTGAGTTCCCCGTAAGTTTTTGATAAACTGCGGGACGAACGTAAAGAAAATCCGATCAATTTTCTTCGTTGTGTGATATCCTTTACTTTTGTAAGAAGGATTGTTGCAAGATATCTCATAAAAAATCTCTGTCGTTTTTTTGGGGGTTTGTGAGTGAATCAATGCACAGTTTATTTTGATTTGTTTTTTTTTTAATTTTGTTTCCTTTTCCTCTTTCTCTATTCTTCTTCTTTCTTTGCTTCCTTGACTAAAATGCTTTACTAACAACTGACACTGCAGATTTTTCTTCTTTGTTTTCTATTTGAATTTTGTTTATTCTGAATTGGAGAACAAATTTTTGTGTGGTTTCAAAAATGGGAAATAAAATAAATCCGCCTTTATTTAATGAATCTCCGAAAGATTTTATGGACAGAAATAATCAAGCCTTTTTTACGGAACCTTATCTATCAAATTTAGCTGGCTGGTCAGAGGACAAAACACAATTAGATAAATTTCCGCGTGAAGGATTGTTTAAAGATACAGACATGACTGCAGCGAAAGACATGATTTATGGAAATTGGGGTGATCCAGAATGGGACTTTGATTATATGAAACAATCCTATAAAACTTGTAAATTTTCTACCCCGCAGGCTGATCTCAGAGCACAGTCTGACAGAGTGGGGAGTGTCACTCAGTCAGTCTCACAGCCTGAGGAGAAAGACAAAACTTTTTTGAGTTATGATTATCTTCAGGCTCCGTTAGTGTGTGAGCCCGTGAAAAATAAACTGTATCCTGATTTGAAAGCTGCGACTGCATTTCTGTTTGTGGAAACTGCAGAAGGATTTAAGGTTCACCCGATGCCTCTTGCTGATGTTATAGCTATTGCTAAAGAGCTTCCTGATCCGTCTAAAACACCTCATCAGTATGTTTCGGTTTTGAAGCGATTGACAGCTTATAGTCAATTGACAGGGCGTGATTATCGTTTCATACTAACTAAAACACTCCCTCCTGAAATTACGGAGGACGAATTAATTGAAGAAATTGATTTGTTAAGCCCGACATATGATACACCATTACCTCGTAACATTTTGACAATACATGCAGAAGAGTCTGGTGATTTGTCCGGAACTTTCCGTAACGTTAGGATTGTGGATGATCATGATGACGACGATGTCGATTGAGTTTGGGCCAATTCGGGTAAGCTTAAACTTTTCTTCAAACAATTAACTGCATTTTTGCTGAAGTTGTCATCTGCTAAACAAGACATCTCACATGCGGCTAATGCAAAACAAAGAGCTGGCGAGAGTCCAGTTGCTTTTTTCAACAGATTTAAACGTGCATGGATTGAAGAATCGGCGATTCCGGTTGATGATGATAATTGTCAGTTGTTTGTGAACACGTTTCTGAATAACATGCATGAGGAGACTGCACAATTGATTCGTATCACCACGAATAATTTTTTAACTATGTCAATTGATGATCTTGGCAAGTGTTTACGTGAGCTTTCCTCTGCTGGAGCCTTTGCTTCCTCCAAAAGGAAAGCTCCGATAATGTTCCAGGTTGATGCCGCTGCTCAGAAACGTCCGTTTTTTCACACAAAAAAGCCTGTTAAATGCTACTGCTGCGGTCGCTCAGGACATGTTGCAAAGTTTTGCAGACAAAGAACTGAGCAGCAGCCTAATAGAAGCCAGATGCGTAAGCGCTCTAGTGACTATGAGAAAAAATACCCTCCTTCGCTTTCTCCTAACCGGAGACAGAGTGTAACACATTCAGATAGATATCCAACTGAATGGAATCGCGCCTGACGGTGCGAGAGCAAAGAGTCTGAATTGTCACAACTTTCGATGCAATATCCAAATAAATCAAATGTTTTGCCATTCCTTGAATTAAATGTGGACCATAAACCATACATGTTTTTAATTGATAGCGGCACTTCGGTGTCCTCATTATCTGCCGATGTGTACTCAGGCTCCGTCACGGGAAAGCAAATTAATTCTGTAGGGATTAATAATGTTCCTGTGAAATGCGAATTGACGCCCACCTTACCAATTACTTCTAAGGATGTACCGACATTGTTTAAAATGCATTCATTTGCAATCATACCGAATTCTCCATTCTGCCTGTTAGGTAGGGACTTGATGCATAAACTTGGTATGAAATTGAATTTTGACTCTAACTCTTTGACACTTCTGTTCCCTTCAGTTTTTTCCATTACAACCGACACCGGAAGTGCTCTGGTTGAGGATTCGTCTGCAACTGTGCTGATACCAGAAATTTCGGGAGTCAACCCTCAATTGTGGGCGGAACACAAGGATGACGTAGGGTTAATAGATATCCAACCCTACAGGGCGAATTTGATAAATACTAAGCCTGTGTTTCAGAAACAATACCGGCTTTCCAAGGATAAAGAGGAGGGGCTTAAACCTCTCATTAATCGATTTTTGGAACAAGGCATTCTGGTTCGAACTCATTCACCTTATAATACACCAATCAATCCAATTAAGAAAGCTAATGGTACTTGGCGTTTAACGCAAGACCTGAGAAAAATTAATGATTTGATCAAACCACTTGCTCCTATTGTACCAGAAGTTCAGGCTATAATTAATTCTATTCCTTCGGAACATACATTTTATTCTGTTATTGATTTAAGCTCCGCATTTTTTCAGTATTCCTGTTCATCGTGATACTCAGCCACTATTTGCATTTTGTTTTCAGAATTGTCAATACAGTTGGACACGTCTCCCTCAAGGGTTCAGAGATTCTCCGGCTGTTTTCTCCGCTGTAGTGCACGATACACTGAAAGATGTCAAGCTTCCTCCAGACACCTGTCTGCTCCAATATGCTGACGACATTCTTGTCACTGGTGCCTCTGAGGACATGTGTGCTGCTGCCTCAAAGATTGTTTGCAACGTTCTGGCTGAAGCTGGTTTCAAGGCATCTAGAGACAAACTTCAATGGGTGCAGAGAAAAGTCTGTTACCTTGGACATGAACTGTCACAAGGCCAAGTTCGTCTGTCTGCGGACAGGATCAAAGCCATCGCTACATTTAAGCATCCATCCACACGGAAGCAAATGCAAAGCTTCCTGGGACTGGTCAATTACTGCCGCCTGTGGGTGCCTAATTGCTCCATGTATGACAAAATCCTGCGAGAAGCTACGCTGGGTGACAAAGACGATATTACATGGACAAGTGAGATGAATAAAGCATTCGAACATTTGCAATCATCACTCTTAAGGCCGCCTGCCCTTGGCCTACCTTGTTACACACAAGACTTTCATCTATATGTGTACGAAAGTGGTGGCACAGCCGCAGCAATCCTGGCCCAAGAGCATGGGGGCACTTTCCGTCCAATAGCTTATTTATCTAAGACCCTTGATTCGGTCGCTAAGGGACTTCCGGCTTGTTTGCGTGCAGTGGCTGCCACAGCAATCATGATACAGGATGCTGAAAAGGTTGTTTTGTCACATCCTCTCATTGTACATGTTTCTCATCAGGTTTCTCATCAGGTAGACTCAACACATGACTGCCCAACGCCGTTCTGGCTATGAGGCTATATTGTTAGCTACTGCTAATGTAACGTTGAAAGTAACTTCTGTTATTCATGGCCCTACTGTACATTTGCATAGGTTGCTGACACAAGGTGAATTTGAGAGCGACGACCACGACTGCCTGAACAGGATCCAAATTTCGACTGCTTGCAGGCCAGACGTTTCCACGTCTGTCCTGGAGGAGGGAATCCATTGGTATATTGATGGATCCTGCTTTAAGCCAAACAACAGTACATATTTGTGTGGTTATGCTATTGTTGAATTGCCTAATAAAGTAATTGAAGCGTATTCACTGCCACATAAATCAGCACAAGTCACAGAACTGATTGCTTTAACAAGAGCTTGTCAATTGGCAAAAGGTCAGTGTATCAACATATATACTGACTCCAAATATGCGTATGGCGTAGTCCATGATTTTGCTAAATTGTAGGAGGAAAGAAATTTCAAAACCTCTGAAGGAAAACCAATTTCGCATCACAACATTGTGGCCGAGCTGATTAGTGCAGCACAGCAACCATCGAAGCTTGCTGTAATTAAAGTAGCTGGTCATAAAACAGGTGAATCTGACGAGGCCAAAGGTAACAGATTTGCAGACGAAGTAGCGAAATGGGCAGCAAAAGAAGCAATACGTAGTCCGCATGTAAATGAACAAAACAGTGAAGTGCCAATGATGAATTCATCGTTGATTAATGATTTGGATGTTAAAATCTTACAAGCGAATCCTACTCAAGATGATTTGACTCATTGGGCAGCCAATGAAGTAAAACCAGATCAAGTTGGTATCTTAAGAGATAAACAAGGTAGAATCGCGCTACCAGCATCTACTGTTGTAATGCTGTGTAGGCATTATCATGGTGTATCACATGTGTCAAAAGAAAAAGTGATACAAAATTTGAATCAATCATACTGCATTGCGAACGTTCGAAGAAATACTTTGTTGATATTGGATGCTTGCCTGGTGTGTGCGCAAACAAACAGGCACAAGGCAATCAGCCATGATGCTTTACCGCATCCTGAACTTCCTTTCCAATATTTACAGATCGATTTTACACACATGCCTCCATGTGGAAATCACAAGTATTTGCTCGTGATTATTGACCGATTTACTAAGTGGCCTGAGGCTTTTCCGTGTGGAAAAGAAGACGCAAAGACGGTAGTGAAGGTTCTTGCCAAAGAAATTATACCGCGTTTTGGTATTCCAACTGTTATAGCAAGCGACAGTGGAATGCCATTTGCTTCTAAAGTAACACAATTATTAGCTAAAGAACTTAGTATTAATTGGCATTTTCATATCCCGTATCATCCTCAATCTTCGTCAAACGTGGAACGTTTGAACAAAACGATAAAAGAACGTCTTAATAAAGCGTGCTTAGATACGGGCAGAAATTGGGTTGATTTATTGCCTGCCGTACTGATGGAAATGAGAATGTCTCCGTCAGCCACTACAAAAATGTCTTCCTTTGAAATTCTCATGGGTAGACCTTTCCCGACCCCTTGGGTCAGAGGTCGCACTGGCAATCTTTCCACAGGTGACACGGAGGTGATCATCGCAGATTATGTGGATTCCCTAGTTAGAACGTTAAATGACATAAATGATGATATCTCTCTCCCTCTGCCTGCAGAAAGTTCTACTCATTTGTTCCGAATCAGCAGGTTCTGTTGAAGTATCTGAAACCAACGAAGGTGGGTGAGCCAAAGTGGGCCCAACTGCTGTACTGCCGGTGACCCGAACGGAGGTGCTGACTGATCTTCAACCACAGTGAATCCACGCAAGCTGCGTGAAGCTTGCTCCAGAGGAGGGCCTTACTGATTCAAGGTGAACGGTGAAAGCACTGGAGGAGCTGAACACGCAGCGCCAGTGCCCAACCGGAATCTTTGAATTAGGAGGACCTGAGGAGGGACCCGGAACAGTCAACATGAAAACACTCCTACTGACACTCTGCATAGGGCAGGTGTTCGTGCTTGCCTATGCCCGTCCAGCATCAACACAACAGCAAGGAGTCACAAGTGTAATTCTAATTCCTAGAAATAATGTATGATGGTTTATGTTTTATGGTAATATTAAATTAAGATGTTTTTTGTTATGAAGGTATGGGTAAACACCCGGAAACGAAGGTACATAGAATGTGATGCCTCAAGTGACCCTGAAGTATATCTAGACAGTGGCCTGAGGCCACAATTGGCCACAGCCAAGAGGTATTAAATGTTTGGATTAATTCTTGGCTAAAGATGGAGTAGGAATATGTAAAATATTTGGTGATAAATGCTATACATACATCCTGGGTCACATTGATGATGATGATGATGATGGTGAATTCATGAAGGTATGAAAGGAAAGGGATAAGTTGAATAAAGAATTAGCTGATAACGTCAGGGAATATGGGGACATTTTCCAATGTGTTTGGGTGGTTCGCACCCTGGATGTCTTCCATTATATCGATTGCTATATGCATTCTACTTATGTTATTATTTGGCCCATGTGTGCTACAATTACTAATGCAAAAGAGTGACTGTTATGTTTGTACATATATACCCGAAAATGATGAAGATGGTCATATCATAGCTGATGGTATAAATAATATGACAAACATTGTTGATGAATTACAGAGAAGAGAAGTGGATGATAGAAATGGGTTTGGAGATTGGATTACAAGTTGGAAACAATTACTTGTATCTTCTTTAATACCAATTGGAGTTATACTGTTAATCCTTTCATTTATTGTTTGTTGTTGTTACGTACGCTGCGGTACGTATTTTGTTTTGCGTGTATGTCTGTACTTTGTTTCAGGTGTGGAATTCATTGGAAGCTCCGCCTGTCAAATCTGCTGACGTCAGGAACCGCGCCACCAATCGTCTGTCGCCGTGTGGTTTATGAATGGCTCTGACTACAATGGCGGGTCGACACAGACTCTGGGTTTGAGAGAGAGCCTGCACGCTCGGTGAGGACGGTTCTCTCATTTGAGAGACCAGTCTGAGAGGCTGAACAGTGTCTGGGGTTCGCTGCTGTTACGATCTGGCAGTTAGATCCGTTTCTCTTTGTTTGTGCTGGAACGTGTTGGTGCTCTTGATATGTGCATTCTTTATGTGCTTGTGCACGGCTAAATGTTTGCTGCTCTCTCATGACATTGTCATCTCAGTTCCCGTTCAACTCCATGTAGACTGGCGGGAGAGGTTGTGAGTCAGGTAAGCAGGTAGCGACCTACATTTGCACACGCAGTTGTTAATGAGATGTATTAGACGCACTAGTGTTAGGAGTGGTGCTACCTATGTATGTTTTGTTTGTTTAGTTAGGGTAGTTTTAGTTATAGCGTCTCAACGCTGAAGATGTTTCTTTCTACATCTTTTGTTGATAGTTAGTTTAGTTCTTTAACTCTAGTTAGGGGATTGTTTTTTTGTTATATTTAGTTTTTTGATTTAAGCACCACTCTCTTGCTCCCTCCTCTCCACCAGATTGTCTGTTGATCTGATTCTTCTGGCTACATTGTATTACCTTATGATTTTATTATATTACTATTTCACTATTACTTCACTTTATTGCAGTTGAAGAATTAAAAAACCTTTTCAACTAAATTGTGGGTTGTTGTCTAATCCTTTTCTTTTGCAATTCCCATACCATATTGACACACACGAGCGCAAAACTTTTGTTATGTCTGATAACATTCCTAGATAAATAACATCTATAACGAGGGATGTAACAGTTGTATTATTCCATTCATTAGGATGTTGATTTATCGTTCTATGAATACTTTTGTATCATCTCAATATTCTTTAGCAAACAGAACTATGAAGTACTAATGACTTTGGAAGAAATGTTTGATTGAAATATGTTTCATGTATTATTCTGTAATAATGGACATGCTGAGAATAATGTAATTTGATAATTATGTTATATTATAACTGTCATTATCAAAGGGGGCACTGTTAGAAATAGGTTTACATCTCAGCTCTGTCCAAGAGGAAAATGCTGAGTTGAGACATTCCATTCTGAATACATTATCAAACATCTGTTTTATGTTAGCATGGAGCTGTCTCTCTCTCTCTCTCTCTCTCTCTCTCTCTTTCTCTGTGTCTATACATTGTGTCTGTGTGTACTTTGTACGATTGTGTATGGAGAGGTCTGGCAGGCTACCATGGAACTTGGAGCCTTCGCCATATGGAATTGTTATCTATGAGGTAATGTCTATTTCTATTGGTTTAGAGATGTGAACTCCCTTCAGTATTGTCATATTTATTTGTATGTTATCCAGGACAAGGGGAGATGCATACTTTGCTCCCCAACGTTGGTTTCATTACTTTGTATTGATTCGTTCACGACTCAATAAAAGATGGAGAGAAAAGGCACTGCTATCGTTTAGAAGACTTTCATTTCTAACAGATGTGTAAGTGGGGTCCAGAGTGATGTTTTGAGCCCTTTACCTCACTCTGGAAGTGTACAGTTCTTGAAGGAAAGGCAGGGGCAACCAGTAATCTGCTCAGCAGTCCGAATTGTCCTTTGTATTCTTCTGATGTCCGATTTCAGAGGACAGATTCAATGACTGCTGAGTAGAACTGTATCAGCAGTGCCTGTGGCAGATTGAACTTCCTCAGCTGACAAAGGCAATACAACCTCTGCTGGGCCTTTTTCACAATGGCATCAATGTGGGTCTCCCACTTCAGGTCCTGTGAGATGGTACTGCCCAGGAACATGCATGACTCCACTGCTGCCACAGTGCTGTTTAGAAGGGTTAGTGGGGTCAATGTTGGGGTGTTCCATTAAAGTCCAATATCATCTGAACTGTTTTGAGTGTGTTCAGTTCCAGGTTGTTTTGACTGCACCAGTGAGCCAGCCGTTGAATCTCTCTTCTGTATACAGACTCATCATCATCTTGGATGAGGCCGATGACTGTAGTGTCATCTGCAAACTTCAGGAGATTTACAGAGGGGTCCTTGGCGGTGCAGTCATTGGTATACAGGGAGAAGAGTAGTGGGGCGAGTACACATCCCTTGGGGGACCAGTGCTGATCGTACATGTGCTGGAAGTGAATTTTTACAGTTTCGCTAGCTGCTGCCTGTCTGTCAGAAAGCTGGTAATCAACTGACAGATAGAGGTGGGAACAGAGAGGTGTAAATTAGTCCACAGAATAGCTGGGATGTGTTGAAAGCTGAAATGAAGTCCACAAAAAGGATCATTGTATATGTCCCTGGTCTGTCCAGATGTTGCAGGATATGATGGAATCCTATGTTGACTGATTATCCACATACCTGTTTGCTCGATAAACAAATTGAAGGGGGTCTAAAAAGGGTCCAGTGATGTCCTTCAGGTGGGCCAACACTAGTCTCTCAAATGACTTCATGACCACAGACATCAGAGCGATGGGTCTGTAGTCATTGATTCATGTGATTTTGGTTTCTTTGGGACAGGAATAATGGTGGAGTGTTTGAAGCAGCAGGGAACTTCACACTGCTCCAGTGATCTGTTGAAGATCTGTGTGAAGGTGGGGGCCAGCTGGTCAGTACAGGATATAAAAAATTGGGTGAAACACCAACTGGGCCCTGTGTTTCACTTGTATTTTGTTTCAGGAAGACATGGCACACCTCCTCTTCACAGATCTTAAGTGCATATTGAGTAGCAGGATGGAGGAGGAGGAGGAGGGTTGCAGGAGGAGTTGATGTTTGTGTAAAATGAAGGTCAGAGCGGGTTTGTGGTGTGAGACTAGGCCTTTCAAATATGGAGTAAAACACATTCAAGTTGTCAACTAGTTCCCAGATAGCAAGAAATATCTGCACGGCTTCTTTTTGCCGCTGACCCTAAGCTGTCGGCTATAGGTGCGTCCCACTGGCGGGGATGAAATGTTTGCCGCCGAATTCGTCACTCCCATTTCTTGCGAGATGCCGCCGGCGAACAGCCAGTGGGCCGACTGCTTCGTTTTCTCTGGTGGTTGCCTCCGTCTAATGGACCGCTTTGAAATACTAGGATTTCTACTCTAAAAATCGACCAGCCATGTTGGCTATTATTATTTTTTGCTCCAAAGCCATTAGGGTTTATAACAGATTCTTGACTCTTGATTCCATGATAAGGTATAGTTTAGGAAATGACATTTAAATTATTTTGAAAGTCTGAAGCGATTATACAGTAATATATGTAAAATATATTGAATTATTTTATGCACTTAGGTGAAAATTGTTTACATTTCTTTGATTGATGCACATTTGAGACATGCACCAATAAACCAAAAATAATTACTTTTGTAAAACTTACTTGGCAATAAATATCTTTCTGATTCTGATTAGGTTTTAAAATAGATATTTAATTCATGGTATGAACAATTTAGCAGAATAAATTTATGAAGTTAGACTTTTCACCAATGCCTGACTATCAGTGAACAGTGAAAGACATCTGCAACATGGCAAAAATCTTGGGTATACTTTATATTTTTTTTATTAATTTGCAACCATGGTGATATCTATCATAAACATGAAAATCCCTGTTTTGACGTGAAGGATCGACTCAATGAAAAAGCTAAATTATCCTCTGGTTTCACAGTTGCGCAGAAATTTCGTTTATGTCTTTACATTTTTTCCAACCTCGATTTTTTTTTATTTTACCTTTTGCAGGTAAGGGATTCATTTGCAATTATGACCTGTACAAATGTTTAAGAAAGTGTTAAATCCCTGTAAAGGCAATAAAAAAAAAATATAAACACATTATAAATGTTCAAAATTTATTGCTAAAACACATTACAAAGACTGTGAACTGTGAAGTACTGAATAGCCTACGTGCACAAGCGTAGTGACGAACTTCCGCTGTCGCCAGAAGTCGGCATATCTGTTTCCGGTTTACTTGCGCGTTGCCCAAAATGTCTGTTTTTACTCGATGTCTCCAGGATCTTCCGAAAATAAGCGTCAGCGATGTTCATCGCATTGTTGATGCCTGGTCCCCTGCTCCGACAAGCAAGAGGGACAAGGGTTTTAAACTCTACATATCGAGTTATCTGCACAACTACAAGGGTAAGTATTTTAATCTAATGTGGTGTGCCGGCAGATAGCGGCTAAGCTAGTTCGCCACGTGTTCATTTTTAATGTAACGTTAGTATAGAAGCTTGCTTTTTCTTAGTTTTAAAGCAGACTGTTTGTTAATTTTTGTGATAATTGTAATATCAATTGTATTAACTTGCTCTCCTCTCAGTTTCTAATAAAGATCAGAGCACAGGTGAAGTCACTGTCAGGGCATTGTGCTACAGGTCCATGAGGAAAGCAGAGAAACCTCACAGTTTGAGTGTATGGTGAAGCTAGAATTGATATGACAGCAGTTATAGGCTTGTTACTTTAATAGCCCGGTGTTCCCGATGTTCCTGGGGACTCGGCTAAGGTTATTCATGTTTAATGTAACTCAAATCAATTGAAAACAGTTATTGTAGGCAGGTAAGTTTCCCTAACTGGTCCCCTCCGGGTAAAATGCGTTCTTATTCAAGTTTTCAACTCAGTCATTCGTTTAAGATCCGATCTTGTGTTATAAGTATTAGGCTATCATGATTATACAGTCAGCAAGCTATATAAATAAGTATTTAATATAATAAAAGTGTAGAGCAACAACCGAGGGTGTAAGGTAAAGGCTGAATATTGTAGATTTATTACACTATGTTGCATGTTTGAATTAAAATACCTGTGGATATGCAACTTCCCACTCATGAAAGTTTTATGTTCTACAAAGGAGCACACTCTACAAAGGCCTGACTGGAGATTTGCCTGATCTATCCATCCTTCAGGTGAGTAGGGATATAACAATAGCAAATTTCACTGTACAGTATGATATATCAACCAAAATCTGTATACCAATATTTCATTATTTTCATTACAAACAAATATTCTGCTTCAAAAAAAAAAAATTAAATTGAATTGATGTTCTCATAAGCGTCCTTCATTATGAACTTGTATGCCATGCATAACATACTGTGGATATAAATTACAGGGAAAGTTACTGGTATGATAATTGTAGTTATATTATATTACTATTATATTTAGTGTATTGCTAGTCAATATATTGTTACTTCCCAGGTGACAGCGGCTCACTTCAAGAGCAGGTGAAGCAAGTTGGGACAATGTTGAAGACGTTTGCTCGCACTGGGCAACAAGGTACAACTTGGATCTGGGGCCACCTGTACATGTAGTAGACCTAGATATAAATGTCATAGTTTAGTAGTTGAAGGACCAGGACTGACTACTTTATTATTTTATTCTGGGAACCCCTGTAGGTGCAGATCAGACCCTAATGCTGCGACGTCTTGGAGAGTTTGGCGATGTTGTGCGTAGCATGGACAACAAAATGGACACTATGCTGCAACATTTCAGTGCCAATGTGTCTGTTGGAGAGTTATCCCTGCCAGGGGATCTGTTACTCCCCCTAGACACCCAGGAAGATTTGGCGTTGCTTGACAACAGTTTGAGGCAGGATAAAGAGCTCCAGCAACGATTTGTTATTGTGCTGATTTCGTTTATAACGCCATAGGGTAATCTAAAAAGTAAAATTAAGATTGTACACTGCATATTCTGCAGTCTGAATCCACAGCCTGTCACATTTTAAATTTATGAGAAGCTTCAGAGAAATGTAATTTGTAACTTTTTTATTTTTGTATTTTCAGCTTCGGTTTTTGGCAATCAAATGTGGGAGGGACCTAAAGACAACCTTGTGGCGAATGCTTCAGAGTACCTTCTCTAATCACCTTTCCATCAATACAACCTGGACTGGTGTAGGGGATAAAGCATGTTTTAGAGACATGTTCCTGAAGACCATTGTTCAAAGTAAGTTGGATATTTTTTCTATATTTAAGTAGATGTGTATGACCTTATGCCATTCAAATGGAATGACAGATCTTTAATTTCTACAGGAGTCATCTGGAAGAACCCGGCAACCCAGGATGCCACTGATGAGGCGATCCAGGTTAATGTTACGCGTTACCTGAAAGGAGCATCTGAACGTGAAGGTGGAAAAAGGCGCCGCACAGCTGAGAGGGACCCACAGCCGACCCCTTAAACCTAGGCTGACTACTGACACCCCAGCATCACTGACAACTGGAACCCTTTCTTTATCCTGCAGTCAGTAACATCAAGACCCCTAAAAAAGCCTGCTAAAAGTGTCAGACTACACTCACCCAATCCACACTGTTCACTGTGGAAATTGCTCTTTTTTTTCTCTCTCTCTCTCGATCCTGCCTTGAGGGCAGCTCCTTGGATGAATATGGGATGGTTTGTCCTTTTATACAGGCGCACGAGGAATCACTGAAGATATGCCATTTTGCACTGCCTCATTCTGGAGGTCGGTGAAAACCGGTGATTCTTAGCCCACTACACCACGCAGACCCCAACCACTCCAGACATTCTGATTGGCTGTGTTCTCTACAGCCAGATTTTCTGCTGTTAATTGTATTTGTTCCCACTTGTTGTCATGTGTAAGTTGAATGTCAAAATTTATATTATAGCTGTTATCCTGCACATTCTTTGATACCAAAGATCTAAATTATTTCATATACAATTTGCTGCTTATTTCATTGTTACAGTGCTTAACTATTCTATTTTTAAATATAGCTTGTAAATCCTTGTGCCAGAGGTCAGCATTGCAGTTATAATGATATATTCTACTCCAGAGCTTTACTCTAAATTATTACCACTTATCCTATTGTTAGAAATGACTTGTAAATATGATGTTATACCTCAATTTATTTGGTATCCTGCACTTTCTTAAATATCCTCATTGCTTATGTTTACTGGTAATTCTTTTCATCCCAGAGCTGACCTCTTTATATTATTAACAATTATTGTGTTACAATAGTGTTTTTTTTTTTTACCTAAATTTATTTGGAAACCTGCATGTTCTTTAGTGTGTGTGTGTGTGTATATATGTGTGTGTGTTTGTATTTTTCTTTTATTTATATTTCAGTGATCTGACATCTTGTTTCAATGACAGTTACTGTACTTTGAAATGTGGAATTAAAATGCCAAATGGAAATTTGTCTGGTTTGATCAATCATTATTCTTGATAAACTGCATGCTATAAATCTAAAAAAAAATATATATATATACACACACACAATAAGCGGCGGCAGATCGCTTGAAAATAGCGTTTGCCTCCGATGCCCCGCGGAAGGTCCGCCTTCGATATAGCGGTGGCGGAACAGCGGATAGCCAGCGGGCCGGCCGCGGAACGAAGGCGGTAGGAAGGCGGTGTGCCGTCAAACGTGTTTGAAATAATGCCATTCTGCCGCTTCTGCTGCCTACGGAGCACCGCCAGCGGCCCGCCGACTCATTGTTATCTGGGTTGTTGGTTCCTTACAGTGTTGGGGGATGGTGTCTTGAAATTTGTAAAGTATTTCAGGCCTCTCCACACTGATGTAGGGTCATTAGCTGAGAACTTGTTTTTCAGCTCATCAGAATATCTTATTTTAGCCACTCTGATTTCCTTATTCAGTGTGGTCCTGGCCCGATTGTTCAATATTATAGACCCACTTCTGTAAGCATCCTCTTTGGCCTGACGAAGCTGGCTGAGTTTTGCTGTAAACCATGGTTTGTCATTGTTGTATGTTAAATAAGTCCTAGTATTAATGCAAATATCCTCACAGAAACAGATCTATGATGTCAAAGTATATGTGAGCTCGTCCAGATTTATGTCTTTAGCCTCAAATGCACTCGAATCTGTACATTCAAAGCAGGCTTGTAGTTACAGCTCTGCTTCATTGGTAACATTTTTTACCGGAAACTTTTCCCTGGCCTAGTGGTTCTTTGTCCGTGATCCAATCTTTGATATGAGTGAGCTCTTTGATACAGGTTCACATGCTGTTCGGGAACAATATTCTTCTGAAAGACAGTTCGTGGGTGCCTAAATAAACTCACAGTTCCCTCAAATTCAAACAAAAAACGGCATTTTAGTGTCCAGCTGTTTGATATGCAAATAAACTCAAAAAACTCAATTAAACTTGCAAAATAAAATTACTAGAGGGAGAAAACACCTTTTATCACTGTTCTGGATTAATGAAATATATGTTGAAATATATTTGAAATTCCAAATCTTTTGACTCTTTTTCCGATGCGGCTCTTGGAAATCTCTCATACTCAAATCACCTGCATGTTCTCTTTTTTCTCCCTTCCCTCACAGGTTATTGTTAGGGAACACCTTCAAATTTCTGATTGGCCCATTACATGCAATCAATCATCCCAATATGGACATTTTACTGGTAAGAAGTTTCTATAACAGATAAATACTTATCAATATACAAGATATGTAAATTTAAACACACCACATTTAAAAGTTGACTCATGTAAGCACAAAATACATTAAAATAAAGATGAAATATTGAGTGGGCTACATAGTTATTTAGTGTATTTTACATACTGTATTTCAGTAACACATTACAATATTAACATTTGTCAATGCAATAGACAACATTATCTAACAATGCACAATACTTCTACAGCATTTATTTAGGCTTGATTAATGTACATTTTACATATACTAATGTATTTCTCAAATTAAAAGTTTCATAGTTAGAAATACAATAACATGAAATAATGCATGAACAAGTATGAGCTAATATTATACAAATGTATTCTTAACTTTAACAAAAAATATAATAATTGTTGTAAAGAATTCTTGCTCAATGCTAATTAATTATACTGAACCTAATGCATTTACTAATGTTAACATGTAGAACTATTATTCTGTACTGTATATTACCCATATTTCAAAATGTTACCCACCTTTCTTTTACATATTGATGTAATGTCCCCTTGTTTGGTAGGAATTTTGGTATTAACACATTGGTAAAGAGACAAAACAAAGACATTACAATTGCAGTTCTTTGCCAACTAGCTGTAGTCATGTTTAGGGATGTTCAGATCAGAATATTTACAGCCAATTATCGATATTCTTGTCATCTTATCAGCTAATACTGATACCATCACTGAACCAGAAACTCTGTCATAACTGTTTGTACACTTACATAGCACTTTATTGTGTAATGTATAAAGTCATGCATATATGGGACAGGAGCTTCAGTTAATGTTCACATCAACCATCAGAATGGGGAAATTTTGAGATTGCAGTAATTTCAACCATTACATGATTGTTGGTGCCAGGTAGGCTGTTTTGAGTATTTCTGTAACTGCTGATCGACTAGGATTTTTACACACAAACATCTCTAGAGTTTACTCAGAATTGTTCTGAAAACAAAAACCATCCACTGAGCGGTAGAAACACTTTGTTGATGAGAGAGGTAAATGGAGAATGGACAGACTAGTTAGAGCTGACAGGAAGGCTACTGTAACTCAGATAACCACTCAGTACAATTGTAATGAACAGAATAGCATTTCAGAATGCACAACACATCGAACCTTGAGGTGTATAGGCTACAACAGCATAAAACCATGTAAGGCACATTTTTATGACCATAGTGTTCCTAATAAAGTTCTCAGTAAGTGTATGTAAGCTTTCTGCCCTCTTGTCACTATTAAATGAATTTCCCTGTTGATACCATAATTGTTGCATAGTATAAAATTATATTTTCAAAAATATGTTCCCTGCCTTTACATTTTAGCATCTGTTGGTAATATTAGTTCTTCTTTAACATGTTTTGCTGGAGCTTTAATGAGGGGAACATACCTTATATAAGATGAAGTATATCACATCTTATAACCCACTTTATTATTATACTTACTTCCGGCCGACACTGGGAGGCTGCCGCGGATGATTATACAGATTAATTCACAACAACGTGCCTGTTTTTTGCCATGTCCTGTGTAAATGCTATATACTGTATACAAGCTTTTCATATCTGCCACACCTCATGCGATCTGGCAAATTATTAGAACACCAATCAAGTCATAGGAAGTGAATATCAGTCAATACCGATTGGTGGCTGATTTATCGGAGCATCCCAAGTAATGTTACAGTCTTATGAACCAACTATGTTGAACTGCAGCTGTGAAATATGCATGAGATAAATCAGCAATATGGTATAAAACAATATATGTGACACAGGGATTAGGTTTAGTTTTTGTGTAAAACTACAGGGATACAAGATTAAGATTCATCTTCTCATTGTGAGACTCAACCAGATATTAAATAGGTTTCAAGCTTCAATGGTATTAATCTGATACCTGACACAGTCTTTTTTTTCTCTCCTTTGTTTGCATTCTCTTTTTCAAAACAAACCGTCATTCAGCTCTATCGAATTCATGGTCAAATTTTAGATTTTCATAAATAAATAATGTCCAAAACCCTGAGGTCATTAATTCTTGCTGTCGCCCTGTTCCCTCTGTCTTAAATCAAATAAGTACTGCTCATATTTACTCTAGTTGCTTACTTGTCAGGCATACTACATTAATCATAATTGCAATGGCACTTTTGACTGGTTTGGTGGAACATTTCAGAGGAACATATGTCTCTGAGCCAAAATTCAGTGTGTTCAAGGCCCAATTCTCCTGCTTTTCTCAGAAAAACCAGACACCTTGTTTTCAAATTTATGTGAGGGTTTAAAAAAGATTCTGTAATGATACGTAAATTGTAGATGAGTGATCCCACTGGATGCATCCCAAGAATTTAGGAAATTGGCAAAACATAAATAGGAATTAAACGTCCCCAGCTGCTGAAATTCTGCTGGTGGTGAATTTCTCTTCCTCAGGTTTCAGAGTGAGCAAGTTACAGCAGCCAGCTCTTTACAACATCCAGTTGTGTCTATGAAACAGCAGACCCAAGCAGCAGGTCAGAGGACTTGAAGACATGATAGATTGTATCCAATGAGGGAGGAAGCTTGGCAATGTCTTTAGGCCAAACTGAGCTCAGACCAGGCTTGGTGTGATTATACAAATGGTCAAACTACAGAGATGTGTGTGTTCATGTGATACAGGTTGGATCACAGAGAAACAGACAGAGAAATCAACAGGTTTAATTTGCAGTTCCACCCAAGGTCTATAGTACCTCTTGATGTATCTTCTCGTAATGACAGCTGGTCGGCTTGCATGCAACTCCCATGAGTATGTTATTTAAAATCTGCCATCTTTGCTCATATATTGGCACTCTAAATGGTCTCATGATAAGTTGTAACAATTAGTACAAAATGGCAACATTTTAAGTAATTGTTCTAGTTGGCTCATACAAAAAAAAAATACTTTTACTCACATTGATAAACTAAAATCTACGAACAATCAAGTCAAGTCAATTTTATTTATAAATCACATTAAAAAGCAACAAAAGTTGACCCAAATTGCTGTAAAATCTAATAAAACATAATAATAATAAAAACAAATAGAAAATAGAGAAATAATAAAACAATACAGAATCAATAAGATTAAACAATAACAAACAAAATAAAGCCCCATGTCAAACTTTTCCAAAAGCTCCCATGCATTAAAAGTCTAGGCCTTCAGTGTGATTCATGCCTTTAAGAAAACACAGTTTCAGAATGAATAAGACACCCTATGCCTTTGGGCATCATATATTATGCCACAGCTAACTAATAATACCAATTGACATTTTAAAAACACACGAAAGCCAGAACTTGAAACGACACTTAAAGGGGACCTATTTTTCAAAATTACTTTTTACATGGTGTTTGTACATAAATGTGAGTCGGCAGTGTGTGTACACAACCACCCTACAATTTTAAAAGTCCACCCACTCCTCTTTCTTATATTTCTATTAATCAAAAACAGTGTGTCAAAATGAATGGTTTTCGTTTCTGCTCTAATGTGACGTCACGTTAGAGCAGGCCTCGCCCAAGACCCTATTATCATAGATCCTCCCCTTAGTGATCTACACACACTCCGCCATTTATTTCCGCACTGGCTGGAGCAGATACAATAAGAACAATAATGTCTCAGTTTCATAAGGGTCAACTGTTCTGTTGTTGGCTGTAAAAGTGAACATTAGAGCCTTCATGTACTCCCGGCATCAGATCAACTGAAGACGCTGTGGACAAGTTTTCTTTTTGAAGGAAATGTGCCCCAAAACATACAAAAATGTGTGTATGTTTGTGCAAATCATTTTACACTGGTCTGCTTTGTGAATGAATGTCAATATAAAGTAGGATTTTCAAAAAAAAATAATTCTCAAGCATGGAACACGAACTGTTCGTGTTCCAGCTTTATACCCTGAAGATGTAAGTATCGCACTTTATATTTTGTGAATGTTTGCAAATCGCCTTTCCGAATGTGCTAGTTAGCTGATTTCACAGCTAATGCAGCTAAAGTTACCATTGTCTCTATTTGGATTCATCGAGACCAGAGTTATGTTTTTATTTTTCATTTTTATCCGAAAACGCTTACTGTCAGTTACCATTGTCTCTGATTGTATTCACGGAGACCAGACATACATATATATATATATATTCATACATAAATGGCTGAACTCTGGAAGTAACACTGTCAGTCATATTGGTTCTGAATTTTTGTTGCTGTAGTATCCAAAGCATGAGCTGTAAAGGCACAGCCCTCTTCCAGAAAGGGGGCGGGGAGCAGAAGCTCATTTGCATTAAAGAGACACCCAAAAAGAGACATTTACAATATGATATAATTAATGATCCATGGGGTATTTTAAGCTGAACCTTCACAGACACATTCTGTGGACACCTGAGACTTACAGTATATTACATCTAGTAAAAAGGGGCATAATAGGTCTCCTTTAATGCTCAAGCAAGCCTAATTTCAACTAACAGAAATTCAAAAATCATAATTTTTCATATGAAACATATACCAAGGAGGTCTATAATACCTGGAAAATCTATCTAATAATATTTGCGAATTAAGAACCAATGCCTTAATTATAGCACAAATATTTTTTTATTTTTGTTTTATCACAAATTTGTGAGAAATTATAAATTATGCCAATATTTTTGACATGCTTTTGTATGTTGGAGGAAAGAGGACCAAACTGGCCTTCAAGTGCATTTGAGGACATTCGAAAGCTCAAAATTACAACTTCAGAACAAGGCAAAAACAAGTTTAACCCCTTAGCCAAAGAAAACATTTAGAAAAATCACTGTTGTGTACCATGAAAGAAAAAGAAAAAGGAAAGAAAAGAAAAAAACATGGCGGTTTGAACAAGCTTTTTTGTTAAGTTTAACCCAATCCTGAACCTAACCCTAACAAAAAGTGTCAAATAAAATCTGACAAATTAATCTAAAGCTGCAGGAAATTTTATGTCATGAAAACACTGATTGGTTAATATTATCTTAGGACCGCACACAGTCCTTCACTATAACAATTAGCAACTATCCTGAGCTATGACGTGAATGATGGCAGATAGAGAAATGTTTGCCTAAAAGTGTCTATATCACATTATTAAATGCCATAAATCATAATAATGATAAAAAATTGGACAGTGTTAAAACAAATACTTTAAAAATAATAAATAATCAGAAAATATGGCAACTTTTGAATGCCTGTCAGTCAAAAAATATGATTTTTGCTGTTAGAATGGTGTAGTTACACTACCAATAGCCTCTACCAACAGCTTAACTGGGCCATGCTAAACAGCCAAACCCTGACCTTAACTGAAATCTGAACTCATCTCTACCCAACAAAAGAGAAATGTTGGTTATTTAAGATCATGCTCAGTCTTGTGTAGCGATTCAGAAATGTCCAAATAACATAGTTTACAAATTTCATCTTCAAATTTCCCATGAGCTTCACCAGAAATGTGCAATGTGCTGAATCAACTGTTCCTGGTTTTGCTAAGTCATGGAAATATGAAGGGAGAGGACTTTAATCAATGTCAGAGTAATCAAATGTATTGTCATGGCAGTATATAATTTGAACAGATATGTTCTGACTGCCTGTCCTTTGTTTTTTGGGGACTGCTTATGATGAATGGAGACATTCTGTGCATATGCATCCGGTGCCTCTCCCTGCATCTATACCAATTCTGATTTTATCAAACTTCCTATAATTGAGGCAGAGAGATGCCTGTAGGAGACCTCTTTGCTGTTATATGAAAACGTACAAAATACACATCTGAAAACATGATAATTAATTAGGCAATGGGCTGTCAGTCATAGAATGTGTAATGTGATCTAATCTCATATTTACATGTCCACACACAGAACACACATCAATTTCATAGATCAAATGCATGATTAATATGCCAGGCTGCCCTGCCATAAACAACTATCATCAAATATTCGGTCTCAGTTCAGGACACAAATAAGACATTAGAAAGGATTCCTGACAGGACTTCTGACAAGAAGGAAAAAATGTCTCTGTTCCAAAACCCAAGCTGCCTATGTAGGTGGCATTTTAATGCATCAGGTGCGCTCAAGATGTGAAGGCTTTTCCAAGAGAAGAGAAGAGAAGAGAGAGAAGAGAAGAGAAGAGAAGAGAAGAGAAGAGAAGAGAAGAGAAGAGAAGAGAAGAGAAGAGCAAGGAGCCCTGCAAAAGTTGGCATGGCCCCACACAGTCCCCCACTGATCATTGAGACAGTCTGGGATTACATAAAGAGACAGATGCAATTGAAACTAATAGATATAATAAATAGATATTATTACATCTAAAATAATATATAGCCTACATAGATATAAGAATTGTGGTGAATTCTCCAAGAAGCTTAAAAATATTGCTAAATATTTAGCACAGTATAATTTAAAAATGATTATATTATTACATTTTTGAGTGATGTATATTTTATGCTTATTAGAGTATTGCATAGTTGAGAGCTGAATACTCAGTCCCTTATGAGGTTCAATGATAGTTAATGCACTGAATGCTGGAATTACCCCCTTTTTAATTCATTTTCCCCTGCACACCATCCATTTGATCATGACTTGTACTATCCTGGAGTAAGCCATTTTCATATGGTGTGTCAGCACACTGTAAGAGGAAAACATAATGTTAAAACCATGCAACATCTGCAAAAACAACTTTCCAAGCTTTACATAATTTGCTATGACAAAATTTATAGTATTACATCATTTTGATGAAACAAAAATATTTGTTTGACAATATTTACTACTCATGTAATCTGCAGTAATGCCACAGTAAATACCTGGAAGATCATCCGCAATCATCTCTTTTCTTGCTTCAATGTATATATAAATATTTATATATTTTTTTCGTGCAAGCTCATACATAGTACTAGCGAAGCCCTTCTCGAAGCACTGGACAGTTGATGGATGGATTCAGTCAATTTCATCACATAACAGAAAACAAAATGATAGTAATTAATTTATAATGAATTAAAATGACATTAACTTGATATTAAAGTAGTCACACCATTCTTGTAGAAAAAGTTCACCCAAAAATGTAAATTATAACTCTAAAACCTTTCAAAACAATCATACCTGATGCATATTTGCTGTACACCGGCCCCAAAGCACCAGCTCTCTGGTGTGGTGAGAGGTGTTGAGCAGACTTCAGTGGACACGTACCATTACATGCTAAAAATGTGGTGCAAGAAAGCAGTTCGACAGACTGTTTAAATGAAGAAAACATAACAAAAACTTCTTGAGGTGTAGCAGCTTTGGTATAAGCGGAATTATTGTATCGAACATCAAACTATTGAAAATGAAGGCAAATCTGAGGCGTAACAGCCTCAACACGAGTACCAATATGGGGTGTGCAATAATTGTCAATAATTCAATGGTCCCATGTCAATTATTCCATACTAAACTGAAGGAGGAAAACAATATGTTGACTTTCTCAAGCCTGTATAATGAAATAAGTATTTTGGTGGGAGAGCAAATCTGGTTTGTAGGCGAACACGTCAACGGAAATTATTACCTACAAACACATAACAGTTGGACAAATACACGAAATACAAGTGAAAAACCAATTATAACAACACTTAAATTTAAAGGTACCTCTGAATGTATGTGATTCTTCAGTGTCTTTCAGGTTATTTTAAATTGAGAAGTTAAAATATGTTTCTTCCTCGGTTGGGTTGTCTGTTGACAGAGATCCATCATCATGTTGCGAGCGTACAGTATACGTGGTGAATCAATCCCATTGGATGAATCTGAATAAGGCTACACTGTGAAATTACCTGTTGAACTTGTAGCTCTTCAGTTTTTCTTGTTTGAAAAAGTTTATATTTTGCACAAAAGTTTGTGCTCTTCCTTTGAATAAATTATATGTCCAAACAATCCAAAGTTTAATTATTTTATTTAAAAAACAGCTAGTTTATTTTACATGGGCGAATATGGCATTGTTCTAAACCTGTTTGTAATTTAATTAACTAATTTGTTTTATAATGTAAAAAAATATATATAACAATAATCATCTTGAATAATCATCTTGATTCTCGAAATATAAACTCTAAAATCCAGAGGTCAGATATGGATTATTATTTTTATATCAGGGAACATGAACTATTTATACTGAATAACATTTTATTTTTATCATTTATAATTTAAGTTTATGTTGGGGGATTAAATTGTTGAGATCATGTATGGGACAATTAAGGGAATGTCATCCACTTGAAGGGTTTGGCTTTGGTGGCCTTGAATTACCCCATCCCCCACCAGGCAAATCATTTGATCACAGTTTTTTTTTAGGGGAAATGGTACATACATGGACCCTATGATTGACATAAATATATTTGTACCTTATCTATCACTAAAGGGTACATATTATTACCTTAATGTTTAACTTTGACCCAGTGAGGGTACAACCAGATAAGCTGTACTCTATGTGATCACAAATGGACCCTAACCGTACCCTTTTTTTCTGACTTTGTACAGCAAGGTAGGTATTAACAAGGCTGTTTACAAGGTGGTACGGAGCTGCTATGTGAGTTTTTTCTGCAATTATAAAGGTGTTGTAAATTCATAGAAATGTATAAAAGCAGTCAGCAGGTGTTTTGAGCAATGTCATATTAGTACATTGAATGGACTGTGTGCAGGTGCAGGTGACCAGGGTTGACAAGGCAACGTGATTGTTTGATCTACAGGTCTGTGCGTGAGGTAATTTAAGCAGAGTCGAAAATAGAATGAACTGTTTGTTTTCTGACAGCATGAAGTTGTTTTTAAATGTCTTGTAAATTTCCCTTCTGTACCCTTTTTAATTAGTGTTTAATTATTTTATATGTAGCACTGTTTCTTATGTCTTTACTATGAGGATGGCATTTGCTTTATTATGGATACTTAGACAGAATATAAACACAGCTTCGTTAACCTGTGAGAGAGGTGGAAGAATGAGCTGGCAGTAGTCTTCTCTGATTTTTATACAGTATCATATGGGCCTCTACAAATCTGCTTGCAAGATCATTTGCAAATAATTAGCATCAGCACATTTATTTCACTCATGCACAGGTTTTTAATTAAATAACATAGTGAAATTAATTTAGATTACATCCCTTGGCCACGCTGAATCAAATTACTGCAACTTTCCCAGCGTGCTTGTCCTGGAAGTGCAATTTTCTTAAAAACAGCAGAGGTAGGGGTCACGGATCGGTTTTGGGATTCTCACCCTGAGCATAGCAGATTTGCAGTGCATCTTGTGTGTATGTTTGTGAGAGTGTGTATGTCTTGCCCTGCCCACTCAAATTGTGCTAGTCATAATTTGATTTTTAATCCTTCAGGAATAATAACGCAGCATGAAAGAAGTCAGGCGCTTTTGCCCCATAACCAACCACCGTATGAGATGGAGGATTAAGAAAGGTAGTTTAATGATTTATTGATTCAGCAAGGTCAGCAAGAGTCTGGTAAAGATATGTAATTTAAGTGTCTATTTAAGCAATATTACACAAGCATTAGTGCTGCTATTCAGTACAACAGCATGATTGCCTGTGCAATTTGCTCTTATACAACAACAACATAATCAAAAGAAGTTGGTTTCGAGTAACTTGCATTTTAGACACAATATGGCTAGTTATTTTTCTATTGTTGCTCTGCTAATGAAAATATTTCAGAACAAAGCCAAAGCAGGTTTGAATGCAGACTAAACACTGAAACACCACAAACACACACAAGTAGTGTGATACAAACAGTGAGGCAACTCAGTGCTTTACATAATACCAAACCTCTTGAAATGCCGCTTAAACAATCAGATTAGAGAAAAAGAATGAACTGTTGTGTAATTTTAATAATCTGAATATGAAAAATGGAGATCTATGAAAAAACATACTAAAGCTTCATGAACTTTTTCCTAATTTTTTTTATTATTTATTTATTTTTGAGTATGTGATGAATTTCATATACTTTGAAGACATTTCATCATTATATTGAATTGGCCGATTATGGTTGAGAGGGTCTGCAGAGAGATGATTAATAAACATTGGGTCTGGTTTCTGCTCATTAACATGTCTGCTTCTGATTTTGATGAGGGGACAATGAAGTTGTTTCGAATACAAGCTGAATTTTTATTTGTAAGAGTGTGTGTGGTTGAAATAAAAAGGTGTGTGTGTGTATGTCTGTCTGTGAGAGAAAGAAATACACTGCAAAACTGTATTTACTTAATATTTTTGTATTGTTTTCCAGTTAAAATATCTGTACTGCAAATTTGGTGACAATGGGTCGAAAGATATTCTGCTGAAATCTGGCTGTGCTTCCCAAATTTTTAACCATTATTTGCAGTGACTGTATTTGAAAATGCTGTTCAACATATGGACATGTGTGAGCTGGGTGAAGTTTATGGGTGAAATGTCAAGAGTTGCACCCAAGGATCTCCAAAAATTCGGAAGAAAGTTAACCGTTAGTATCCCTATTCATCTCTATGGCAATGCTCAGATATCCGATGATTCCCCAGAAGTATGCAAAATGGAGGCTGCCATATTTTCTCACAGGCACTCGTCAATGGCAGTAGATTGGGGAAAAGTACATTTCATGCTTTTAAAGGAATATACCTGGTTTAAACATTTGTGGCATAATGTTGATTACCACAAAAAAATGTATTTGGCTCATTTCTCCTTTTCTTTAAATTTTTAAATACTGTTAAAATACTTTTTCAAAAGTTTAACCACAAGCCATAAAGGGTATGCTTGTAAAAATGATTTTAAGAGTGATACAATCACTTACAAACCTCTTCTGTATAAAGTTATAGCCAATTTTACAGCTTTGTTACCACATGTGATGTCAACAAACCCTAAAACGACTGTAAAAATGGCAATTTAAACAACTTAACAGCTCAAATAATACACAAGTTTTAACAGAAGAATTAATGCAAGTGCTTTTATAAAATTTTAAGCTTTAAATTTCTGTTTAAACCCTCCATAAATTGTCCCAATCATTTTCATTGTAAGTGCCTAACTGTAACCCCATTTTGTTTTTTGTTTTTTAGAGGAATGAGTCAAAAACATTGTTTGTGGTAATCGACATTATGTCACAAATGCTTAACTTGTTTTGAACCTGGAAAAAAATCAGTCAGTCTCTGGAAAAAGAAAATGTACCCCTTAAAAAATAAATAAATAAATAAAACCCTGCAGGAATGTTTGCAGGTATTCCTATCAGGATATTCCTACAGGTTTTAGAATGGAATTTTAAAAACCACAGAGACATGCAGGAATAGTCATCACACTTCCTGCACAGGAGAAAATCCTGCAGGATTCTACAGGACAACTGCAAAACCTCCTGCAGGAATAAAATAAGTTTCTAAAAGGTTTAATCGATCCTGCAGGACACCTGCTTATTTCCTTCAGAACTAAAACAATATCCTACAGGATACACAGGAGGACACACTGATGTAATAACATATATTAACATTGCTGTTATATGTAAAAGTACCTGACTGTCTTTAAGAGACACCAAGACAGCCATTTACTTAAAAGAAAATACAAATAAAAAAAATAAGAAGAGACACCATTTAAAGTAAACAAATATTGTTTTACCACCGAACACAGCCGGCTTGCGTCGTTAGCATCGCTTGTTTCAGACGTGTTAAAAGACCGCTGTGTTCTGTTACATTCCGCTGTGTGTAAGTCTTGTTTAACGGTACATACCAGACCACAGAGCTTCACCTTTAGACTATTTTGTACATATCATTCTAACCTCTTATTCCAAAGTTTTGGCCGTGTTGTGATGGCTTCTGTTTTTGATTAGATGTTGGGCTTTCTGCCACACCAATATGGACAAGATGGCAGATTGTAAATATATGGAAAAAGGTGATGTTATGAGCTGTTATAAAGTGTATTATGTCCAAAATACCCTTCCTTGCATGCCTTTATGCATTCATCATTAATTGAAATTTACTTTATAGACACAGTGGACAGTCGTAAAGGAAATTAATAAGGCAAAATGAGGGGAAAGGCATGGATGGATGATAGGTAATACTTTTCTCCTTGTTTTTTTCAAACAAGAGTTTTGAAAAGGTTTTTGATTAGAATGATCTAATACATACACCTTTTTGAATATAAAAACCTATCAGTGGTGTGCACAGACCTCAGCAGGGACTGGGGCAGAAGGATACAAAAGGGCATTGATTATATACTTTATATATTAATGAATACTTATTTATTGTTTAATTTCTTTGATTTTAGAGTATTTAAATAATTCCTTTTTTATATACAGTAGTAAACCAACAGCAGAACAAAAGCTGTAGACGTCCACGCAAAATACTGAAAGGGCTTATATTTGCAAGTAGCTTTGGTGTGTAAGATCCAAAAATCATACTAAGGTCCTAAAGAGAGGGGAATTATACACACAAATGTGTAGAAAAAGTTTTACCATTTTTTAGTTCATTGAGAGGCCAAAAAGTTCTCAGTGCAAAGACAAAACGTTTTCGATTTACATTGTTATCATCTGAAAAGACTTAAAAATATACAAATATTTGCTTTCTTTGTTAATTTAGCAATATATGTGCATGTTGGTATACCATATAAAGAGGACATATATATGTCTATATCATTTAGCAAACATTTGTATATTTTAAGTTTATTCTATTATGACAAATACGGTAAATATTCCCTCTTTATAAAAGGAATCAGGTGTGCTATTGTTAACGGGACACTGATGACGATGTAAATCGAAAACGTTTTGTCTTTGCACTGAGAACTTTTTGCAGTTTTTGGCTTCTCAAAACACAAATTTTTTAAGACCTTTTCTGCACATTGTGTGTGTCACAATTCCCTTGTTGTCTGCCCTGGGTTTCACTTGTCATTGTTAAATGTACTACACTTCCCAGAATCCACCTGCCATCACCACTGCCATTTTGTTCAATGTTCTCACCTGTGTCTAATTCAGTCATCACTCCCTGGTTATTTAAGCCCTGCTTTTTGTTCACTCCTGGTCGTTCGTTGAATGTTGTCAAGCCTGATCTGTGTTTCCCTGCCTGAGTTCTTAGTTTTTGTTTGTTTCCCCATCAAGGGTTTTTCCTTTGTGTTTGTTTAATAAATAAAGAAGCCTGCATTTAGATCCTCTCTCCTCGCTGCCTCATTCGTAACAGAACGAACGAACCACACATGGATCTAGCAGCCTTTTCGGCGAATTACCGGCTCTTTAGCCTCCAGCAGGGGGACCGCCCTTTGGAGGACCACGTCCACGAGTTTCTGAAGCTGGCAAACATCTCTGACTTCCCCAACTACGCTCTGGTGGCATTCTTCCGGGGTAACTTGAACAAGTCCCTGAGGGAACTGTTGCCGCCAGCAAAGCGTGGCTGGACACTCTTCAGTTTCGTGGAGGAGACCCTGCGAGTCAGCGGATCGCCACTGACGGTGGAAGTTCTGGAGGATGATGCTACCGCTCCTCCCACAAGGATACTTCCCCTCTCCGCCACGATTCGTCTCTCCATGCCTGTCCTGACCTACACGCTGCCAACTTCGTTCGCTTCAGAGCCGGCACGCTCAACTTCGTCTGCCCGGAGGAGGAGGAGAAGACATGCTTCTGCCTCCCGGTCCACGCCTGCCACGGTCAGCGAGCCAGAGCCCACGCCTGCCACGGTCAGCGAGCCAGAGCCCACGCCTGCCACGGTCAGCGAGCCAGTGCCTGTAGCCTCTACCGTCTCAGAGCCAGCGCCTGTAGCCTCTACCGTCTCAGAGCCAGCGCCTGTAGCCTCTACCGTCTCAGAGCCAGCGCCTGTAGCCTCTACCGTCTCAGAGCCAGCGCCTGTAGCCCCTACCGTCCAAGACCCAACGCCTCCCGAGCTTTCCAGAGCTCTGCTTTCCGAGCTTCCTGAGCTTCCCAGAGCTCCGCCTCCTGAGCTTCCCAGAGCTCCGCCTCCCGAGCTTCCCAGAGCTCCGCCTCTCGAGTTTCCAGATCTCCGCCTTCCGAGCCTCCCGAGCTTTCCAGAGCTCCGCCTCCCGAGCTTTCCAGAGCTCCGCCTCCCGAGCTTTCCAGAGCTCCGCCCCAGAGCCTCCTGCGGCTCCGACCCCAGAGCCTCCGCCCCCTGAGCCTCCCTTGGCTCCGCCTCTCAAGCCTCTCGAGCCTTCCAGGGCTCCGCCTCTCGAGCCTTCCAGGGCTTCGCTTCTGGAGCGTCCTACGGCGCCACTTCCCTCGGCTCCACCTCCAGAACCTTCCAGACCTCCACCTCTAGAGCCTCCTACTGGTGCCACCTCCATCGGCTCCGCCTCTAGAGCATCCTACGGTGCCACCTCCATCGGCTCCGCCTCCAGAGCCTTACAGACCTCTGCCTCTAGAGCCTCCTACAGTGCCACCTCCATCGGCTCTGCCTCTAGAGCCTCCTACGGTGCCACCTCCATCGGCTCCGCTTCCAGAGCCTTCCAGGTCTCCGCCTCTAGAGCCTCCTACGGCACCTACTTCCACGCCTCCGCCTGCAACGGCTCCACCTCCCACGGTTTGGCCTCCTGAACCTGTCCTTGCCCTGTGGCCGCCTTCCAGGCCTCCTGAACCTGTCCTTGCCCTGTGGCCAGCTCCCAGGCCTCCTGACCCTGTTCCCGTCCTGTGGCCTCCTCCCAGGCCTCCTGACCCTGTTCCCGTCCTGTGGCCTCCTCCCAGGCCTCCTGACCCGGTCCCTGTCCTGTGGCCTCTTCCCAGGCCCCCCCCCCCCCCCTCACTCCTTGGACGATTTTTTTTTCATTTATTTTTTTCTCTGAGGAGCGTCTGGAAGCCGCTCCTTTGAGGGGGGGATATGTCACGATTCCCTTGTTGTCTGCCCTGGGTTTCACTTGTCATTGTTAAATGTACTACACTTCCCAGAATCCACCTGCCATCACCACTGCCATTTTGTTCATTGTTCTCACCTGTGTCTAATTCAGTCATCACTCCCTGGTTATTTAAGCCCTGCTTTTTGTTCACTCCTGGTCGTTCGTTGAATGTTGTCAAGCCTGATCTGTGTTTCCCTGCCTGAGTTCTTAGTTTTTGTTTGTTTCCCCATCGAGGGTTTTTCCTTTGTGTTTGTTTAATAAATAAAGAAGCCTGCATTTAGATCCTCTCTCCTCTCTCCTTGTTTTGATCTATTTTACAAAGTTGTCAGCAATAATTGTCCTGTTTCTTAGCTTGTTTAAAAATAAAATATTAGTGCGAAAATGCAACTTCTGAATCATGGTCGCTATTATTTATACGAAAACGATAACTTTTCTGGTTCCCATGGGACTTCCCTGTGTCTCGAAGGTTTCTCGAGCAACACGCTGTCAGTAGCACAAGAAGGAAAGGTGATCACATTTTAATTGATGTTTTGCATCAGTTGTGTAGTTGTGTGTGGTCACAGATTAAATTTTTTAGTGATTCATGTGATCATGTTGATTTTTCATATCTCACTGGCATATAGTTAGGGAGCAAGAAGATATTTCTGTTTTTTGCAGAGAAATAGGGAAAGAATGAGAGAGGGATGAGAGAAAGATGAATAAGTGTGTTTATGGATACATGGATGTGTGTGAGAGTGTTTGGTATTGGCAGCTTTGTGCTCAGCATTCAGCCTGTCTGTTAGATGTGGATGGCTGCACACACTTCATCTTTCATCACTGTGATATCCATCTAGAGACAAGCCTCGCTCCTGACGACTGCCACCATGTCGGCTCACAGCCCCTCCACTGAGCTTCCCACCCTCCACATTTTCAACTTCCTAAACCTGGCAACACCACATGAATATGCATTCACCTTCACCACCGAGCAACTGCCTTACCCTCCTCGCGCAGCAGCTCTCTCAGTCGTGTCATCCTAATGTGCACTCGGAGGCCTGCCTGTAACTGCTTGGCCTTGTCTTCTTCAGATGAAGCACTGAAGCGAGAGAGTCTATAGATGCCTAAAGTGTGATTTCCCAGATGGTCAAATGCCTCACGTTGACTCCATGGGTTTGAAGTGAAATGATAGCTCAAATTTATGTTGGCTCATCAAATATACTGTTCTCTTGGCCCTAGCCGAGGAGCTGGGTTTAGGAATATGACACGTGTTAAAATTTATTGTTCTGCATTCAACCTAAAATTAAAATATATTAACCCATAATGTTGCCTTTTTTTAAGATATATATTTCAATTACAATATCAATTGTAATTTTGTAATATTAGGTCCAGTTTATTAACGACTTTTCAATCCAAATTGGGTCTTTGTCAGTTCAAACACAGAACGAAGACCCAATTTGGGCTGAAACATTGTCAATAAATTGGAACATTTAGCAGTGGTGCAGCCCTAACATGTAGATTTTTATACATTTGGACACAATATCAGCATATTGACATATTGCGAACACATTTACATGAACTTTACACACTGGACTTTCCTTTTTTTTTCTTTTTATCAGTAAATCAAAAAACTTTGTCCAGGAAAGCACTTTAAAAATTGCTAATTTATTTATAAATTGAATCCAAGTGGGACTAATAAAAGTAAATCATTTAATTATCATAATAAGCTTAACAACTGCAAAATCACAAACCACTGATGCAAATGTACTGTTACAGTTCTCTTTACAAACCAAAAGAACAGAATAAAGCTGTGATAATGTAACATTAGGTAAATGTGTTAACTATGAGTGATGTAAAAAATGTGATGGCTTAAACATTTAAGCACATTCCTATAAATATAACCAAGCTTTTAATTTCATGAATTCAACATTCTATGAACCTCAAAAGATTCATAAACATTTGTATGCCGCTAAAATTGTACATTTATAAAAAGGTTTGCATTTAAGATGTTGTCAGATATTGCAGTCTATCTCATTTACAAAAAAAAAAACTAAACTAAACTTTATCCATAACTACAACAGCAGCTGACTCTATATACTGCTACAACTGGGACATTTTTATTTTTGGAGACAGATGCCTTTGAGCTGTGCTGTGAAACTGACATCATACAACACGGAAGGGAATGGTTCCCTGCAGCTTCAGTTAGCTGAAAACAATATTTCAAAAGAGGTAAAATCTGTGGCTGTCTTTTCAAAATATTGACTTCCAAACTCCCAAACAAAAGATGAGGGGTCACTAAGCAGTCAAACACAAACTTAGTCTCAACACGAAGTATGAATGCTCAAAAGTACGACAATGAACATAAAGATCAGCATAAAGTTTTTGAACACTGTGCCTTTGGTCTTTTCGCTACATTTTCATGGTAAACCAGTTCCTGACCCTGTCACACGTCTCGATGTGTTATAACTTGAGATGATATGTCAAGTTCCTTCCCATGAGCTCCCCGATGATGACTCTTTTGATCTCTGACGTTTTCATGGTAAGCTGGTGTATTCAGGGCTCCCTTACCACATGTTCTCACAAACTTGTCTGAGTAAGAGGCTCAAGGGAGCAATTACAGTCAGCGAGAGATATGGATTACAGTACGATTGCTTTTTTCTACACGAGTCTGACACATAGCTACTTTTCTCAGACTATCCACAGACAAAGGTTTATTACTGGCTGGTTTTTTTGTAAAATATATAAAGCACATTGTATCTTTTTGACTACATTCAGAGGGCACATCTGTTTCCGTTGTGTGAATAATTGCTGATGATTTTCACATTAAAGCAGTTCATCATTCTAATTTGAGATAAGAGACAGATCTGGAGTGCTGTTTCTCTTTTAGAGGATCTCAATGGATTTGTTGCAGCAGTTTTCTCAGCAAAGATGAAGTCTAATCCACCTCTGTTGGACTTTCAAGCCGTGATTTCATCCATGCTGAAAAGTCAATCGATCTGTCTTTTTAGGCCACTGCCTTAATCATGGCAAGGTTACCTCTGGGACAACAAATATTGCCATATGATAACACTTCAAACAGCCATGGTTCTTCTGCCCCAGGGTAGTTAACCCATAGGCCTTTGTGTGAATTATTTAAAGCTAAATTCATGCAATATGACCCAGTGTCTCACCTGCCCTCCTGGCCTAAAATATGGAGAGAGAAAGACAAAGAGAGAGACAGAGGGGAGATGGGGGAAAGATAGATAGATAGAGAGAGAGAGAGAGAGAGAGAGAGAGAGAGAGAGAGAGAGTAGATAGATAGATAGATAGATAGATAGATAGATAGATAGATAGATAGATAGATAGATAGATAGATAGATAGATAGATTACTGTAAGGCCCCGTTTCCACCAGGTATTAAGATGTGTTTTGGGTGATCTGATCACATGTGATCAGCCCTACATACAGGTCTCAACAGAGTCTAAACCACTTTGTGATCAGATCACAAAAACCACAAACAAATGTGGTCAAAACTGCATGTGACCAGATCACATGTGAGGTGAAAACGCTAATCTGTCCTGTATGCATCTCGGCAGCAGTGAAGCACCAACCCTAACTTGTCAATCAACCGCTGCACTAAAACAAGAGTCTAAACTTTGCCTTTTATGAGTGACTTTAAAGGAAATAGCAGTCCGATTGAAAAATTTAAAAAGTGGATACATACTCAATCACGAGAGCTTCATAAATCTTCTTTAGTGTGTCTGATATCAAGATGAGAAGCACGATGTTACGTTCCTGTGTTGTCTGCCCTCTGTTCTCTGTTTCACTATCACGTTGATTTCACGTTTCCTTGTTGTCCGCTCCGTGTTTTCCTTTTCACCCGTCACCGATCCCGCTCCATGTCACGTTTTCCCGGTTGTCCGCCCTGAGTCTCACTGTCCGTGTGTTAAACTACATTTCCCACAATTCCCGGCCTCCCCCACTGCCTGCACTCATCATTGTTTTCACCTGTGTCTCGTTCAGTCTCCACTTTGTCTGTGTATTTAAACCTTGGTTCTTTGTTTACTCTCTGTCGGTCGTTGTTTGGTAATGTTTCGTTTCTTGCATGTCGTCAAGCCTGGTCTGTGTTCCCTACCCGAGTTCAGAGTTTGTTGAGTTTGTTTCATCGTGTTTATTTCTGTCTCATTGTGTATCAGTTTCCAGTTTTCCCCTTGTGGACTTTTCTTTGTGTTTACCTTTTGTTTCTTATTTGTTTATTCTTAATAAAATACCGCGTTTGGATCCGCACCTCTGTCTGTCCTGTCCTGCTTCCACACCCAGCATAACAGAACGACCGACCCACCAATGGATCCAGCGGTCCAGCAGGCTAACTACCGGCTGCTCAGCCTGAGGCAAGAAGGCCGACCTATAGAGGACCACGTCCGCGACTTCATGGAACTGGCGAGTGTCGCGGACTTCCCTGAATCCTCCCTTGTGGCCTTCTTCAGGGGTAATCTGGACGGTACGCTTAAGGAGCGGTTACCACCGGCGACGCGCGGTTGGACACTCCTGAAATTCGTGGAGGAGACCGTGCTGGTCTGTGGCTTGCCATTCACTGTGGGTGTGACTGAGGAGGACCCAACCTCTCAACCCAACCTCCGTAGCGCCTCCTGTCATGCCTGCCCCACCTGCCAGCAAGCCAACCCCCATGCCTGTCGTTCCCCATGAGCCTGCACGGTCCACTTCGTCTGCCCGGAGGAGGAAGAGAAGACGGGCTTCCGCCTCCCGGCCCACGCCTGCCCCGGTCTGCGAGCTTGAGCCCACGCCTGCCCCGGTCTGCGAGCCTGCGCTCACGCCTTCCGAGTTACCCGAGCTTTCCAGAGCTCCGCCTTCCGAGTTACCCGAGCTTTCCAGAGCTCCGCCTTCCGAGTTACCCGAGCTTTCCAGAGCTCCGCCTTCCGAGCTTTCCAGAGATCCGCCTTCCAGGCTTTCCAGAGCCCCGCCTTCCGAGCTTTCTAAGCTTTCCAGAGCTCCGCCTCCCGAGCTTTCCAGAGCTCCGCCTCCCGAGCTTTCCAGAGCTCCGCCTCCCGAGCTTTCCAGAGCTCTGCCTCTCCAGTCTCTCGAGCCTTCCAGGGCTCCGCCCCTCAAGCCTCTCGAGCCTTCCAGGGCTCCGCCCCTCAAGCCTCTCGAGCCTTCCAGGGCTCTGCCCCTCAAGCTTCCCGAGCTTTCCAGAGCTCCTCCTCTCGAGCTTTCCAGAGCTCCTCCTCTCGAGCTTTCCAGAGCTCCTCCTCTCAAGCCTCTCGTGCCACCCAGGGCTCCGCCCCTCAAGTCACTCGAGCCTTCCAGGGCTCTGCCTCTCAAGCCTCTCGAGCCTCCCAGGGCTCCGCCCCTCAAGTCTCTCGAGCCTTCTAGGGCTCCGCCTCTCGAGCCTTCCAGGGCTGCGCCCCACAAGCCTCTCCAGCCTTCCAGGGCTCCGCCTCTCAAGCCTCTCGGGCCTTCCAGGGCTCCGCCTCTCAAGCCTCTCGAGCCTTCCACGGCCTTCTCCCCGAGCCTCCTACGGCTCCACCTCCCGAGCCTCCTGCGGCTCTGCTCCCAGAGACTCCAGAGCCTTCTGGGGCACAGCCTCCGGAGCGTCCTGCGGCTCTTCTCCCCGAGCCTTCTATGGCTCTTCTCCCAGAAACTCCTGGGCCTCCTACGGCTCCGTCTCCCGAGCCTTTCACGGCTCTGCCTCCCGAGCCTCCTATGGCTCTGCTCCCAGAGACTCCAGAGCCTTCTAGGGCCACGCCTCTGAAACCTCCTACGGCACCACCTCCCTTGGCTCCACCTCCAGAGCCTTCCAGGCCTCCGCCTCCTAGGCCTTCCTCAGCTCCACCTCCAGAGTCTTCCAGGCCTCCGCCTCTAAAGCCTCCTACGGCGCCACCTTCCTCGGCTCCACCTCCTGAGCCTCCCTCGGCTCCACCTCCAGAGCCTTCCAGGCCTCCGCCTCTCAGGTCACTCGAGCCTTCCAGGCCTCCGCCTCCAGAGCCTCCTACGGCACCACCTCCATCGGTTCCGCCTCCAGAGCCTCCCTCAGCTTCATCTCCAGAGCCCCTTGCAGCTCCCCTAGGGGCCACTCTTCCTCCCAGGCCCCCTGAACCAGCCCTAGCCCTGTGGCCACCCCCTAGGTCACCTAGACCTGTCCCTGTCCGATGGCCACCTCCCAGGCCCCCCAGACCTGTTCCTGTCTTGTGGCCGCCTCCTAGGCCTCCTGGACCTGTCCCTGTCCGATGGCCACCTCCCAGACCACCCAAACCTGTCCCTTTGTGCCCCCATGGACTGCCTAATTGCCCCTTGTGCCCCCGTGGCCTGTCTCATTTTCCTTTGTGCCCCCGTGGACTGCCTAATTGCCCCTTGTGCCCCCGTGGTCTGTCTCCAGGTCCCTTGTGCCTTCTTGGTCTGTCTCTGTGCCCCTTGTGCTCCCTTTTCTCTGTCTGTGTTCCCCCGGGTCTACCCCCTCACTCCCTGGATCTTTTGTTTTTGTTCTTCTGTGTAGGTTTTCTTTTGGCTTTAGGACCGTCTGGAATCCGGTCCTTTTAGGGGGGGTTATGTTACGTTCCTGTGTTGTCTGCCCTCTGTTCTCTGTTTCACTATCACGTTGATTTCACGTTTCCTTGTTGTCCGCTCCGTGTTTTCCTTTTCACCCGTCACCGATCCCGCTCCATGTCACGTTTTCCCGGTTGTCCGCCCTGAGTCTCACTGTCCGTGTGTTAAACTACATTTCCCACAATTCCCGGCCTCCCCCACTGCCTGCACTCATCATTGTTTTCACCTGTGTCTTGTTCAGTCTCCACTTTGTCTGTGTATTTAAACCTTGGTTCTTTGTTTACTCTCTGTCGGTCGTTGTTTGGTAATGTTTCGTTTCTTGCATGTCATCAAGCCTGGTCCGTGTTCCCTACCCGAGTTCAGAGTTTGTTGAGTTTGTTTCATCGTGTTTATTTCTGTCTCGTTGTGTATCAGTTTCCAGTTTTCCCCTCATGGACTTTTCTTTGTGTTTACCTTTTGTTTCTTATTTGTTTATTCTTAATAAAATACCGCGTTTGGATCCGCACCTCTGTCTGTCCTGTCCTGCTTCCACACCCAGCATAACACACGAACACCTGAAGCTCCTTTAAACCACCAGGTGTAAACAGTGATATGTCTCACCTGACCACATGTGATCAGATCACCCGAGATGCATAGTATTACCAGGTGGAAACGGTGCCTAAGATATAGAGTATCATCTCTATTTATACTTGTTAACTTAAACTTTCTTTATATAATGTCATAAATAACACCTATTAATGGCTGAGATTTTTTTAGTTTTTCAAATTTACGCAAAACATTCACACGTAATGTTTAGTATGTTGCAAAGTAACAGAATAAAACAGTGTAGCCATGTACATTTGATGACATCCTGCTGCTCTAACTTAGCCTGAGCAACTCAGTTTATATAATGCATTCTTCCTCAAGAGAGTCATCTGGAGTCCTTCTCTGATCAAGTCAAACCCTTGTTAATCCTGTCTGCTGAGGTGTTGATTTGTTTACCACCAGAATTCTTGCCGACAAGATGTCACTTCCCCCCTGACAATCAGACGAGGACAAGCTGTAGAAAACAATCTTTAATGGCTTTCTTGGAAATGGGCCGACTGTAAATTGAATTTAAATAATTTCTTCTGAAATCACATATTAGCCTCATTGCTTACTTTAATCAACTTCTTCTCTCTCTCTCTCTCTCTCTCTCTCTCTCTCTCTCTCCCTTTCTGTCTGGTAAAGCACTTTTATCTAGCGTTCAACACTTTTAAAGCATTCATTTTATCTATTTTGTTGGGCTTGAGTCAGTCTTTGAATTAAAGATGCATTTGATAGTTGAGAGATGGCGTAAATTAGAGGCCAGAGTGACATTCCAGTCCCTTGAAATTTAGACCCCTAAGAAAATTTTTGACTCAGCTCCAAAAAGTGTATTACGTAAAGTAAAAAAGTCCATCCAGCAACTGCCTTTAAGTCAGGAGTCAATAAATCAAGCATTGTGCTTTCTCATGGTTCTGATTTACACTTTTCAATATAAAATACTTTTACATACTATTTTAGAAAGGTTGATGAAATTTCTTGTGAGATTCAAAAGCCCAAGGGGGTATTCGTATTATTATTCAGACTCTGGACTATTCAATCACTGCAATGATTAATCATTAGCTTTTAACCGACAATTCAGCGTTGCTGTATGTAACAAAAAAAAGAAAAGAGGTACCAATAAAAAATGTGGGTGTGTTCAGATGTTCAGCCCAGTTTTGGTGCCGTTCGCCACATTTCGCGGCCTGACCACTGGGAAAAGTCCCGGTTCTCACTATAGCCAGTCCACCCCTGTTAGCAACCACCAAGAGCAACCTAGCAATGACTTATAATAGCCCCAGCAATCATCTAGAATACTCTGGCAACCACCTATCATCGTCCCTGCAATGACCTAAAATACCCAAGCAACCACATAGCAACACACTAAGTCAACTCAAAACATCTTGTTAACCACACAGTAATACAATTGTAACCATCCACTAAACCCTAGTTTTGTAGCAGTGAGTTTTCTGACTGATCTCATGAAAATTAAGTGACTGTGGTGATATTTTTTCAAAATTATATTTAGCATTTTACATGCATCGCAGCAGTTCCAAGGTGAAAGGTCAAAGTGTCGCTAAAAGAGAGACACATTTTCTCCTAAACAGATGAAGTAATAAGGTGAAAACTCTATTGAATTTTAAATGAACATACAGTAAACTACCTCCCTATCCTAAACTTAACAGATAGTGTCATAAAAGGAAATGAGAGACTGAAAACAGATGGTTTGAAGGTTAATACTCAATCGAGTTTAAACAAAAAAAACCTACCTCCCTATCCTAAACATTCAACTTAAACCTAACCGGTAGTGTCATAAAAAGCAAATATAACATGAAAAACACAATTGCTGAAACAACCACATCAATTTGTGGTGCCTCTATGACACTTTTGTCTCACACTTTTGTTTACTCGCATGCTTTTTTAGACTAGTACCCAAATCCTTATGCATTGTATATGTGATATATATATATATATATATATATATATATATATCATAATTCATACATATCAGTGTGTTACAAAGAAGCAACGATACCAATGTCTCCACAGCTTGGATTGATAACGTATAGTATTGACCCATATATTGGATAAGCCCACAATAATTTAATTTTCAGACTTGTTGAGCAGGCAAATTAATTTATACATAAAATGTCTTAAAACAGCATGAAAAGCTTTAACTCCCTGCAGCCACAAACATTTCACTCGCACTATGCCATCTAGGTTTCTTTAATAAAATTCTCATTGCATCATTATAAGATACTTGAAGTCTCTTCAAGCTTGCTATCCTATAGTTTGACCACAAATGTGCAGTGTAGAGTGGTGTGCAATATGCTTTAAACAAAGACATCTTCACTTCATCTGTACATGCACTAAACTTGCGAAAAAGTATGTTAGCCTGTGTATACTGTACATCATGCGGCGTTGGCTTTCAATGTCCTCATCATCTGTCATCTGCTCAGTAATAAAATGTCCAAGATATTTTACCTTCAAAAACATTAAGATTCTTTTCAGACAATTTAAAAACAGAAAAGTTTATTTATTTAATTTATCCTCTTTAGTTCTGCAAATCATAACAACACTCTTACTAGCATTATTGTTATTATCATTGTTGTTGTAGCACCTCTAGTGTTAATTTCATTAGGAAAGTGAAATACGAATGTGCCGCCATACGTACAATTAGCCACCTAAAGTGAATTTGCATGGACAAGCACCACTAACATTTTCTCAGAAGTGTCTCAAAAATCAAGTTGCGAGAAATAAACTGCATTTGAGTTCACAATATAACATACTGAGATAGCATTATATTTGTATGTTCAAAATCTACATGTATCACACCTTAAGCCAAATACAGTTCAATAAGAATTACGAGCTGCTTCAATATGATATAATTCATCAAACAAAACATACACCCACATAAAACTGTTATTGGACACATGTATAGTATTTGTACCAAATGCGTATCTTGCAGCTCAGATTAACAAAGTTATAGTTGACATTTGTTCTATTCCTACATTAATTTTCTTCCTTTCAATTCCTGTACCATTCAAAACACACAGTGCAGTTCACAAAGCCCTTTGAAACAGAGCATGCACAGAGAATAGGAGGGGCTTAATGTCGGTCTCCATTAGCACCATTCTGCTGTGTTAAGCTGCAGCCCCTGGTGTGTCTGCTACTGCAGGAAGAAATTACAGCACTTTGTTTATCTCACATCCTTAATATTAAAGCACAATTAAAGTGCTGCAGTGAAAGTTGAATCTCTTTCTCTGGAGAATGTGGGCACTCACCCACGCATGTACACAGACACATTTACATATGCATACTACACTTGCTGACACACACACACACACACACACACACACACACACACACACACACACACACACACACACACACACACACACACACACACACATTCATTTCAAACAAGTTTATTAACAAAACTGTGCCACAACTTACCAGGCCTTGCATAATTTTCACATTATTTCAAATTATTTGTCATTAGATAATCTCATCAGGTATTCTTAAGTAAAGTGTACATTTACATTTATGCACTTGGCAGATGTTTTTATCCAAAGCGACTTACAATGCACTTATTACAGGGAGAATTCCCCATGGAGAAACAGGGAGTTAAGTACCTTGCTCAAGAACATAATGGTGATGGCTGTGGGGGTCGATCCGGCAACCTTCTGCTTACCAGTTCTGTACATGTGTAGTGTACATGAAGTATAACTCTAGGACATGTACATTTTTGTACAGTTGGAAAGACACTACAACTTCTAATACAGATGCATTGACAGCATCTAAAACAAAACCTGTTATATGTATGAACCACTTTAGAGACTCAAAAATGTTTAGGTTTGAGGTTCTTAGAATGTTTAATTTATGAAATTCAAAGGTTGATTTTATTGCATTTATAATACATGAGATTATTTAAATATGTTTAACAGCAGCACATTTATTGTTGCTGTCTGAATGGATCAAGACGTGCTTGCCCTGAACTAGCAGGAGAAACTTCGGCAGGGCAAGGAATAGAGCCAACAACTCGAGGCAGTTGATGTGCCAATGCAGGTGGGGCACCGTCCAGGAGCCAGCGGCTGTGTGCCCGTTACACATGGCCCCTCAACCCAGTTGAGAGGCATCTGTGGTGACCACAACACATCTGGACACCTGCTGTAGGGGGACTGCTGTCCGCAGAAAACAGAGGTCTGTCCAAGGGTTGAAAGTTTGATGGCAGGAAGGGGTGATTAACACACGGTATGTGCCGCTGCGCCATACTCATCTCGGGACTCAAGTCTGAAGCCAGTGCTGAAGCGTCTCATATGCATCAACTCGAGCGGTGTGACCATGGCCGAGGAGGCCATATGCCCCAGGAGCCTCTGTGTAACCCGACACACACACACACACACAAGTAGAGACAGTCACAATGTCGGTGAGAACTGCTTTTAATGTGTTTAAAAGCAGTGCAACAGTACAAAAAGGGGCAAGTCAAGAGAAGAATGGTCAAGGGGGAGCGTAGGGTCAAAAGCCGGGGAATCAAGATATAAATGAGGGCGTCGAGGACGGGAAAACAGATAACAACTAGGGACAAGTGGGAACGCAGACAGGGGAACGAGTTGGCAAGCTAAGAGGTGACGAGTAGGGAGGTCAAGACTAGATGAGAGTAGCAGGGGCAAAACTAGACGGGACTAGCAGGGCAAAGGTACGGGAAACTAAACACAATACAATACAATAACCAACAAGAGTGAGACGAAATGGTTGTGATATATATATGGGGGGACAAATGAGCGGTGCAGGTGAAACGAATGAATGAGTGATGAGGCGAGTGCAGGTGTAACTAATTTGTGGGGATGAGAAGCGCGTGAGTGCAAGTGGTCATAATGTTCTGGCAGATTGGAAGCGCGTGAGAAGCCAGCATGTGAGTCAGAGGGGGGAGAGAGTTTACGAGCGAGAGCTCGTAATAGCAGAACGAGCGTGTGAGCTCGCGAGGGAGGAAACAGAGCGTACGAGCTCAAGGGGGCGGCGTGAGGAAGCGGGAAGCGAGAAGCGAGCACGCTCGCGGAGTGCATGTGTGCTTGCTCACGAACGCGGAGATGGGGCAGAGGAGCGGGGTTCGTGACACTCTGGAACTGTTTGAGTGGAACCGCTGTGCCAGGCTTGAAGCGAGCGAGGCACCCAAGCACTGACTGTGCACGCTCGTTTGTGAGTCTAACTCCAAGCTAAGAAAAGTGATGCTCTGAACTGGAGAGAGCTTGCTCTTTTCCCAGTTGACTTGAAGCCCCAAACAGCTGAGGTGTGTGAGCACCTGGTCCCTGTGGGCGCATATTAACTCTCGAGAGTGTGTTAGGATGAGCCAGTCGTCGAGGTAATTGAGTATGCTGATACCCACTTCCCGTATTGGGGCAAGGGCTACCTCTGCGACCTTGGTGAAGACACGAGGGGACATGGAAAGGCCGAAGGGGAGGACCTTGTACTGATATGTCTGGCCGTCAAACAAGAACCACAGAAAGGGTCGGTGTCGAGGCAGAATGGAGACGTGAAAGTATGTGTCCTTCAGGTCTACCGGTGCAAACCAATCTTGATGCTGAACGCAGGTTAAGATTTGCTTCTGCGTGAACATTATGAACGGGAGTCTGTGTAAAGTTCATTTGAGAACTCGCAAGTCCAAGATTGGCAGCAACCCACCACCTTTTTTGTGTACGATGAAGTAAGGGTTGTAGAAACCCTTCTTCATCTCGGCTGGAGGGACAGGCTCTATCGTATCCTTGAGTAGCAGAGTAGCTATTTCTGCTCGTAAGGTGCTAGCATTTTCGCTGCACACTGACATGGAGCGAATACCGCAGAAACGAGGCGGAAGCCTGGCGAACTGAATCATGTAGCCTAGTCGGACGGTCCAGGCCAGCCAACCCGACAGGCTGGGCAGCACAAGCCATGCGTCTAAGCTCCATGTAAGGGCACTAATGGGACGATCGTTTAGGATGTAATCGTGGCAAGATGGCTGCGTCTTGGGAGCCGGGGTGCATGCCAGTCTGGTGACCCAACAGTCACGTAACATAACCCGTGATTCTAGGTAAGTGCAACTGATAACTAATTTGATTAGCTATGAATTAAAACTGGGCTAATATCAGAAACTCTAGGTACGACTACGGAGCCTGAAGTAGTAAACGGTCAGCAGAGAACAGACAACACAAAACAGGTAAGTTTTAGAAATATCCATCCATCCATCCATCCATCGTCAACCGCTTATCCTGTGTACAGGGTCGCGGGGGGCTGGAGCCTATCCCAGCTAACATTGGGCGAAAGGCGAGGGACACCCTGGACAGGTCTTTTAGAAATATATTATACAAAATTATAAAACAATTATTCACATTCCCTGCCTACCTAAGCCGGCTTCCTGAGTGCACAGGCGCACAATAAAGGGACCCAAAATAAATAACTCCAAACAAAAAGTGTCTCTTTGTGAGATTTTTCCAAACAGAGTAAAAGAAATTAAAGTTGTTTACTTTTGAGTCCATGAAAGTTCTTGGTGTGTGTGTGTTTCTTGAAGTATGTATGTTCTTCTCACTACCCGGGTAGGTTTACGTGTGATCTTATCTGTATCTCAAATGAAGGAACAGGATAATGATGGCTCCAAAGATGCCACGGCTGGCCACACCTGGCCACACCAGGCTCTTGGTCCGTTCTCTGTCGACTTCTGCGTTTGGCTCGCTACTGACCGCCAGGGTCAGGTTCAGATGATCTCTCTCTCTCTAAAAAAACAATCTATGCATACAGTACAGGATGCATTAGTTACTATTGTCTCATTTCTGTTTAAATCTGATCAACTTATCTCCATTCAAATGTCAAATCAAATATAACCAATTGTAAAGGATATAAATACTCTAATAATTATGTAAATTAATAGGTACACATCACACCACATAAGATAGGTCAGTTCCAACAGATAAACAATCAATCAATCATGTACATAAATCTCACAGCATAGAAATAAAATCATGAGATTTCTGAAACCAAATATTTATGTTTTTAACCTTTTAAATCTATATATGCATCTTAATAACATTTTAAACATCACATTTTAACCAAACATTTAATATACTCATTCTTTTAACAGTTAGATGAACTTCTCTTTCTCATATCCGTATCAAACATGTATATTGGCAATTAAAAGAACTAAATCACCCTTATCTTACATATGATAAACAAGAGGATAAATACTCCCACAATCAAATGACTTCTAAGTCAACAAAACAGAGTATAAAGGCACTTTTAGCGATGTAAATACTATCAAAAATCTGCTACAGTGGTGACTAGCTTAACTGAGCTAGCAGCAGAGCTAAAATCAAAACCGATTCACATTCAAATGCTAGCGATTAGCACATGGCTAGCGCGATTCGCAATCTTTTATAAGCATCTTCAACAACATAAAACAATCTGAACCTGTGTTTATATGGTATCCAACATCAAGAATTAGGTTCACAACTCCGTTTGGTTTTTAAAAGAACATCCTTACCGGAGGTATCTTGAGGAGCTCACAGAGTCATGCGGCTCAACTCACTCTTAATAGATGTCTATTAAGACAATAGATTGTCTTAATGTATTCTCCACCATTTAAATCGTAATACAAGAATTGTAGCTCACAATTACTACTGTAAGGAATTAGCTTTAATAAGTGAATTATGATTCATTCACTTTTTGGAATGATATTATTCTCATGGTTTATTTAAAATAATATCACACATATTTAGGTACAGCTTTGAAGCTAAATCTTTTAGAAACCGGGATGAGATTATTTATCAAAATATACCACAGTCACGTCGTCTTTGAACACAGACAAACTTTATTACTATTCTAAACATAAATCTAATCTAACACATATATACATAAGACAGGTTGGTGAAAAGTGTCAAAATGTGAAATAAATTATCTGTACAGTGAAAATGAACTTTATTGAGTCTGTTGACAATAACTTAAGAACCATTTATCCTTCTTTGAGTCTTCATCGATTTGCTATCGGATTACCTAAATCGTTTAAATAATACACCAGCACTTTGAGCACAATATTGGAGATGTACTTGCGTGTCTTTGTGGTGTTTCCTTGTGTTCTTTGTGTTGCTTGGTTCTTGGCGCTTGGTTGAAAGTTTGTTCCATCGATGTTTTGATCTCTATATGATCGAAGAGTTATTGTCTGTATGAATTATGGTTTTAGTTTTGAAGCGAGGCTTTCTCATGGGTGGGTGAACCGTATAGAGTGATGAGCTTTCTCGGGACATCAAATCTGATGGTCCTTGAAACCTTACACAGAACAGCCTGGTTTACTCCAAGTCCAAGATGACACAAAAACAAAAGTTACTTCACTTTTAAATATTGACCAGTTTCTCGTCCATGCATATCATATCACTTCTGAAGATATGGATTTCACCACTGGAGTCTGTGTGTGCTTTTGAAGCTTCAAAATTTTGATACCCATTTACTTGCATTGTATGTACCTACAGAAGATTCTTCTAAATTTGTTTTGATTGTGTTCAGCAGAAGAAAGAAATTCAAACATATCTGGGATGGCATGAGGGCAAGTAAATTATGAATGAATATACATTTTTGGGAGAGATAATCCTTTAAATATCAACTTGTTATATTATTCATTATTAAAGTTTTAATTAAAATAAAGGTGTTCTTCCTTAATTAGCTTTAATATAGTTAGCTACTTTTTGTTAGTAACTTGTAGTAGCTAAAGGCATTGCCTGAATATAGTTGAACTACTTCTTTTTGTATTCCAAGTAAAAACAAATGCACAGAATGATTAATATAAAAATATTTAGAATGAGTATTACAGTACATAGGTAAAAAAAGCCCTAATCATTTGTTTAGTGGCAGGCTACTGTAGCCCAGAGTGAACCACATCAATACAATACAGTTAACTTGGTTATATGATCAATCCTAATTCACTTCTTGACTCTTCTTGTATAGATGAATAGCTGTTATAAAGTGCCAAAAAAAAAAAAGCTGAAACAGAGCACCATAATTGTATTTCACTTGATCTGACCTAAGGAAGTGTTTCACTGGAGAATTGTAAATGCATGTCCTTTTACAATACAAACAGCAATTTCCACAGGCTTACAGTAAGTAATTAGCATAAATTTAGGTATGCAGGGCTGCAACTGTTTCACTTACTGTCAAACACAGTGGCACATTTTTATTCCTCTCACAACTTTATCCCTTTGTTGCCCACATAAAGTCACTCCGATTAATTTCACTTTTTTGATCTAGTCTTTTTTGTGTGTGTGTTACAATGTGAAATTAATAATTAATGGTGTAATGCCCCTCTGATTCACTTATCAATTTAAAAGCACAAACAATGGCCTTGAATGTGTGGCGAATGCAAGGAGACCTACTCGGGGAATGGCAGCATTGAGGGTTTTCATTTAATCTCCTCAAAATTATTTTACGTCCCACAAACAATTTTTTATTTTCTCTCTCTCTCTCTCTCTCTCTCTCTCTCTCTCTCTCTCTCTCTCTCTATATATATATATATATATATATATATATATATATAGGCAGCGTGCCGAAGGTAATTACAGCAGTGCTGATGTAGGGCCATATAGCACGATTGCGAGTGTGATATTGCTTATATACAACAGTTCAATAAACAAGTACATTTAAAAAAATGAGAAAACTGAGTAAGGTCATAAAAACAGATTTGTGCATGGAACGTCAGGTTACGTATGTAACCTCCGTTCCCTGATGGAAGGAATGAGACGTTACTTGTTCATTTCAGACGTTCCCCGTCTGTTGCTCACTTTGACGTTGTGTCGAAGAAGCGACACTAGGGGTCCAATGGAGGTTCCAGAGGTCTAGGTGCAGATGCCAGAGCGTGTCCCGTCCCTGAGAAAGAAGGTCTTTCCTCAGGGGAATTCGCCAGGCTGGGGCTGTCGCGAGGAGTACAAGGCCCGGTCCAAGTCCAAGATCGGCCATAAGCCGCCGCCTTTCTTGGGTATGATGAAGTAAGGGCTGTAGAAACTCTTCTTCATCTCGGTTGGGGGTACAGGCTCTATCACGTCTTTGAGTAAGAGAGTAGCGATTTCCGCGCAGAGGGATTTGGCAGGTTCGTCGTGTACTGCGGAAAAGCGGATGCCCGTGAAGGGGGCGGAGACCTGGCAAACTGAATTGCGCAACCGAGTCGAATGGTCTGGGCCAGCCAGCGTGACGGGTTGGGAAGTGAAAGCCACGCATCCAAGCTCCGTGCTAGGGGCACCAAAGGGCCGATTGTTTTTGATGTACCCGGTGGGGCTTTGCAGCGGGGCGGAGCAGGTAGTACGGCGTCGGGAGGCGCGGACACGTCCCGAGGCTCTAGTGCTGAGAAAAGACTTGAAGCACTTACCTTGCTCCGCACACCCGGCAGGGGGTGGGTTAGTGACTGAGGAGGAGGTCCTGTAGCGGTGTCCTCTGGACTTGTCAGAACCAGCTGGCCGGGGAACAGTCATGGGGCTGAGGTCGGAGGGTCCACGTCCAAAAATGTGGGGGAGATTCACAAAGAGTGGACTGCAGCTGGAGTCAGTGCTTCAAGAACCACCACGCACAGACGTATGCAAGACATGGGTTTCAGCTGTCGCATTCCTTGTGTCAATCCACTCTTGAACAAGACACAGCATCAGAAGTGTCTCGCCTGGGCTAAAGACAAAAAGGACTGAACTGCTGCTGAGTGGTCCAAAGTTATGTTCTCTTATGAAAGTAAATTTTGCATTTCCTTTGGAAATCAAGGTCCCAGAGTCTGGAGGAAGAGAGGAGAGGCACAGAATCCACGTTGCTTGAAGTCCAGTGTAACGTTTCCACAGTCAGTGATGGTTTGGGGTGCCATGTCATCTGCTGGTGTTGGTCCACTGTTTTTTCTGAGGTCCAAGGTCAACGCAGCCGTCTACCAGGAAGTTTTAGAGCACTTCATGCTTCCTGCTGCTGACCAACTTTATGGAGATGCAGATTTCATTTTCCAACAGGATTTGGCACCTGCACACAGTGCCAAAGCTACCAGTACCTGGTTTAAGGACCATGGTGTCCCTGTTCTTATTTGGCCAGCAAACTCGCCTGACCTTAACCCTATAGAAAATCTATGGGGTATTGTGAAGAGGAAGATGCGATACGCCAGACCCAACAATGCAGAAGAGCTGAAAGCCACTATCAGAGCAACCTGGGCTCTCATAACACCCGAGCAGTGCCACAGACTGATCGACTCCATGCCACACCGCATTGCTGCAGTAATTCAGGCAAAAGGAGCCCAAACTAAGTATTGAGTGCTGTACATGCTCATACTTTTCATGTTCATAATTTTCAGTTGGCCAACATTTCTAAAAATCCTTTTTTTGTATTGGTCTTAAGTAATATTCTAATTTTCGGAGATACTGAATTTGGGATTTTCATTAGTTGTCCATTTTAATCATCACAATTAAATGAAATAAACATTTGAAATATATCAGTCTGTGTGTAATGAATGAATATAATATCCAAGTTTCACTATTTGAATGGAATTACTGAAATAAATAAACTTTTTGATGATATTCTAATTATATGACCAGCACCTGTATATATATATATATATATACATAAAAATATTCAGATAATTAAAATGCATTACATTCTTGTGGCAGAAGAGTGTGGCATGGGGGGCGTGGTCGTGTGTCGGTCTGCGGGAGAGAGAGAGCGGTAAGGCTTGTCACCTGGTTTGTAATTATCTCTAACACCTGTGTCTTGTTGTAGTGATACGGAGAGAGACATTTAAAAGGGACGCCAAGTGTCGAGAGGGAGAAAGAGAGTGGATCCAGAGGACAAGACTTACCGCTCTCTCTCTCCCGCAGACCGACACACGACCACGCCCCCCATGCCACAAAGAGTTAATCATTGATAAGACTATTCAAATAGCTGCTTTAGAATACAATGTATGGTTTACTACCATATTATTGAACATAAACCAATCATTGGCATACAGTTCACAGCAATCCATTTCGCAAGTGAATTTGTCAATCAGTTGGAGATTTATTATGAGGGCTTGTTTAAGGACCCGTCAATTTACATCTGCCTCAAACATGCTTGTATAGTGTCTCGGGTGCGTCGCGTCATAAACATAAAATGTTTTTTCACTGTGTCAAGTTAAATATAGTTTATTACTTAGAACACATATTGAGATCCCTTAGTTTGGATTTGCATTCCATCAAGTGTTTTGAACACAAGAATGTAACGAAAGTCTGTGTTGTTCTGCTGCTCAAGGATGTTTATCTTCACTGTATAAATTGCGCATTTTCACTTACTGTCCTCTGGAGTAAACAGGTGGTACTACAAGCTTGCATTTCTCTTCCGTATTATGGTCCGGGGGAACTGCGATTAATGGCGTTAATCGACAGCCCTAATATATATATATATATATATATATATATATATATATATATATATATATATATATATATATATATATATATATATATACACACTCACCTAAAGGATTATTAGGAACACCATACTAATACTGTGTTTGACCCCCTTTCGCCTTCAGAACTGCCTTAATTCTACGTGGCATTGATTCAACAAGGTGCTGAAAGCATTCTTTAGAAATGTTGGCCCATATTGATAGGATAGCATCTTGCAGTTGATGGAGATTTGTGGGATGCACATCCAGGGCACGAAGCTCCCGTTCCACCACATCCCAAAGATGCTCTATTGGGTTGAGATCTGGTGACTGTGGGGGCCATTTTAGTACAGTGAACTCATTGTCATGTTCAAGAAACCAATTTGAAATGATTCGAGCTTTGTGACATGGTGCATTATCCTGCTGGAAGTAGCCATCAGAGGATGGGTACATGGTGGCCATAAAGGGATGGACATGGTCAGAAACAATGCTCAGGTAGGCCGTGGCATTTAAACGATGCCCAATTGGCACTAAGGGGCCTAAAGTGTGCCAAGAAAACATCCCCCACACCATTACACCACCACCACCAGCCTGCACAGTGGTAACAAGGCATGATGGATCCATGTTCTCATTCTGTTTACGCCAAATTCTGACTCTACCATCTGAATGTCTCAACAGAAATCGAGACACATCAGACCAGGTAACATTTTTCCAGTCTTCAACTGTCCAATTTTGGTGAGCTCTTGCAAATTGTAGCCTCTTTTTCCTATTTGTAGTGGAGATGAGTGGTACCTGGTGGGGTCTTCTGCTGTTGTAGCCCATCCGCCTCAAGGTTGTGCGTGTTGTGGCTTCACAAATGCTTTGCTGCATACCTCGGTTGTAACGAGTGGTTATTTCAGGCAAAGTTGCTCTTCTATCAGCTTGAATCAGTCGGCCCATTCTCCTCTTGACCTCTAGCATCAACAAGGCATTTTCGCCCACAGGACTGCCGCATACTGGATGTTTTTCCCTTTTCACACCATTCTTTGTAAACCCTATATATATATATATATATATATACACACAACAGTTAGGTCCTCAAATCTGATTGGACGAGAGATGTTCGGATGTTCATGAGCTCTGATGGTTTGACACCATCATCACTCGGACGCTTCACTGTGTGTGTAACACTCCGCTTGTGTAAGAGAAGTGCAGATTTGTTAGATTTGAGCTATGGTTTGTCTTTTTTTTACATGTCTTTTTTTTTCCATTACATATGTTTATATAAGAAGATTTTTACGTGTAATATGAGCCAGTTGGGTGACGTGAAGTGAAGCCACTTCAGTCGTTTACCTACTACAGCTCTTTGTGATAGCATGTAATACTACTACTTAAGCTAGGAAATTGCATTAAATGACTTTAAACAAACAATTTCAGCATTATGGCTCATCACAGCTGAGAGACACAACAGACTGATTAATTACACAAACTGAAGGCGCTTACCTCTTATCGGAATTTCCATACTGTAGTGGACACACTGTTTAAAATGGAGGACATTGTGGTTTCTTTAGTGAATGACTCTTGTGCACCATCTCTCTCCCTCTCTCTCTCTCTCTCTCACACACACATCCATCCATCCATCCTTGTTTATCCAATAACTTGTTGGAAACATTACAAGCCGTGATGCTATTACTGAAGTGAAATATTTGAATTACTAATGAAGGCTTGGTTTCATTTAGTTTGAACCAGCAATGGCAGATATATATATATTTTTTTTATTATTTTTTTTAGCTGACTTGTATATTTTCCTGCTTTCTAATGTGAGGTGACAAAGAATTCCATTGAGAAAAGGCACTTCACGAGATGGAGGTAGGGGTATGGCATTTATCATCTGGCTGGCTTGACAGTACATGTAAAAGCTGGTTTGCTTGGTGGCAGAATAAAGATCTCAAGATGGTCTCTCTCTTTGGACAGATATGTCAAAATGGGGCTTGTCAGTAGGCTAAGTCACCCAGGAATGGGCAGCCAAAAATGTAAAATGTTCGTAATCTTTTCATAAATATATAGGTCAGTCCTTGGAATAGTTTTTAATCAACAAGATTTGTGTACAGCTTAAGACTCAACTGCTTGTTTCAAGTATGTCATATATAAGTGAGAAAATTAGCATGTTAGCTAAATATAGCTAACATGTATTATGCCCAATGAAAACATATTTTTGTGTAACTGTAGCACATAATAAGTACTATCTTCTATATTTTAGGCCTACATTGTGATTTGAAACCACCAGTCATTTCCCATTATACACAGTAACAGATTCTACAAAAGGCAGCTAAACTGTTCTTTTCATACACAGTTAATTATGTCCAAATATCCAACAGTCAGTGACAATCACTTAACTGAAAAATTATGTAATTGAAGCATAATGATGCCATTCCCTAAAGTGGCTCTGACATTCAAATGAGCTAAACGAGGAAGTGTAACATAAATCCTATTAGATTTGCTTTATCCAGAAAGCCAAGCACTTATCAAAGTTCAAACATTCACTGCTCTAAAAGGCAAAAATAACAGGATTAAAAATGCTATTATACATTCCACTTAATTTATTGCTCAGCAAATGAGGAAAATAAAGAAGATTATACCAAATTCAAAAATGTAAAGTTGACTGGCAAAGTACAATGCTTATTAATAATACAATTGCCATGCACATAAATAAACTCTACCCAGCTTATTGACTGAATAGGGCAGTTCAACTGATGCACAGGTAGCTGTAATAACCTGCCAGGCATTATTGCCTGCTGCATCTCCACCAGTGCCTCTCATCCTTGTCTTCCCATCCAGACATCCTTCCAACACAAATTAATTGCATCCAGGGTTCTATATGTCATAATAACCTCAACACTACCATATGTGCCAGCCCGTACGCACTGAGATGTGTACTCAGTACCCTACTGGCACTGGCATTGTATCTCTCGGTAAGTCAGTGCCACTGGTTCCGTATGGCATACTACCTCAGCACAAGCCCTCAACACATTTCATCTAGGTCCCCTATTCCTCAGTTTCCTACTTCTGAACACCCCACTTTTTGTAGTTCCTTCATAACCATAGCCAGCATCTCCCTTTCTCAGCTTCTTCTGCCAATTCTTTCAAATACTTTTTTAAAGGTGCTCCTACGATGCCAATGTCTCTAAATAGGTGCTGTATTGATTTTCCCATAAATCCTTGGTACTCAACCTTCACAGGGTAGGTGGCAGTCCCCCATCCATTTTCCCTGCACTCAGCGGCCAAATCAGCATATTTTAGCTCCTTCCGCTCATAGGCTGTCTCCATACCCTCTTCCCATGGAACAGTAAGCTCAATCATTACCATTTTCTTAGCTGAAGTTGACCACAACACTAGATCCAGCCTCAAGCAGGTAATGCAATCTCAGGAAATTTTAGCTGCTGGCCAAGGTCGACAATCATTGACATTTACATTTATGCATTTGGCAGATGCTTTTATACAAAGGGACTTACAGTGCCCTTATTACAGGGACAATCCCCCCAGAGCAACCTTGAGTTAAGTGCCTTGCTCAAGGGCACATTGATGGTGACTGTGGGGATCGAACCAACAGCCTTCTGCTTACCAGTTCAGTTCTTTAGCCCACTACACCACCACTCAAGGGATTGACCAATCACTTACAGGCGCCAAGCTTGATCTGGCTTCCCTCCGTGCTGTGCCTTCTGCGGCACCTCCCTTTATGACAAAATCAACACCCTGCCTCTGGGGAGCAGGGTTACCTTTGTTTGCTTTATGCACATCTAGGATCTCTGCCAGCTTCCACAGGACCTGACCATGCCACCACCTGTACCATCCTTGTGCCAGGGCATTCTTGCATCCAACCAATATATGTGCTGCAAGTTTGTTCTTGGGCCTCACAGAGGGGGGAACTCTCCTCTTTGCCATACCACAGAGACAAATTCCCAGGGCTTTGTAGGGTATCGTAGGTGGATCTTATTATAAAAGGGGCCTGGGTCCCTTCCACAAGTCAGCCCATCCTAACACTCTACCAGATATACCCTCCCATATGGTCCATTGCCTTTTCCTGCTTGTTGCCCAGAGTGAGTGATTTTAGAGGCAGTTGTAAAGTATTTCTTCCAAACAATGCTACATATGAGAAAACTCAGGTGATGTTAAGGTGTAAATTGGTAACACCAAAGATGCAAGATCTTATCCAAGCTTATCCAAGATGGCAACCTTCACCACTCCATTGGTATGCACTTCTTCTACTACAGGCAACCGTCAACAGTCTCCGCAATATTTTAAGAACCATGGGGCACTTCCTATACAGCTTGTATGGTATCCCATTTGGGCCTGGGGCTGAAGTTGCCCTGGCTTATTGTACCACCTGCCTCACCTTACTCAGCTTAGGCAGATCTACATCAAATTCCACTACTTGCTCTACTGGCCATGGGACATATCCAGGGGAGCCACGAGGGTTCTCTTTGTAGAAGTTAGCATGTTGCTCTTTCATATGGTCTTCTAGTTACTCTTTTGCCATCACCAGCTTCCCACTCCTCTTTCCTTCCAGCAGGTTTCTGTCAAACATAAAATGGTCCTTGATGAATTTGAGCCTTTCATGCTCTTACTTTCTTCTCTGCTGTCGTATTCTCTCTCCCCTCCACAAGATCACTAATCTATCCCTTATGTCATCCCACAATACCTTCAAGCCCTCTTTGTCCTGCTCCTCTGCCTTCCTCCAAGACTTACAAAGCTGCCTCTGCTCTTTCACAATCTGAAGTATCTCCTTCTCGCTACGACCCATCACCATGGGACCACTCTTTCTTACTACTTTCAACAAATCTACCTATGCATTCTTCATACACAGTATCACTAAACATATTAAGCTTGACCTCCACCCTTCCAGTAAGGCCATTCTCCAAGGTGAACACAGGTCCTCATCTAGTCCATGTATCCTCATCATTAGATCTTGGCCACTTGATTAACCATCTCCATGGATTCTTATCATTGTCATGTCTTCCCTGTCTTTTCTGTGGATTGAAGGATGTCTCTTCTTGCGGCTCACCTTGCAGGCTTGACCTTTCCTGCTAGTGGTACTATTCTTCTTGGACTAGTGCCAACAGTGGAATCAGTAGCACTGTGGTGCTATACCATGATATTTCTTGCATTTAGAACATTGTGTACTGATGTTTTGAAGGCAGTGAACATGTGCTGAAAGGGAACAAGAACAGGACATAAACAAATCCATTCTTCATCATCTTCCTCTTCCCCTTCACAATTTCCTACATTCAATCTCTTTAAATCTTGTGCAGGTGTGGCTGTATATGTGGGCAAACATGCTCTATGATGAAAAGGGATATCTGGCACATAATGATGTCAGTACTGTTGTAGGAGGTTACTTATTTGCTTGGCCTTTTGCTGTCTGTTTTGCTTCCCTGCTTGCTGTCTCTCGCTCTCTCTCTCTCTGTCTCTCTCTCTCTCCTCGTATTTTTTTCATAAACTGATTCACTGGCATTAAATGATCAAAGGCAAAACAATTCCTGCAATGCTATTTGTTCTCAGATATCATTGGTTGTATTTCCAAAATCAGTATACAGTAAAATATACATTATAACAGAATTATAACTTTCTTCTTTAGATTTTGCATAGGAGACTCCAGTGGTCCAGTTATTTGCCTTTCATCCAATCCTTGAACTTTGAGTCTCCCATAGAGCTTCTGAGAGTAACGTGTTTGATTATACACATAGAGACACGCTTCAGGAAGACCCTACAGGCACACATAGAAACTCTAAGCCACAGATTAAGCAATAATGGACCAAAATCTAACCAGAATATAGTGTTCAGTGCCAGAGGAGTGGGTGTTTTTACTGCTTAATTTGAAATAAGTTGGTTCATTATGTAAAAGGCCAGTTAATCTTAGATATGCAGCCAATGGTACTGTATTGATTCCTCGCTACTGTATGAGGATACAAATCTCACACATACAAATAACATCAAAGTACTGCATACACCATTACCCATAATGTTGCAATCATCTGATATTTACAAGGGAAAACCTCTTAATGGAACATTATATTTAGCTATTATCCTCTTGCTTGAGTAATTGTTTAATTTCTAATTGTATTTGTGTATGTTTTCTTAACAGTTGGAGACCTGACCGGTACTCTTGTTGCTTTTGTTACTGATGCTCACCTTGACAGTGCTGAGCTCTCCTGAGATCCAAACATGCCTAAGGCAAAGCTTGAAGTGATAATTCACACTGAAAGCCATTTCAGAGCATACATTACTGGACTGCAAAGATTGCTATGTCTGTCTCTGGGTCCAGTGCACCAAGACAATTACTAAAGTAAGCCATGCATATCAGTCATGCATTGGCCTGGAATAAAACGCAATCCTTACCTGTAATAGATGCTACCAATAACCTCCATTGGTTTGATTCTTTCTGCTCATTTATCCACTAAATTGGGTGTACATGAAATATTGCCATTAAGCTTCATGTGGTTTCTGTGCTTGTTTTTTCATGCAAAGTAGGCATTTTAAATTTAAGCTATAAAACAGGAGTTTTTAAACTTTTTTTTCCAACCAAGGACCAATAATTGGAAACAGAGAAGGAACCTCTTTTATATACTGTTTAAAATTGGGTGTCACATTTTAAGCCTGTTAAATGCTGTTAAAGCTGTAAAATCCTTAGGGATTGCCTCTAGTTTAGTGACAGAAGGTTGACATTTCTGCTGCTGAAATCAGTCTATACTTACTGAAATTAAAATGACCGCCCTCCAGTGGCTGAAACTGGAAGTGTTATTGAACATATAGGCAAATGGGAGCTTTAGTTCCATGGGGTGAAATGTCCACTGAGTTGCACCAATGGTGATTATTTTTAGTTGTAAATTATGCAATACAGTCAACAGGAATGTATTTTTATTACACATGTTTGATGGGGGATGATGCTTGTCAGTAATTCAGTTAAATACGATTGATTTCTTGGTACATTAACTTTTGGTAGCAACATGTCAATTTCATGTGTGTTGCATGTTGAAAACCCCTTATGAAATTGTGTAGTTGTAAGAATACAAACGTTTGGTTATGTATGTAACCTCCGTTCCCCGAGGGAGGGAACGACACGTTGTGTCGGAGAAGCGACACTAGGGGTCTCTCTTGAGCGCCGATATTCACCTCTGATCTTATTGAAAAGGGTCAATGGGAGTTGGCTGTCAGTATTTGCATACCCCGCCCCCGGACATACGGGTATTTAAGCGGGGCAAATATGGGAGTTCATTCAGGATTTTTCTGAGGAGCCGGAAATGGTCTGGCCACAACAGTGGCTCGGTTCAGCGACATGGCGGAGGAAAGACACAACGTGTCATTCCCTCCCTCGGGGAACGGAGGTTACATACGTATCCAAACGTTCCCCTTCTGTCGCTCTCTCCACGTTGTGTCGGAGAAGCGACACTAGGGGACCCATTCCAATCTTGCCATGCGCTGAACCTTGTACGTGGACCGTCGATACAGAGGCGGGCAGGGATTTCATCCAGTGCCACGCATCGTCTGTACCTGGCTGCACGTACCCTTCCCCAATGCCCCATAAGAACATCGGAGTCCTTCTAGTTACCCTGGGAGGGGAACAAGGCGATGTTTGCCAACATGGGAACAGGCCAGCCTGGCTGGGCCTCTTTTCTCTCTATGTTTCTCGCATAGAGCAATCACGGCCGGGGCCCTTACACGCATATAGGGAAGGGGGTCTTACCCAGACCCTGCGGAGACCACACCTGCCCTTTTTCTTGGGGAGGAAAAGTGGTAGACACGTCACACGGCTGTCTTAGGGCTCATGTGGAAAGTATGGTGCGGTGGTAGATCCAGCCTCGAAAGGGGGGAGTTGCTACAGCACGGCGACCGAGGCAGCTGTAACTGCCTAAGGGAGACACGGGGGTCCGCTCGTAAAGGGACAGAACCGTGGAATTACACACAGGGGGAGTCCGAGCAGGAGGCCTTACCTGTGGAGCACCTATACCAGTACAGGGTAGCCATCAGGGTACCCGCAGTGGCTTGGGTCGGCGAGTTCCTCCGCTGAACCGCGGACCCGGAGGGCTGGGGAGGAATCGACCAGGGGCCGACTCGGAGTGGGGCGCCCTGGGAAGAAGGCGCACTACTTTACCTTGATGTCAGGAAAAGGGCGCTGGGCGCAAGCGATCCACCCAGCCGGTCGGTCTACGTGTTACCGAGTTCTACGGGCTCGGACCTGAGAAAACACGAGACACAACCGACTCAACGCGGAGGTTGTAAAACCTCGCGAAGGTGTTGGGTGTTGCCCAACCCGCGGCTCTACAGATGTCTGCTAGGGAGGTGCCCTTGGCCAGTGCCCACGAGGACGCAACACCCCTTGTTGAGTGAGCTCGGACCCGCAAGGGTAGGGGCACGGCCTGGGTGTGATAAGCCAGTGTGATGGCGTCGACAACCCAGTGGGCGAGCCTCTGCTTGGAGACGGCATTCTCTTTCTGCCGTCCCCCAAAGCAGACAAAGAGCTGCTCAGAGCATCTGGTGCTCTGTGTGCGGTCCAGGTAAATGCGCAGGGCGCACACTGGACACAGCAACGAAAGGGCTGGGGCAGCGCTTGCAGCGCTTGCAGGTTCACTACCTGATCTCGAAATGGTGTGGTAGGAACCTTGGGCACATAGCCCGGTCGCGGTCTTAGGATCACAGACGTATCTGCCGGACCGAACTCCAGGCAAGTGTCGCTGACAGAGAACGCTTGCAGGTCCCCGACCCTCTTAATGGAGGCGAGCGCGATCAGCAGGGCCGTCTTAAGAGAGAGGGCCCTGAGTCCAACTGATTTGAGCGGCTCGAAGGGAGGTCTCTGGAGTCCTGCCAAGACTACCGAGAGATCCCAGGAGGGAACTAGGCCTGGCCGGGAGGGATTCAACCTCCGGGCGCCTCTCAGGAACCTGAGGATCAGGTCGTGCTTACCCAAAGACTTGACGTCTACAGGATCGTGGTGGGCGGCGATAGCGGCAACATACACCATGAGGGTGGACGGGGTCAGCCTCCTGTCCAGCCTCTCCTGTAGGAACAGAAGCACTGACCTAATCGCGCATCTCTGCGGGTCTTCGGCTCGGGAAGAACACCAATCTGCGAACAAGCGCCACTTTAGGGCGTAAAGGTGCCTGGTAGAGGGGGCTCTGACTTGGTTGATGGTATTCACAACGGTCGCCGGTAAGCCGGCTAGCTCTTCCGCGTCCCGTCCAGGGACCAGACGTGGAGGTTCCAGAGGTCTGGGCGCGGGTACCAGAGCATGCCCCATCCCTGAGAGAGGAGGTCCTTTCTCAGGGGAATTCGCCAGGGAGGAGCTGTCGCGAGGAGCCTGAGTTCCGAGAACCAAGTCCGAGTGGGCCAGTAGGGGGCCACCAACGTGACTTGCTCCTCGTCCTCCCTGACCTTGCACAGCACTGGTGCAAGAAGGCTCACTGGGGGAAATGCATACTTGCGCAGCCCCGAGGGCCAGCTGTGTGCCAGCGCGTCTGTCCCGAGGGGAGCCTCTGTTAGGGCGTACCAGAGCGGGCAGTGGGAGGTTTACTAGGCGGCGAACAGGTCTACCTGGGCCTTGCCAAACCGTTCCGAAATCAGCTGGACCGACTGGGGGTGAAGCCTCCACTCCCCGCCGGGCAGGCGTTGTCGTGATAGCGCGTCCGCTACGACGTTGAGCTTGCCGGGGATGTGAGTGGCACGCAGTGACTTGAGTCGCTGCTGGCTCCACAGGAGGAGACAGCGGGCGAGTTGTGACATGTGGCGGGAGCGTACGCCACCACCGTGGTGCTGTCCGATCTCACGAGGAAATGTTTGTCCCGAACTAATGGGAGGAACTTCCTGAGAGCAAGAAGGACGGTCAGCAACTCCAGGCAATTGATGTGCCAATGCAGCGGGGCCCCTTTCCAACGGCCCGCTGCTGCGTGCCCGCTGCACACGGCACCCCACCCGGACCAGGAGGCGTCGGTTGTGACCAGGACGCGTCGGGACACCTGCTGCAGGGGCACTCCTGCCCGTAAAAAGCAGAGGTCTGTCCAGGGTCGGAGTGTTTTGAGGCAGGCGGGGGTGATCCTTACCCGATGCGTGCCGCGGTGCCATGCTTGTCTCGGGACTCGAGTCTGGAGCCAGTGCTGGAGTGGTCTCATATGCATCAACCCCAGCGGACGCCATATGCCCCAGGAGCCTCTGGAAAAGTTTTAGAGGGACCACTGTGCCTGGCTTGAAGGAAGCGAGGCAGTCCAGCACCGACTGAGCACGCTCGCTCGTGAGACGTGCTGTCATTGAGACTGAGTCTAACTCCAACCCGAGAACAGAGATGCTCTGAACCGGAGTGAGCTTGCTCTTTTCCCAGTTGACCTGAAGCCCCAAGCGGCTGAGGTGCCGGAGCACCTGGTCTCTGTGTGTGCATAGTAACTCTCGAGAGTGTTCTAGGATGAGCCAGTCGTCGAGGTAGTTGAGAATGCAGATGCCGGCTACTCGTAGCGGGGCAAGGGCCGCCTCTGCGACTTTCGTGAAGACGCGAGGGGACAGAGACAGGCCGAAGGGGAGGACTTTGTACTGAAACGCCTGGCCGTCGAACGCGAACCATAAGAAGGGTCGGTGTCGTGGCAGAATTGAGACGTGGAAGTACGCGTCCTTCAGGTCCACCGCTGCGAACCAATCTAGATGCTGAACGCCAGCCAGAATATTTCTCTGCGTAAGCATTTTGAACGGGAGTTTTAACAAGGCCCGATTGAAAACTCGCAAGTCCAGGATTGGTCGTAAGCCGCCGCCTTTCTTGGGTACAATGAAGTAAGGGCTGTAGAAACCCTTCCTCATTTCGGTTGGAGGGACGGGCTCTACCGCGCCCTTGGCTAAGAGGGTTGCGATATCCGTGCACAGGGAACTGGCATGCTCGCCGTGTACTGCGGAAAAGCGGACGCCCCTGAAGGGGGGCGGGAGCCGGGCAAACTGAATTGCGTAACCGAGTCGAATGGTCCGGTGCAGCCAGCGTGATGCGTTGGGAAGCGAAAGCCACGCTTCCCAGCTCTGCGCTAGGGGCACCAAAGGGACGAGTATTTTGGACGTACCTGGCGGGGCCTCGCAGCGGGGCGGAACAGGTAATCCAGCGTCGGGCGGCTTCGTTGCGGCCTGAGGCTGAGGTGCTGAGAATAGACTCAAAGCACTTACCTTGCTCCGCGCGCCCGGCAGGGGGCGGGTTCTTGACTGAGGAGGAGGTCTGATGTTGGCGTCCTCTGGACTCGTCTGAACCGGCCGGCCGGGGGACAGTCGTGGGCAGGCGGAAGGTGGGATCGCCGCGTCCGGTGTACCGGGACTGTTGTGATCTGAAAGCACATTGCCGTGAAAACGGCATTTGTGGGCCAGGTGACCCAGAGGCAAAGGAAATAGCTCTTTTATTGAGAATGTGGGTACCACAGCCCCCGTTAGGGGGTGTGGCAAATGAAAAAACAAAGGATTCTCCTCCCGGCCCTCCACCGGGGGACGGAGCGGTCTTACCACCTCCGGAGCTACCATCTTCGGCTCTGGGTCGGCTGTCTCAGGAACGCTTGGGAGCCTTCCGGGTCCTGGAGGGGGTTCGTGAGACAGGGGGCGTGTGCCGCCTGCGGAGTGCTCGACGCTGGGGCTGAGAGTTGGGCCCGGGTTGAAGCGGAGCAGGAGCTGGTTTCCTCGCAGGAGGACGCCCTCGGCGGGCAGACGGGGCAGGGCCCGTGGTGGCAGGTCTGCGGCGGGGCATGATGTGCGAAATGGCCTCCGTCTGCTTCTTCACCGCGGAGAACTGTTAGGCGAAGTCCTCGACGGTGTCACCGAAAAGGCCAATCTGGGAGACAGGTGCGTCCAGGAAGCGGTTTTTGTCAGCCTCACGCATCTCGACCAGGTTGAGCCAAAGATAGCGTTCCTGGACCACTAGGGTGGCCATCGTCTGTCCGAGTGCCTGCGCTGTGGCCTTCGTCGCTCTCAGGGCGAGGTCGGTCGCTGAGCGCAGTTCCTGCAGCACATCAGGATCAGGTCCACCCCCGTGCATGTTTCTGAGAGCTTTGGCCTGGTGGACTTGCAGGAGGGCCATCGCATGCAGGGCGGAGGCAGCACATCCAGCCGTAGTGTAGGCCTTCGCATTAAGCAAGGATGTTGTCCTACAGGGTTTGGATGGGAGTACGGGGCGACCCCGCCAGGAGGTAGGGCTACCGGGGCATAGATGGTGCGCAACTGCCCTATCAACCTGGGGAATCGCGTCGTACCCGTGGCGCTCTCCGCCGTCGAGGGTGGAGAGAGTGGAGCGGGTGGCACCTAGACGAGCGGAGAGCGGGGCTCTCCACGTAGACGTCAGCTCATCATGCACCTCCGGGTAGAAAGGGACCGGGGGGATGCGAGGCCGCGAACGGCGCGCTGCCCCCAGGAACCAATCATCCAACCGAGAAGGCTGTGGGGAGGATGGAGGGTTCCAGTCCAACCCCACGCTCAAGGCGGCCCGGGCAAGCATGTCGGACATCTGAGCGTCGGCCTCAGCCTGGGCCTGCTGGCCCGAAGGCGGCAGTCCAGGGGAGTCCTCGGCATCAGACACCGCACTCTCCGATGCAGCGGCGAGCTCATCTGCTTCGGACTCGGGAGGATAGACAGCCGGGCCGTGAGGCGAGCCGCTATCGCCGCGAGCGTGGACGGAGACCAGCGAGCGTGTCAGGGAACGGGAGGTTCGAGGGGGGTTACCCGGCGAAACTGCACCCGCTGCCGCCCCCAAATCGCCCCCAGCACCAACCGCACCATCCTTAATCCCGTGGGAAGAAGGAGCAATGCGGGGTGCAGCTGGGGTGGCTTGCTTTTTGTTGAAAGCAAGCCGCGACCGCAACGTGGTCATGGTCATGTTCTTGCAGTGAACATGAACCATCCACAAACGCCGCCTCGGTGTGATCGCGGCCCAAACACACGAGACAGCGCCTGTGGCCGCCTGAAGCGGAGAGCACTCTACCGCATCCAGGAACGACACAGGGGCGGAAAGGCATCTTGAAAAAGACGCGTCCTTAAAAGGACGTTCAATGCCGCTGTGTTTGCTCTTTTAGAGAAAATTACTCTTTTAGTAAAAACTATTTTAATACACAGTGTGTGTGTGTACGTGTCTGCGCTGTCGAAGCACTCAGGGGCAACAATGCACGCCGTGCACTGAGAAGGAGAAAGCCGCTGTTGTGCGCCGTCAAGATCCAACAGCATGCAGATTATCAGAGGAAAACAGGAACGTTTAAGTGGCGTGTAACTCGCAGCAAACTGCAGACAGACCATCGGCTCCGAAGAAATTTTCTGAATAAACTTCCGTATTTGCCCCGCTTAAATACCCGTATGTCCGGGGGCGGGGTATGCAAATACTGACTGCCAACTCCCATTGGCCCTTTTCAATAAGATCAGAGGTGAATATCGGCGCTCAAGAGAGACCCCTAGTGTCGCTTCTCCGACACAACGTGGAGAGAGCGACAGAAGGGGAATGATATATTTCCAATATCAGATGTTTTCTGACTATAAAAAGTAAATCATTATTTGTAGTTCTGAGTCATCTATGAGGAAAGTACAATGTTAAAATGTTGTCATTAATGTATGAACAGACTTGAGTCCCAATCCTGACACATTTTTGTGAATAAGTGTAATTGTTGTCCCCACTCATTTACAGAACTAAACACCAGTGTATTGAGCCTAATTACCATATATTATTATAAGGAAAACAAAGGCTTTAAAAAAACCCTTGTCACCAGTCATAAACGATTTATGTGAGTTCCACCAGGCAAATGCAACTTTGAGTTTTCTCACTCACACACAAAAAAGGGGTGAAATATGATTTATATGATTTGTGAATTACTTGGGCAGTTAAGGACCCAAATTCTATCCAGATACATGACTTGGTTTCAGGAATGTATTAATAAACAACTACAAGAATAGTTGACATGCCATACTATGAGTTAAATGCGAAGAGATTTTAAATTGAATTACTCTAACTGAATAATAATAATAATAATAATAATAATAATAATAATAATAATAATAATAATAATACAAAAATGTTTTCTCATTGCTTTAATCCATTTTAGTGAGTTTATTTTCAAACAATTATCTAGCCTAAACATTTCCATGAAAACACACACATCAAAGGGATAGTTCACCCATAAATGGAAACTCTGCTGTCATTTACTCACCCAAACACAATATGTCATATGTCAGGCAGCTTCAGATACCATTCACCTTCAAAGAAAGATGCAATGAATGTGAACTTCATTTACTGAGACTAACACACTTTCTAACATCTCCTTTTACAATATGTTCCAAATAAGATTTGAAGTCACATGAGTTTGGAACACAATGAGAGTGAGTAAATTATGACATAATTATTATTTTTGTATTCCTTTACAGACGATTCTAATCTAACTAATAATTATTGTTAGTGTACATGTAATTATGCAACTCCAAGTATTAGGTAAATGAGTGAATATTGACTATTGAGGAAAGGGGCATGCTTCATTATATTTACGATGAAATTAGGCAGAATAGAGGTCCACCCTGTTTCACCAAGGTCCACTCATTTGGAGAGTTCTGGTCTTGCCCCTGGTGTGGACAGCTGTGCACACTTTTAACTAAAGCTAACGGGTTACTCTGTGACTTCTCTGCATAGTGGAACATCATACTTTCTCTGGGCCTCCATGGGATGGGGTAAAAGTTTAGTCCAAGACCATCTCAATATGTTGTTTGAGCAGATTGTTCCCAGAATGAGGGACCAGAGGAGTTTGCTGTTTGTCATGTGTGTTTAGCATGCTGAGAGAAGATGCCAGGGACCAGGATAAAGGCAAATAGCAAAGAAAAGACAGTTTAGTCTTTATTGTCTGGATCTTGACACACACACACACACACACACACACACACACACACACACACACACACACACACACACACACACACACACACACACACACACACATTCACTTATTTGTACAAATGGGTACTGACCTGGAAGAGAGCCGATTGTGGCTTGTTGCTGCAGGGGTTGGTCCACAACCACAGGAAAGACTGCCAGGGCTTTGACACCAATACCTGCTGGTCCCATTTGACCTGGTATGTCCCATACCTGTTCCTCACTGCCACTTTGAAAAGCACCAGTAGCACATTTGAGTGAGCATGTACCTCATTAGAAATGTTACCACTGTTTGTTTTTTTTTTAATGCTGTTGTGCTGGTGACCCCACTAGGTATATCTTAACCAACAGGACTCTATTTGTCAACCAGCTTCACCAGAAAGACCATGCTGATTGACCAGATTTTTTTTTATCCATCCATCCACCTGTCTAATCTATATTTTGCTGGGGAACTGCATGGCTATACTGGTCCACCTGCGCTAGACCAGCGCTAACCCTCATTACAAGCCTGGAACAGTATGGAATTTAATGTTGGCCCAAATAGTACTTTGGTAGTCATTTCAGCAAGGTACAACTAGAGCCAGTTTTACTTTCTTACTAGATCTCTCTTTCTCTCTCTCTCACTCTCTCTCTCTCTCTCTCTCTCTCTCGCTGCGCTCTCTCTATCTCTCAGTTCAATTCAAATTAGCTTTATTGGCATGACCATGTACAATGTTGCCAAAGCATGGAGTAATAAATGTATTACAAACATAAAAACAAATGTATAGACAATAAATAAAAATAAATAAAATACAAATAAGAAATAATTTATAAATAATAAATAATAATAAAAATAAATAATAAAATAAAATACAAACAGATGACAAAGTAAAATAAGAAGAATGGAAATTGACATAGCGGGTTCAATGGAGCTGTAATATCATGAGGGTTCAGCCTCTCTCCCTCATATGATGACAGGAGGACACATATTGCACTGTTAGCTGAATACACTCAAAATACACTCCCAAAGAATCATTTATATCCTGGAATTCAGGTGGAATATGAGCTATTTGTTTAAAATAAGTGTTTCTAATTGTTGGAGGCAGAAGTCAAAAAGATTATTAGAATTAGCTTATTGAATAATCTTAGTTACATCTTTCTTAGTGCTCAGTCTGACCAGCACAAATTCTACAAGTGGTATTGACCTTGAAATTGAGTCATCCATTAACTCTAGCTTATGAAAAGCAAAGGAACACAAGAGCAAGAAACCAAGTAGAATGTAATTAATAGGTACAAAAGAATACAGAGAAATATCAGACGGACGGACGGACAGATAAACAGATCGAAAAAACATGAAGTACAAAACAGATTTGTATTTAAGATCTAAGTTTAGATCTTTATATCCTTCATTCTGAACAACAATTTTAAGCCAGTTAGATAAAAGTCCAAAGATCTCCTTGTAGGTTCTGCAATGAACGCTTTGTGAACGTTAATGGAACTGTCATAAACACCGTAGTGCATTAATTGTGGACCCATCATGGAAACGTTAATTACAAGCACCCGGGATGAATCAGTGGTTGAGTACGCCCCTTTTCATCAACTCAGAAGTGTCACCTCTCATTTCACTCCCCAAATATTTAAATAGTGCACTGCGCTTGTTGTCTTTGCAACTCTACATCAATGTCAATGTGCGACACAAACATTACAAGTGCTCAGCTTTCCCTCAAAACTCAGACCAGACCTAGCTGTGCATCACATCGCCACAAACTTAATTATGGTCTGTATTTACATGGATCTCTAGAGAGTTTGACTGAAAGTTAAATTACAAAGGCAACAAAACACAGTCTGAATTGCAGGAGTGCTTGACAGAGGTCATTAAACCATCATTCACATTTAAATGTCCCTAGCATTTCAACATCGATGTTTGGGTTTCTGCACTTCGCCTCCCTCTTCTTGGGATGTTTGCTCAAGGCCTTTGTGGTGGGATTGAACAAATTCTTTGTGGCCTTTCACTGCAGGTCATGAGAAAAACAGAAGTTTGGCCAGCTTTAGATAATCTCTTCCACCCACCTAAGTGTGTAATTAACATATCAGTTTATTTATGTGAGAGAACAGCAACCCAAATTGTATCACATACTTTTATAGGGTAGCCTTGGACACTTAGCAAGATCCTTCTTTTCAAGAAAGAGGCAGGAACAGTATATTATGCACTTCTATGGAAGAAAGCAATTGATGTTGTAAGAAATCCATATGCATTTCTGATTAACCATGTGGAGTAGCACTTTCTGAAGTTTTACATAGTTATCTTTTAAAAACATATTGTAAATCGATTCCCTCATTAATAAGGCAGTTTCCCACTATGTTCAAACAAGCAACTCTTCAAGCATTTTAACAGATATATTAAGCTTTATGTTAACTTAAAAAAAAAGTGGCAAGCCAGTTCTGTGATGATTAAGCCAGTATGTTTTAATTGCAGCTGTATTAATAATGAAAAACTCATGCTGCCTTAGGGACAAATTCTCACGGGGATATCAGATTTTTTTTATTTATTTATTTTTTCACATCCCTGATCCAAATTAAAAAAATTTTTATTTCAGCTTCCTTTCTGAGTGCATTGCAGCATATGGAACTGCAGTATCAATATCTATATTTATGGCTCCCAAAAATATTTTTTACTCATTAATAACAATAGCAAAAGAATAGTGACATGCACATCTCCAAACAGACATTACATTTCTACCATTGTGATATTCGGATAATCTGATACTTTCTGTCGTAATTGCATGATGTACATTTAAAAGCAAGACTAATGAATGCAGAGTAGGTGATACCGTATGCATTAGATCATATGTATCATGAAATGTTTGTCTGAAATCAAATCAGTCTGCTCTACACAGCAACATATGAAAGGCAAAAATTGTCTTAGATTAGGCCTCTTACACAAAGTTTCATACTGTATATACATTTGACCCAAATTGCCACATGACGTACATTCCAAACATATGTTACTTGGTGTGAATGACTTAGTTCTCATTAAAACCATGTTACATGACAAATTAATGTACAATGGGGAACGACCATGTGGAATATAAATAGGTAGAGAACTTACAAATACTTTAATCACCCTGCTGTCACCTTAGATATAGGCCCAAGTGCAATTGCCAGTGTTGGGTAATTTTCTCAAAAGTTAAATATACATTTTAAATCTGTTACAGATTACTAAATATTTTAAAAAATTGTAATCAACACACTTTACTAATATCATATTACATAATTGCTAGTTCTGTCAGTCGATATTTTTTTTTTAATCATGATTAATCGTATAATTTTTCATAGTTAATTGCGATTAATCATAGATTATAAAAGTGCTGAAAGTTGACTCTATATTTACTTATTTTTCTGTCAAAATGCATATATTTCCTTCTTAGGAAAGAAAACAATACAAAGTGTAACAATAATACTTTATTAAAAATTTTCAAACAAAGCCTCTCACAATACAAAGATGAAATGCACTAAAATAGCACCAATTCAAGAAACATTAAATGTTTCCCAAAGTCTAAGTGGGAGGTTGACTAACTGAAATAACTAGTCCAGGTTTCATATACATTGTACTGCACATTAAATCTCTTAAACCCTGGCAGGCTGTGGCTATCCATTTCGGATATGAAGTTCACATAATTCGTGTCAGGGCGTCAAGCGCCGCTTTGAACTCCACATGCAAAGAGCTTCCGACAATGGCTGTGTCTGGAATGGCATACTAACCATGCTACTCTTATTGCTTCTGTCATATCTATGTATAACTTAAATAGTAAGAGCAGTATGTTAGTATGTCATTCTGAAAAAGACTAATGCTTTTAGCACCTTTCCACATAATGACACTTCATCCAAATTGTCTGGTAATCATTCGCTGATGCTACGAAAGCTCAACGGCAATGGGTACAAAGTTGAAATCACATGAACTTTGAGCGGAGCTTCGATAGACACTCCATGGGAGAACTCCAAAAAGCTGCGCAGGGGTTCCTCATCCCTGGTGTTTAGCTAGATGATTTGACATGTTTCTATGATACAATTCCAGCATACAAAGGATGTAAAGTACTTAATTTTTTTCACACAGTCACATTTGGGTTTGTTTGGTACGAGGTCCTTTCTACATCACTTGATCATTGGCATGGAATTGCTGTTTGTTTGGTACGAGGTCCTTTCTCCATCACTTGATCAATGGCATGGAATTGCTGTTGTGTGTTTGTAGTGTGTACATCAATGTGAAATTCCCGCCGGACACATCGCAAACATGTGGCCCTATTCAAACAAGCGTATAGAGCACGAAGCTGAATAGCATGTAAGCATCTCCTGTGAAATCTGGAAATGCGTTATTTGTGATTAGGAAACATTAATGAGTTTAACATTTTAAATTGTTAAATTGTACAAAAAATATCTATTCTAACTATGCTTGGGATCAATGCCTTTTTCACGCATCGATAATCTGAAGATTTTCCGATGATTATTGATCTATATATATATATATATATATATATATATATATATATATATATAATTATTTTCAGATATAAATAGGGCTGCTCGTTGAACAATAGTATTTGTCTCTTCTCCACATAACTTTAATAGTGTGTGAGGCCAAGTGAGTGTATTGGAAATGTTGCAAATTGGGCTTCTAATTTAAATGTCAGCTAATTTTAATATTTGATGCCTCAAAAATATATTGATAAAATAACTTGCCAATAAATAATCTATATATCAATATTTTATGACATTCCTAATTATAATGTCTATTTACATCTTTCAGCTGTCACAGAAACGCAGATGTACATATGAACATAATTAATGTTTAAAATGTTTTCTACATAAATAATATTATTTAGAAATATGTGTAACCCAAGTAATGTACTTTAAAGTAATTAACTTCATTAAAGTAAGTATCTTTAATCTGATTACAAGAATTTAAAATATAATGTTATACTACTTTTGACTAATAAGTAATTAGGCTATAGTAACTAATTACTTTGTAATCAGATGACACCTAACACTGACATTTGCACCCATGAAACCCCCTGTCTAATCCTAACCCTGGTCAACACAAACATAAGTCAATAAATTGTCTTTTCCAAAACAGTTCAATCCTAAATTGCTGATGAAAATAAATGTACAAGTGAAACAAAATTTAAAAGACACAGCCCCTGAACATACATACATATCATAAAACATATGTTAGCCCCATTTTGCTGCAGTAATTGGTGCTGGAATTTATATGTGCTTCGAGTGTCATGATGGGCTGATAGTCTGACGACTTTGGTCAAAGGAAAATAAACTATGCAGTCTTTAATAGTTTGAAAACTTGGATGTGGCATGTAGCATTCCCCCAGAGTGACTGTGCTCTTACACTTCAGTCTCTTCTAAAACTAACTAACAGGCTTGCATGGGCTTTAAAGTATACCACATCCTTCCCACTGCCAACCAGAGGCAGGAATTTTAAACAGCAGAGCCTGTGGTTGATTCATTATTCTTTAAAAAAAATAAAAATAGTCTTTAAAAGCACTGGGAAAGATACACGAATAATAGCAGAGTTTTCACAGTTTTGCCTTATAATTTCTTGCCAAGTGACACATTTAAAAGTGGCTGTAATCTTGTGAACCTTTTATGTTTTCTTATGCACAGCTGTTGCTGCTGTGTTGTAAGTAAGCTCACCTATAATGACTTGCGAGCCCACCAGGGACCAGACGGCTTATCACCTTATGTTTTTTTACATATAATATGCTGTTTTCTACAGTAAACAGCTTTTATTATAAGAGACACATACAGGTGTTCCCAAAGTAGTACAGTAATCTAATTTATATGCAGCATGCTGGGTCATTACCACATGTTAACCGCCACAGGACTCAAGAGGAAATAAATTGCAGTGCATATAGACATAACATGCAAAATGCATAGCTCTATATGCAGCCTGCCGACCATGTGCTAAGCCATACTATTCGTGCTGCTACAGCACTTTTTCTGAATCCTTCAAAATGCAGAGACCCATGCAGCAGTGTGGTGCAGCGACAGCTGGCTGACCCAGTTTCCAGCTCCGGTAGAGATTTGGAGTTTTTGCTGAGCACTTCTCAAGTGGCCGAGGGACAGGTGAAAAGCTGAAGTCCTATGAGACTCATCCATCGCTTCCCAATTTGTGTCTGCCCTGTAACGTTCAGTCGTTAATAGGAAGTGAGGTGTCAGTTTCGTGACTGGCAAGGAATTCATGATACAAAATTATAATGTTTTGGGGAACGATAAAATAAAATTTAGATTCTTTAGCGTTTTGTGATTTTGACCTGTGATATACAGTATGTGAACTTCTTGCTTTAGTTGATCATAGATCTATAGAAGAGTATAGGCATGTCAGTGTAGGCAAAATAAACGACATGAGGGAATAGTGTATCTTGGTTCCAGCATGTTTATCATTACACGAAGCCTTGCAGTCTAACTTTACAGAGAATCTGGATGGACATACTTAAAGGAATATTCCCTTTTTAATACAAGTTAAGCTCAGTCGAGAGTATTTGTGGCACAATGTTGACTACCAGAAGCAATAATTTAGACATTTACAATGAGGCACTTACTGTATAATGGCATCATAATTGTGATGTTTTATTTGTTTTAAATGTAAATTCAGGGGATAATAATCATACACCTTAATAGTCAGGCTCAAATTAAATAAATTATCTATAGTTGTTCACCCTGTTCCTTTAGTTCTTGCATGCAATATTTCAGTTAAAAACTATAATCCTTTCTTTTTGGGGGGGGGCCCATTTGGAGCTTCTGGGCCAAGCTTAATTTTTGATTAAATAACGTCTGAGAAGTAATCAAATGAAGTCATCCTAAGGATTACACAGAGGCATGCCTTTTAAAAAGAGTCCCCCCTCTTGAATCTATTGTAAATTGGGGGCCTCCACAGGGAAAAACAAGACTGTGTAATTATATCTCCTGCAGGCAGGGTGAGTGTGCCTTTGACAAAGGGCCTATTCTCTTGGAGAGATGTGAGGAACTTTGGGGATCAGAGAAATCCTGGGCTAATTATCTCAGTTCTGCCTGTGTGTGGGGGGCTTTGGACACCCTCTCTCATTGGTCAGTTTTGTTGGCATATCTCAAGATTAGAGTGAGGTGAGAGGGAGGCGGAGTCTCCCCTGTGGTGGAGAAGACCCTTGGAGCATCATAACTAAGGACATTCCAAAATGTTCAAGGAATCAAGCACAGAAGTTTGGGTATGGACAATAAAGCTCTCAGATTATCTCCTCATGCAGGTCCAAAAGCTTCTATGGTATTGTTACCCTTCTCCATTTAGGTTCTCAGCAGTCCCTTTTAGATCACAGTGTATAAATCTCTAGATATGTGTTTGAAAAGGCTATTGTGAAGAGAGGTGCATGCTGGGAGCAGGTTTCCTGGATCTTGTCTATGGTCAGCTATTCTCCTCGCCTTTTGTTGACAGCTTTGGGAAAGAAGGTGGTTTCAGAGTGGGCAGATGAGGATTTTATATTTTAATATTCTTGGATATGGCTATGGAATACATCAGTGTGCTTGACATCAGTGTTCATCTGCCTCTGCCAGATTTCAGCGGCTGACAGCGGCAGACTGCGGTTGGTCATGCAGTTTTGTGGTGCTGAGCTCGGTGGCCCTGCTGACCCTGACCTGTTAAGATCCACAGCAGTAATGAGCAGGAAGCTCATACTAATAGGTTAATGTGTTTTTATTGTCACGGTGCACCTATAAGAGATGTGATGCCTTTAAACCAACCTCCCTCAATATCTCGATTAAATGGAGGACAAGATGAAGGAAGAAAAGTCACAGTGAATTCCTCCAGAAGCAGAGAGGCTTTCATTGGACTGGAATGTACCTGACAAATAAAACATTTTGACAAAGACATGTACAGCTGTGAGACACCAATTAAAAATGCATAGGCATTTCTAGATCAAATATAGTCGGCTTCAGACCAATGAGTCTTTCATGAGCTCCCTAAATATCTGTGATTAAGTAATCTGAAAACATGTTTCTGAAAGCAACAACTGTATTATAGTTTTTTTAATTGCTTTGGTACTTTTTTCACAAGCAAGTGGTACATTTTCAAAACGCTTATTACTAATCTCACAACAGATAATCAAAAAATTACTTTTTTCAACATTTCAGCATATTTTAAATTATATTATTACAATTCACAAAATGACAAAGTATCCTTTTCACTACACTGTGGCAGGGCGGAGGGCGGGGCCGGGTCATGCTCCTACACACCCGGTCCTGTATTAGGCTAATTATGCCTCCATGAGGTTTAAAGGCTGACTGCAGAGGGCCGTGCGGGAGAGAGAGATCGTTAGCGGACATGTCCGTCATGTGTGTTTGTGTTGTCTTTTAAGTTTTCCATTAAACTATGATTTAAATTGACAAGCCGGTTCTCGCCTCCTCCTTGCCCCTCCTTTAACTGTTTTACATTGGTGCCGAAGCCCGGGAAGGAGGAGGGATACGCCGTAGTAGAGTTCTCGCCACTACCGTCCACCCCAACGGAGCAGCCACGGCCATCTGCCGGGGGACGAGGAGCCCAGCCACCTGAACGAGGACGATGGCTGCCGACCGCGAGGGGAGGAGGGGCTCCTAGCCGACCGCCTGGAGCGGTCAGGGCCGCTGCCAGGGGCGGAGGAGTCGCCTACCGGCCGCTGAAACGCGTCGGGGTTTAAGACCGCCGACCGCGAGCGGGGAGGGGCTCACTGCCGACCGCCTGGAGCGAGAGAACCGCTGCCAGGGGCGGGGGAGACCCCTTCTAGTCCCCGAGAACGCGGCGAGGTGGTCCGTCCGCCAGGGGCTGGAGGACTGCCTCAGATCCGCCCGGAGAGGCGCAGCTGTCGTCCGATAAAGGGTGGAGGAGTGGCCGAGGAACAAGCTGCGGCGTATCGGAGAACTGGCGAGTAAGTTTTTTTTTTTCATCTCTCTCTCCTCTCTCTCTCTCACTGTCGCTCTGCGTTGGCCTTTATCCTCTTTTAAATTGTACAGTTTTTTTTGGGGGGTACTACACTGTTACAGGAGTACCCTCCCATTTTAATCATTTCTGTTTCCCTCCCTTGTCCCTCCCTCGTCCAGGTAGATGGGGATGACCTGCTGGCAGTCAGCTGAAGGCGCCTCCCCAGGGAAAGAGGGGATGTACGTCAGGCCGGGGGCTCCCCAGCCTGAGAGAACGAGGGAGGAATGTGGCAGGGCGGAGGGCGGGGCCGGGTCGTGATCCTACACACCCGGTCCCGTATTAGGCTAATTATGCCTCCGTGAGGTTTAAAGGCTGACTGCAGAGGGCCGTGCAGGAGAGAGAGATCGTTAGCGGACATTTCCGTCATGTGTGCTTGTGTTGTCTTTTAAGTTTTCCATTAAACTATGATTTATATTGACAAGCCGGTTCTCGCCTCCTCCTTGCCCATCCTTTAACTGTTTTACATACACATAATAAGTGTTTCATCTATATAAACCTTTCATTCAAAGTAACTGCCTCTCATAATGCTATTATTAACAAACGTTTCATTTGCGTCCCTTCTCATTCAGTTTAATAAATTTGTCTATCAATTAATCCAACTGATCTTAATGGATAATCTATTAATCATTTGGTATATCTATAGATTTTCAACTGGTCTGATTATTGTGTGATTATTGTATAAACTACAGTAATTGCTATAACAGCTTTCTGTCAGAATTGAACAATCATAATTATTTTCACCTGGTGATCACAATTTGATACCATGTAAGTAAAACTGTGTGTAAGCACAGGTATCAAAGAGGTAGAAGTGGACTCCCAGGCATGGTCCTCAACAAAGAGGAGGACCATGATACGATGAGAGGTGCTCTCCTCTAGATGGGGGTGGATGACGACGCGAAGCATTCCTAGACCTCTTTGAGCGGACAGCTGAGATCTGGAGCTGGCCGTGTGATTAATGGGGGGCCAGGCCGCTCTTGTCCGGGGAAGCCCAACTTGCTGCCAAAAAACTGCCGGCGGCTAACCTCCTGGCCTATGACGATTTGAAGAATGCCATCCCGCAATGGGTGGATCGAAGCCCGGAGCAATATCGGCAGCTCTTCCGCTCCCTAAAGATGGGGAGGTCCGACTGCCCATTTGCCTTTTCCCAGCAGCTCTGAGATGCGTGCCGGAAATGGCCGCTGGTGGGGAACCGCGACGTCATGGGAGTGATAGACTAGGTGGTACTGGAGCAACTTATCCTTCGGCTGCCAAAGGGAATGGCAGAGTGGGTCCAGTGCCACCGCCCGGCGTCGCTGGAGAAAGCTGTCCGACTGGCAGAAGACCATATGGTGACGTACCCAAAGGCGGAAGAGCCCTCTTCTTCTCCTCTCTCTCTCTCTCCTTCCCCTGTGTGTTCCCCTCCTCCCTCTCACTTTGCTCTCTCCCCAGAGCCCGTTTCTGCCCCATGGAGGCGAGGAGCTCCGCCTTCGCAACCAGTTCTCCGCACAAGGTGGTGGACACACCCCCCTGCCACCTCTACAGCGCCCCGCCGCTCTCCCCCTCAGGTGGAAGTGTACGAGAGGTCCCGCAAGCCTCTACCTGCTTCTCCCCATTCGAGCTGCTCTATGGGCGGCACCCGTGTGGGGTGCTTGACGTCATCCACGAAGCTTGGGAGGAGGGTCCTTCAGATAGAAAAAATGAAATTCAGTATGTTCTTGATCTTAGAGCAAAACTCCACACACTGGGGCAAATAACACAGGAGAGTTTGCTTCAAGCTCAAGAACGACAGCGCCGACTGTATGACTCATACTAACTCAGCTAAGGGAATTTGCACCGGGAGATAAGGTACTCAAATTACTCCCAACATCGAGCTCCAAATTACTCGCCAAATGGCAAGGACCCTTTGAGGTCACACGAGGAGTCGGGGAGGTATGAGGTAAAGCGAACTGATAGAGGGGGCGCATGTGAAATATATCAGCTCAACCTCCTGAAATTATGGAGGGAGGCGACGTTGTGACGTTGGCTATGGTAGTTCCGGAGAGGGTGGAGCTGGGGCCGGAGGTAAACACAAACACACACTGTGGTCAGCTGCCATAAATGATCTCTCTTTCTCTCCTGCACCACCTTCCGCAGTCTGCCTTTATCCCTCTTGGAGGCTTGATTAGACAGATAAGGGTGTATAGAATCACCACCCGGCCCCACCCTCCACCCTGTCACAATTTTAATTTACAATACTGCACTTCAGGCTAACAATGTAAAATATTCTTTGTAAATGAGCTAACCAAATTACCTTTTTAGAGGGTGATGGAGCTGGACGTTGCTGTGAATCATCACAAGTTTACTTTTGTTGTTGAGGCGGGTTTCAATCTGGCTAAGACCATACGACGTGGATGTAACCATTTTGGCCAGCAGGCAACCATCCAAGTGCCTGAACAACGTAGGAGAAACATCTTAGTGTGTGCTGCTATATGTGAAGATGGTGCAGTAGGCCGTAGATCAGTTATTGGATCATACAACACTGAACATCTGATATGTTAATGTGTTTTGAAACAATCATTATGTGGAAAGAAAATATGTATAACTGTAATGAAAGCATGAGATCAAGTTTTGAAAGAATGACAAGCTGTGTTACAAATGTTATCAGAGTTTTGTACTAAGAGTTTTTTAAATGTATGTGTGTTAACAACTCTGAATTCTCCCCTTACTAGATGTTTGAAAACCCTTTTAAGTTTGTTGCCCATTTTTTAAAAACATCCACTCATTTTTGTTGGTTTATTAAACCACACACACACACACACACACACACACACACACACACACACACACACACACACACACACACACACACACACACACACACACACACACGTTGTGTTTCCATGTTTTATGGGGACTTTCCATAGACATAATGGTTTTTATACTGTACAAACTATATATTCTATCCACTAACCCTACCCCTAAACCTAACCCTCACAGAAACCCTTCTGCATTTAAAAATGTTCAAAAAACATAATTTAGTACGATATATAAGCTGTTTTCCCAACAAGGTCAAAAATTTAGGGTTTCACTATCCTTATGGGGACATTTGGTCCACACAAAGTGATAAATACATGCTCACAAACACACACACACACACACACACACACACACACACAAAACTTCTCACAACAGAAGCAAGAGACATTTTAGACTAATGTATCTCACAATTTCTTTTAGGCCTGAGACCGACACCGAAATGGTTTTACATACATCCGCACTTATTTCTATTCTTTTTCTATGTGCTAGACGTATAACATGCTGATGGATGACTAACATGTGCTAGATGGATTTATTTGACCGTACACCGCGTCTTACCAAACTCCCACTCATTCTGGCACATTGAACTTTACTCAAATGCACCATTGATTTTTGTCATATTGATTTACATCAGTTAAATAAATTTACACAAAACTGCAAATAGCTAATAAAAATAAATAACTTTTAAATCATTCCAAAACAAATTTAGGACCTTTAAGTATATTTGCAAAAATTCAATAACACTAATAGACCTCACACTGTTACATTATGTAGCATAAGATTTCAGAGTGCTTAGTTAGACAATTCTATAGCATCAACAACATCAACAGTAGGAGTGACAGCAGGGTTATTAATAATAGATGATAGTTACTAAAGAATGCTACTGAAATACAACATCATGTCAAAATACAGGGCTATTTACCATAGTAAACCTACCACAACATTATAAAACGCCACCAAATAAATCCATGAAACAGGCATTCACTATAATGCTAGACATTTTACAAATGTAAAAATACTATAAAAAATATAATGTTCCTCTCAGCCTTACTTATATCTTACTCCTATATACTATTTAACACACGTAGAACACATGGACGCAAGCGCAGGGAAGTAATCAAAGTATAATGCGTAATTCAATTTCTGTCCAAATAACAGTTTTATTGGATTCAGCAGAAAATGTACGAGATGCATGCAAAGAATTTGAAGTGATATAATGTTTTCTTAGCCAGTATTTGGTTGTTGTTGAAATTAAATTGGAATGTATTTTATTTGAGCCTCAAAGGGTGAGCCATACTATGTATTCATGTAATTAAGGTAGCTACTGCCAAGCAGGACAGCACTGTACGGTATATTCCTTCTCCAGCTGTCTTACAATGTGTATCCATAAAACCATGATTATCTGGACAAAAATGCATGGAATATTTAAAGGACACTGGCATTCCCAGACACTCACACTAAGCAAAGTCTGAGCTCTGGAACATCCTCTAATTCTATCAAAACCCCAAACTCTATGAGTTGTGTCCATACCAAAAGGCATCTGGTCTATCGGTAAAATACCCTGATGATCTGGGTTAAGTCAAGAGATGTGTATTGCTGTTCAGACATTCTGTTCACCTGACCATGTTTATGGGAATGAACACCATGAAATCAAAATTATGGCTTTTAGTCCATATCAGGCTTTGAAAAATATATACACTCACTAAACACTTAATTAGGAATTAATTTGGTCCTAATAAAGTGCCTGATATGGTCTTCTGCTGTTGTTGCCCATCTGCCTCATGGTTGGACATGTTCATTCTGAGATGCTATTCTGCTCACTACAATTGTGTGGTTGTCTGAGTTACCATAGCCCAATATGATATGTCCTGCCCAAACTTTCTGTTTCAATAGGAAAGACGTAAACACAGCACTCGTCAAGTGATTTCATGTGGTATATAAGTGTAACAGAAATTTTTTGGAGTAAATCCTTGAATTCTGTTTGTTCAAACAGCAGCAACAGTCTAACCTAATATTAAATTCTCATTGCTATTTTCTGCCTGAAACCAGCTAAAGTTTGGCATTTACTTTGAATCAGAGCACATCAGCTTCAGTCTGTCGTACCCATGCGTCAATCTTTTGAAGAATTCCTCTTCTGCTATGTCTGTCTCCCTCAAGTTTGCTAGGAGTCTCTCATTCCCATCCATGCACTCCTGTCCAGAAAAGTAGGATTATGTCTCCACCGAGGCCATTAAATCTCTAAACCCCAATTACTACAGTATTTGGTGATTTATAGGTTTATTTGAATAACTCATTAAAATGCAAATAGTATTAGGATCCAGAACAAACTGTGTGCATCCAGTGAAAATCCAGCACTGCAAATGACTGAGCATCTCTCAATCTGCACTGTAAACCCTAAAGTTTTCATTACTGTAAAAATCAAGTTGTCTTAAGTATTACTTGAAATGTCAAGTTTTGGACTCATAACTCAAATATTTAAGTTCATTGAACTTATTTTTCTTAAAAATCCATAGACTTAAGATGTGAAGTGTTAATAACTGAAACTATTGAGTACAAATTTGAGGCTATGGGGAATACCCACAATACTTTGCTGCTTGAATTATGTTTCTTGGTCAGAGGGAACAGATTGTGGAATTTAAATAATTATCATTAAGAATTCGTAGATGTTTTAGCGCTTTTGTTGTATTATTTATGCTTTGTTGCAAATAGATGTTTGGAATAATGTCACCATTAGGCAGATGTGTTTAGAGTAGCCAAAAACTGTACTCAAGTAAAAGTAAAATTACTTCAAAAACATAATTACCCAAGTAGAAGTAAAAGTACTTACATAAATAATTACTTGAGTAAGAGTAATAAAGTATCCACTTAAAAGAGTACTCAAGTAGTGAGTAACTCTTTACTTTCGCAAATGACATAATAGACGTTAACTCCCCTATATTCCAATACATAATACACATTGAACATGCACTACAGAATTATTATTATTAGTAATGGAAATTCTGTCATCATTCACCATCATGTTGTTCCAAACCTGTGTGACTTTCTGTCTTCCATACAACACAATAAGGATATATTAGACAGTATGTTTGCCTGAGCCACTATTTACTTTCAGTGAATGAACCAGTGAATGGTGACCGAGACTGTCAGTCCCTAACATTCTGTCTAACATATTTTGTCAATAAGAAGAGAGGTTTGGAAACATTTCTAGTAATTATTACAGTGAAAATGTGAAAATGTCCAAGGACATTTTATATAATACTGAAATATAATTCCTTCTTTTGCTATTCATAGCTTTTAAAGTTCTGTGTGGATTCTTATTTCAGTGTAGTTACAGTTTACAGCCTACGTAGGGCACCAACCCTGATCGTGGGACTCTCGCTGTGTCTGAAACCACCCCTATCCACTATATAGTGCACTATTTCGAGTTTTCACTATTCTGTAGGAGTGTCTGAATTCGAGTGAGCCACTCGTTCCCTACTTTTGTTCACTCATTCTTACCCACAATGCACTCTAATTTCAAGTGGACATTTCAAGTGCACTTCGATGACGATTCATTTCCCAAAATCCACCACGGGCAAGATGTACGAGCTGGGAGTTTACTGCTTCCTTCACTCCTGCAATGTTTTGTTTCATGCTGAATGTATTAAATTACTTTTTCACAAATCAGTACTGGATTAAAATAACATAATAACATACAGAGAGACAAAACATAAAGATACATTTTAAAATGTACTCTTTATTTTATCAAATGTGTTTACTCTTTATATTAACATACAGTATACAGTATATTAAAAATGACAAGATTTATTGTATTAATATATTATTTAATAAGAATGACAAATAAGACCCAAGTATTTGAAAATTTCATATGTGACCTTTCTGCACCAGCCCCAGAGCTCCGACACTCTCATCCGAATTCACACATTTTGTTCAATTACTGGTGAGATATAGAGCACTAACTGCTATTCACTATATAGGAAATAGTGAACGAGTGAACGACTCGTCAATCGACGAGCTACTCTCGTCACAACTTGTGCACATCACACGCGTGCCCCGCGCACCCCTCTGTGCATGCGCATAAATGCTGTCTGTTCGCGCTCCAGTTGTCGATCAGGCGAATGGCAGTAATTTACACTTAACTTGGATGTTTATACAATGGATTTATACAGAGTAAATGCAAAAATACTGCTTATGACATGCGGTACAAAGCACAACGATATATTGCTGCACTGGTTTAAAAATATACACTTAAAAACTGATGTCATAAGAGAATTACAGAATCACCCTGAAAATGACCATCTCATTACACAGAAAAGCCCACGTTAGAATTAGAGCCAAAATTTACCTCAGCATGCTGCCTGAAGTTGGAGCTGTGACTTTAATCTTGAAATATCCGCGATTTCATGACGAATCTATTCTTTTTTTCACTGTGTGGAGTGCAGAAAGTGTTTCATTTTGAAGAGTTTGATGCTGCTGCAGTGATGACTTGAGTGACAGTCTCATTACACAAGTGGGAGCGTCTCATCACGCACAGCTGTGAACTTCCGCTCTCATAAAAGTCCCCTTCAATAATCTCTCAATAAATGACACATTTATTCAAATAAAGCCCAGTAATGTAACAACAGTAACTCCACACATTGTAAAGAAGTAAAAGTAAAAAAAAAAATATTAGAAATTGACTTGAGAAAGTGATAGTAAAAAGAACCAATTTAAACATAGTCTAAAAGTAACGGAGTAAATGTAACAAGTTACTTCCCACCTCTGCCATTAGGGTTATCTGTGCCTCTTTGGTCAAGTTGGACCCTGGTCACACTCTCTCAGTTCTTTTTGTGCATGTGCAGCTATATATATATATGCATTTCTGTAAATAATTATTTAATAACTGACCTAGAATCAGTTATCATCTTTATTTGAGCTGTGCTGTTGTTTGATCTCAAATTGAATCAATTCAATTAAAATGTACAACAGTAGAAACAACTATATTTAAATTCAAATCTGAGTTAAGTCTACTTTTATGTAGTTAACTCAACTTAAATAGTTAAGTTCACTCCACTTGAAAACCAAGTTAATTGAACTTAAATACTCAAGTTTTGGGAGACCCCATTATTCAATGGAATTGAGGGAACGAGTTTTACTCCATCAAAAGAGTGCAATGAACTTATTAGAGTTTCAGTGTACATCACTGAGTGGCTACTTGGCATGGCAGATGGTGCTGTGCTTTGCCCACTTGCTGCAATCAAATAGCACTTAATGGCTGATCTTTTAAACCTACTGATTAGTACTTTGTGAAAGTTTCATAGAGGAGGAGATCATTTGAACCATACCTAGTTTTTGACTGCATTTGGTTTAAATTTACATACAATTTCACAGCTCTCTTTTGTTTACTGTGGTGTGATTGTTGTTGCCATACGGGCTGGTTTGAATATTTCTATAACTGCTGATCTCCAGGGATTTTCACACACAACAGTCTCAGAATGGTGCCTAAAACAATAAACATCCAGTGAGCGGCAGTTCTGCAGATAGAAATGCCTGGTTGATGAGAGAGGTGACCGAAAGGATACCGTAACTCAGGTAACCAGTTACTTGGTAACTCAATCTTAGTGAGCAGAATAGCAACTCAGAATGCATAACACATCGAACCTTGATGCAGATGGGCTATAACAGCAGAAGACCACGTCGGACATTTTATTAGGACTGTAGTGTTCCTAATAGAGGGCACAGTGAGTGTATCCTAACCAGAAAAGCAATACATTTGATTGAGAAAATAATAATCTTGTATGCATTGTATACAGAGATCCCGGAACATGCTAATTTGCAGTTCTCTTACGAGAGGTTAGCGTAAGCTAGCTTATGCAATACTCGTTCCCTCATCTAGAGAGAACCGAGGTTACTTTAGGTAACCGATTCATTTTCGAGAAAGCAACCTGGTCTCATAGAATCACGTTACTATACCTACATTTTTGCTAAATGTTTTTGTACGGTTCGTTATACTCAGAGCTCCAGTTTTCTGGTGAAATAAACACAAATAACTTTTTAATTTCACACAAATTACAAGTAAAAGGGCAGATTATCAGTTCATAAACACTTTACTTTTCCCTTCCCCTTTCACAATGCCATCTTATGACATCAAAACATTTTACCATAGTGCATTACTTGTCAGGCAATACATGATCACCCACATTAACAAGCTTGTTTTAGTGCGATATCCAAGCTGATAGAGTGTTGCACTAGTGATGCAATAGACTCCTGTGGAGTGTAAAGTTGACATGTGAGTCGAAAGTGTCATGAAAGCACCACAAAATAAAAAAAATTATACAAAAAAAAACAGTTTTAGCACCACACAGTGGCCATTTTTACCTCAGAACTGCTGTAATGCACACAAGGAAGAAAGAACCTCATAAAATTTTGCAAAAAATGTCACCACAAAAAATATATAAATAAATAATGTATAAATAATATATATATAAATAATGACAATTTACCATATTAAAGAAATGGGTGATAAAGGTTTTTCCATACAAATTTGAGTTTTTGTTTTTACCAACAGCAACTAGGTCTTTCGCTTGATTTCTATTTTTTCAGTGACACACAGTGTAGCCCCGCCCACAGTGAAATTGTATTGGTCCAAATTCCAGCTTGACACAACTGTATATTAAACATTATTTAATTTAGCAGTTTCTTGTCCAGTGTGGACCAATTCCTTGTTGCTGGAAACTTCATCACTTCACACCTGCTTAGCTCACAGTGTTAGAATGAAAATTGAAAAATTGAAAAAGAAAACACATCTCAATCTCAAACCGATCCATTGCTATTCTGTAAAGACGTCCTTTGGCATTGACCTCTAAAATAGAGGAATTAGCTCTGGTTATGTGCAAGGAAATATTTTTTGTCAATACCTCCTGTGACCTACTGATGCCAAACCAAAGACTGTCTCCCCGTAGAATGATAGTCATCTTTACACGCAATATACAGAAATAGCTCAGAGATCTGGCGATTGCATTCTGAGATGCCCCACAGCATCCTGATTGCTATTCCCGAGCTCCTCTCTGAGAGAGATGAGTTCCCTCAGCATAAACACAAGACTGCGAAATTAAAGCACTGTGTGTGATGCAGAATGCCTGCTATAATATCGTTTCATCTTCGACATCTCATTGATTTTGCAATGTGAGAACATTCACACAAGAATGTTTATGTACAAAAAGCCAGAGGGACTAATGAATGTCACATTAAAATACATCACAACGATGCAATGATTGGCAAAATCAAATACTTAACAAAATGTCTATAATATATCCTATAATATTTTCTTTAAACTTTAGCACATTTGATTATCTCATAGAATATCATATCTGTCTGTCTGTCTATTACAGTGTATTTTAGTTTTTTAATGATGATTATATTATTATTTTTCATATAATATCTAAGGGCACCAAGTGACAGGACTGCCCACAGAAAAAAGGTGTATGATGCCCTGGCTAAGGAAAAATAAAAGGGAGTGTGTTTTAAAACCCCTGTTTATGTCAGGTTGACTTTCTGGACAGCAACTGGTTCCCTTGTAGCAATTCTCTCTCCCCTTCTCACTCTCGCAAACTAATTAACACACGTAGAACATATGGCCACAAGCGCAGGGAAGTAATCATATGCAAATCTCTGAGATGTATTTTAGGGGTTTCATTTTGCCTGGGACACATGCCATGAAGCCTGTCAGGACAATGTGATGAAGAAATATCCTACACTGCATATTTGTGTCCATGGAGACTGCAAAAAATATTAAATTATGCTTCTTTCTCTTCCATGGATGATAAGCGTAGTCTTTGGATCGTAAAGTGGGTGAAGTGAGTAAAGGAGACTATTTTGCCAGCCACTTCAGCATTGTATATTGTCATGTGGAACAAAAAAGTGGCTGGTTTATTTCAATGCATAATGAATGTGACAGTAAGTTTGATGCTCACAACTGTTAAATGATCTCTGTAATTTCTTTGAAAGATGTGTGAGTTTTTGATTAATCTCATCTGTAAGCGCTCTGCATACATCAACCTAAAATTCTACTCTATGAGAGCTGTGACAAAACCATTTGTATCATTTTCCAAAACAATACTCCATGTCATAATGCCCGTGCACTTACCCTGCCTCAACCCTATTTCCAACAGATGTACAACACAGCTGACAGCTGCATTACTCACCACAACAGAATAAACAGCTATAACCGAAAATCAAGATTTCTCCTGAACAATTACTTCTGAATGGAGACCAAGAGGTAAATTTACTAATCATGGAATCTGCATAAATGAGAGCTATAATGAATCATGCAAACTGTTGGCTTTGCTCACCAAATTAAGAAAAAGTCAGGGATATGTTTCAAGAAGGAATATTCATAGCTGTCGTAGGCATAGACATAAATGTGGAAAGTACAAAACATGAAAAAAAATGACTCACAGTCAAACCATATGTTAAGAGTTCGCCTTTTCTAAAAAATAAGGTTATAGCTTCCATGGTTCTAAATACAAAGCTTGAACAGCATTATTTGATAATTTCGTGTCTGCTTGCTCCCAAAGGTACAAGTAGACCATATTTTAACTGATCAGTTATGTTATGTTATGTTATGTTATGTTATGTTATGTTATGTTATGTTATGTTATGTTATGTTATGTTATGTTATGTTATGTTATGTAACTGCATTGCTTAGGTCAGGTTTTAATGCTAGACCCAGAACATCATGAGCTCTGGTCAAGGGGGACATGATTTCCCATGATCCTTATCTTTACATGCAGTGCTCCACAGGTAAAAGTGACAGGAAGCTAACCCAGTTTACAATAAACACACTACATAAGGTTAGGAGGGGATATGTACCCCATATATCATCAAAGCAGTTTCAAAAGGAGGACAATACACTGGAGGTTGACTAAGCACAATGCAGGCATGGATGCTTTTATGTTGTTGTGTTAGTGCAGAAATACAATATCAAAAAGCCAAATCCGGTAAATGCACTTTTTTGTTTGTTTCTTTAGTCAGAGGGCCTTTATAAGGGATAGTTCAATCAAAAAATCTAATTTTATCATTATTCACTCACCGTCATCCTCATTTAATTTTAAACCTGCACAGACTTTTCTGTCTTCTGTGGAACACAATGGGATTTGAGGCTGTCATTTGCTAACATTTTGCCTAACATGTCATTTTTGTGTTCCACAGAAGAAAGAAAGCCATACAGTGCAAATCATTATTTTCTTACTGATTTGTTGTATTTTTATCTTGTTTTCAGAGAAATATAATAAGGTTTTGGTTATTGTAAAAGGGATAAAAGGGAAAGGAGGAGGCGAGAACTGGCTTGACGATTTAAATAATAGTTTTAATGATAAACTTAAACAAAAGACACAAACACACATATGACGGATATGCCTGTAAATGATCCGCAGTCGGCCTATATCCCTCTTGGAGACTTGATTAGCCTGATAAGGGACCGGTGTGTAGAATCATGACCCGACCCCGCCCTCCGCCCTGCCACATTCCTCCCTCGTTCTCTCAGGCTGGGGAGCCCCCGGCATGACGTACACCCCCCCCCCCCCCTTTCCCTGGGGAGGGGCATGCCTTCCGCCCTGTCTGCCGGCAGGTCATCTCCATCTACCTGAATGAGAGAGGGGACAAGGGGAGGGAAATAGAAATTATTAAATAGGGGGGTACTACCTGTAACAGTGTTGTACCCCCCCCCCCAAAAAAAAAACAACCTACTCACCGGTTCTCTGAAACACCATCTCATGGTCCTCGATCACCCCTCCACCCTCTCAGGCAGACAATTTTAATGATAAACATAAACAAAAGACACAAACACACAAATGACGGACATGCCCGTAAACAATCTCTCTCTCGCACCATCTTCCGCAGTCGGCCTTTATCCCTCTTGGAGGCTTGTTTAGCCTGATAAGGGACTGGGTGTGTTGAATCACGGCCCGGCCCCGCCCCGCCCCGCCCTCTGCCCTGCCACAGTGATGTTTATGTTTAAAACAAGAAAAACCTATTTGTCAATGGGTGAGAAAAAACTTCAAGTTTTTTTTCTTACCTTTTGACCAATATTGTTTTCTTGAAATAAGCATAAATGTTAAAATATTGTGTTACATTCATCTGAAAATTAGAAAATATCTTATGCCTTTTTGCCTTTCAAGTACACTTATCTTGTTTTAAGAATGTTAGCTTTTTTTTAACAGGATAACAAAAGAACATTACTCTGTTAGAAAAGTATTTTTTTTTGTAGAGAATGGATTTGGAACAGCATGAGGGTGAGTAAATAATGATAAATAATGAATTATGGTCCACACAATGCAAATAATGATGACCAAATTTCGGAAGCTCCAATAAACACACAAAGGCAACATATAACTCCAGCTGTTTAATCCATGTATTCAGAAGAGATATGATAAGTTTGGGTGAGAAGAAGATAAATCAATATTTTTTACTATAATTCTCCTCCCTGCCCAGTAGGTAGCGATATGCGCGAAGAATGTGAAACGTCAAAGACCAAAGAGGAACTTTTAGGATGGCTGTAAGTAGGGATTTATAGTAAAAAAAAGGACTTAAATATTGATCTATTTCTCATCCACACATATCGTACAGCCTCTGAAGGTATTAATTTAACCACTGGAGTCCACTTATAGATTACTTTTATGCTGCCTTTATGTGCTTTTTGCACCTTCGAAATTCTGGCCACCATTCAATGGCATTGTATGGAATTACAGAGAAGATATATTCTTTTAAAAATCTTTATTTGTGTTTAGCAGAAAACCTAAAGTCATACTCATCTGGGATGCATGCGGGTGAGTAAATTATGAGATCATTTTCATGTTTGGGTTAACTGTCCCTTTAATATTTCGATAATAAGATATAAAATTAAATATTTTCACATACAACTCCACCTTATCAATTAGTCGAAGCACTCCCTGACCTATTAAACAGAAAAACAATTAGTCCTAATGAAAGTGAGGACTAAATTTGTTGAACAACACACCAGCCCTGAAGCTACAGTAGTCATCTCTTGATCTTTGAAGATCAATTTAGAAGAATTTATGGCAAATTCCCTCATGCCATGGTGGGATTAGACAGCCTCATACCCCTGGGAGTAATCAATACTGCATCTCTGTTGTTGCCTCTTAGAACTCTGCTTCCCTTCTTTAAGTTCAGCTGTGTTCCCATTTATACACATCAGTAACACACTGGGACCCAATCAATGGCTTCAGTATCACTACCCCCTACAGAGGTAGGGTATCAGGGTATCGACCCATGCTGCTCACCGGGTGGTGTACTACTGCAGCTCCAGTTTCCTCTCCTTTTCTCTTTCTCTCTCTCTCTCTCTCTCTCTCTCTCTGTGTCCCACCTCCTCACTCAATCTATCTTTGCTTCTCTCATTTTCAAGCCCCCTCAAAACATAGTGGCCTAATGACTGCCTCTTATTCATATGAGTGGGTGACTGTTACATTAAGCTGTGATTATTTGCCGCAGTTGAGTTTTTATCAGCTGTTTTTTTAAGAACATGCCATCTTACTAGTGCATCAGCCAAACATCTGTTACCACCACTGACTACTGCCTTGCAGTGCTGCCGTGTGGATGAATCATTACATTTTCAAGGTTGCAACTTATGTCTCTGTCGCTTTCCTCCATGTTACGCATTCAGGCTGATTGTCGTGTGATTTGCAATGCGTAATTACTGATATGAGTAAAAACAAGACAAATTGCACCTGGACAGGAATAGCAATAAAAAATTGTCAACTGTTAGGGTCTATGAACCAGATGTCTTTCTCACTGCTATTCATGACTGCTATTCAAAGGAATTAAATTAATTAGTTCGGGATTTAATCCATAAATTTCACATGGATGTTTAGTCAAATCGAAAGAGTACGCTTGCCAAGCCAGTTTTACTATCAAAGGAACTGATCCACAAAACAATCACAGCGAATGTGCTTAGTGCATAATCAGCATCGTGACAATTGATTGGTCAAGCTGTTGGAGTCATGCATCATCAATAGCTGACATGCATGTCAGAATAATGGGCCATGACAGTTATTTTATTGAGTTTACAAGGCTATACTTTTTTTTATATCAAAATGAATGAACCCTGACATTGTCCTCATTCTTGCTTGATTGTGCATACATCTACATCTGTTGCTGTGTTCATGGTCACACTTCGCATAACACATATTCAAAGTACAGTTTAATTGAATTTACTGAGCAGAGTAATATAATGAACAACATCTATGCAGTATGTAAATATTTTGAACAGAAGCTTGTAATTACACAGTTACTATATTGTTATTACAATTGTAATAAATTATATTATAATTTAAGGTGTGTAACATGGAGAGAAAAATGTAAAGTGTGACCATATTTATTTATCTATATTCTTATTATCTGGGATCTATGGTCAGTTGTTTGAATCGTGTGCTACGGTACAGAGATTGGCATATCTTCACTATTCATCTTATATTCCTGATCATTCAAAGCCTCCGGGATTCTCCATGCTCTGTCCATTATTATGAGTAATATCCCACATCTTTTGTGAGATGAACTGATAATGGTGTCACGATGCTGTCACATATCTCTCCCCAAGCCCTAGCCACAAAGGGCTATTCTCCCATCTGTTGAGCATTTCGTGCCTTGCATTACTGTCTTGTGAAGTCTGAGGCCGGGCAGACACTTGCAAGGCCCCCATCTCTGACCCTCCTTATCTAGAAAGCCCACGCAGATCCAGCCACTTGATGAGTACATATTGTAGATGTCATATTGATGAGTACATATTTTGGTCTACAACCACTGCCATTTTGTAAAAACAAAAAAATAAAAAGTAAAAAAGAAAGTTTTTTGGAGGATGGGATGTGGGGTTGCCATACATCTGTTGTAATGTGCAATTGTTTATTCATAGTATATACTGTATTTTGATAATAATTTACATTTTCTTTTCTTCATGAATAGTACTATAGCTCAGTGGTACTAATTTTGCTTCAGGACCCTTTGAACATCTAGCGACAACCCAACACATTGCCCAAAACTGTTTGTCGTACAAAAGTAACAATCATGTCCATAAAATTAAATATAAAATGTAATACAATGTAAAAAGTGGTGACCTGCAACTGTTACCTTATCCTCCTGAGACCCGAGCATGACTACTGTATGCTTTTTCCATTTGTACTTTTTGATATGTAACTGGTAGCACATAAGAAACATGCAAAAAAAAAAGAGAAAAAACATTCTATGCTATAGTTTTCCTAAAAATTGACAGTAACATAAGTGGACAGCAAGACTAATTTATCAATGGTTATTTATGTTTTTGAGACATTAAATCAGAAATTGACTAAATTAATTCTAATTCATAGTAATGGCCAGCAGCATACAATCACTGCCAACCATGCTAAAATAAAAATAATCTACAGTATGTTGATTATTTAGTGAATGATTTAACCTCCAGTGTGCTGTCTGTCTGCATTGGTCTCAGAACAGTTATCAATACTCCTTATTTTCATCCTAACTCCATATAAAGCCACTGAAAGCAAAAATTGTCAGCTTTTGGATGAATCCATTGATTTTCAATGTGATAATTCAAATAAAAAAATAAAAAAATGCGCTAAAGTACACATTAGTGTACATTGTTTTTAGCAGAGTGGTGTTTCACAATATACTACTCATGTAAAAAAAAAGGCATATTGGATAAAATGAGAGACTCTAATCTTTGACTGAAACAGGTTTCATTGTAAAGAATTAATTAGGTTTCTTACCAGATGTAGTTTTGTTGGCGTTTCTCCCAAACACAAACTCTTCTGTGGTCGTCCCATGTTGTTTTGTCCATGTAAATTATGCGTTGCATATAGTGAAGCCAAAATATAACGTCCACGTATGTGGACTCGGGATCGCGTGGGGTTAAAATAATAAATAAAATAAGTTGATCAATTGTCACATACATTTCTGCATATACATGGTGAAATTATTTATTTTTAACATATCCCAGCTAAGCTGGGATCAGAGTACAGGGTCAGCCATGATACAGCACCCCTGGAGCAGATAGGTTCAAGGGCCTTGCTCAAGGGCCCAACAGTGGTGTCTTGGTGGTGTTGGGGCTTGAACCACTGACCTTCTGGTCAGTAACCCAGTAACCCAGAGTATATGACATGTAGATGACATAGACTGAAAAGGAAATTAAAAATGTTGTGAATGCTAACGTTGGGCCAAATTTTATACTACACTGAACAAAGTTTAATTAAAAATGTGCTTCATGTGGAAATATTCAAGTAACAATTAGAGGTTACCACCTTTTAAAGTGAAGTATTAGCCATATTACCAAGTGATAGATTAATTTGACAGCCTGTGATGTCTGCAATAAAAAGAAATAAAACAAATTGGGATGCAATTTCTTATCTGTCATAAAAGTTGATATTGCCCAATTATTTTGAAATGCATTTTATTATTTGAGTTTAAGCATTATTTTTCCTGCTTCCCACAACCCTATCAGAGTAAACTGTTTTGTGGGTAATGACCTACCACTTTAGAACCATTGCTCTAGCTTTTGTACTTGTACAAGAGTGTGGTTCAAAATAAAAAAAATAAAAAAAATAGCCTTTCATAGCCTAAAATTAATATGGACCTATTTTTATTTTTTCTTGGTTTTTGAAATGCAATGCTAATTGATTAATCTTTGAACTCTCTTTGGGTCTTAGATGATGCAAGTGCAATGGTCAGTCAGTCATTTTGAGTTCTATCCACACCTGCAGTCACTTTAAGATCGTAAATGAAATCTCTGTCCTTCCAAATATGAGCTGTCCATGCCAGAGGCCGGCTAATGGTGGCAACCTTATTACTCATCCCGATCCTCCATGCCTTTGGGGGACCCATTATATCTGCCAGATCCATCAGAGAAGGCATCAGCCAGCCTGTGAAATTGATCATCTGCTTAGGGGATAGGAGAGGATGGCAGAGAGGGGACACATATTTTACTGGCTCCTTTAAATACTTAATGCCATAAGGTGCCATAAGGTGCCATAAGGCTGGCCATAAAAAAGGAAACGTGCGGATCCATAGCAGTGAAACTGCTCGGACTGAAATTGCCTTGGTGTAGCAGCGATACGATAAGAGCATCTAAAAGGCTTTTAATAAACAATACAATCGTCCTCAGTCCAGTCACGCTATCACTCTCCATTTACTGCTAAACTCTTGGATATATAAAAGAGTAAAAGCCATAATATTGACTTGGTATTCCACTCTGGGAAACATTACATTTGCATCGCAAATGGAGATGACGGTTATTTTGGCGTATGCCTTTGGCCAAGTGGCTTCGGTCAGCACATGAAAAAGATATATCCTTTTCACCATATTAAAATGAATGGCTGATTATTAATGTTATAATAGGAGGCATGCTGGATCCCCTGACAAAGAAAGAACACTGCTATCATTATTGCATCACAGTGCATGCAGATGGTAATTACTACCCAGAAACGTTTCTGCACCTTTCCAATTATATGGTACATCACAATCCCATGAGTATTGTATAACCAGCAAAGACTGGTTGAGGGGGTTTATAATAACAATAATACAAGAAGAAAGAACAGTACACATAAAATACAAACATATCAAACTGTACCGTCGCTGGATCTGTTGAATTCTACTGACAATAGCATTGCATGCATGCAACAGAATGACTTATTTCACTGTTCTCAGTGAAATGTGCAATCAACTGCTTCAAGTACACTGTAAGTATATTTAACTTATTCTGTGTAGAAGAGCTGGGATGGATTGAATCTCTAAGGTAATTTTAAGCAGGTTTCATGCTGAGCTGTTTTCATTAGTGATAGCTGACATCTGAAAGCGTTCAAGTCATGTAGCACTTGTACACCTGACAAAATGAACAGTTTATGACAGCTATGTCGTTCATTAATGTCAAACACACACACACACACACACACACACACACACACACACACACACACACACACACACACACACACACACACACACACACACACACACACACACACACATACCATCACGTCTAAGCTCCAGTGCTGTAATCAGTGTCTAATATGTCCCCTCTCATTCTCACTTTTAAATAGATGCTATAACACAAAAATATTGCATAGATTGACACAAGACCGACAGACCAAGTGCTTAATTAGCAGTTTGTAGAATACACAGACTGTGATACTTGATATTGGGATATTGGGAGAGAATATGGCACAGATGAGTGTTAAATCTCAGGTAAATTGGATACATTATTGAAGATTGGACCTGGCAATGGGCATATAAGAAAAATGTTGCAGGAGAAAAAGAATTCAAAGACTGTGACAGCATATCCTTAAAGGTCTTGCTAATGCTGTAATTTCGAAAAACAGCATTCATTTCCAGTTAAACTGTGCAAACATAGACTTCCAGTGTACAAAATAAAGAAATTTGAGACAGACTGTTGTACACTTTGAAGAATGTGAAATTGGACAGAACACACAAACAAGAATCCAGACCTGAAGCCTAAACAAACAGCTGGGCAACATCTCGCCTTGACACCCACTTGACTTGCTATCAAAAATTGCCTATAAAGTTCCTGTGCTACATTACATCAAGTGATTGATGAGGAGTGATTTGTAGAAAATGTCCACAGGTTGCCTGCTATTTACCCTGCCAGAGTTCCCCAAGTCTAATAAACAGCCCTATTGTTATCTAAACCAGGGAATTGTGAAACTTTATTCAACAGAGTGAAAAGAGAAATGAATGGAGGCCTGACAGGATTTCCAATTTCCAAGTATTTTCCAGGCAATTTTATCTTTTAGAATGATGTCTCATTATTGAGGGTTTTATTAGATAAATTGCAGGATGATTTGATTGCATGTTTTTTTCTCAATCCAGTTTTGGAAATATGAGTTCTACTTGCAAAAGCTTGACTTTTTCAAGACATAGGGCTGTTCACAAAACACAGTTTTGGTTTCTACTGCGCTGTTTTGTTTTCTATGTAAACATGTTCTATCTAGACAGATTACATTGACTGTTGCGACACACATCCGTTATTTTATTAATTTGGTGTGTTTCATGCAGGACCATCGTGTTTTTAACCAGCCTAATCTTATAGAAAGAGCGTTACTATAATAAAATGATTCCAAACTTACTTTTATGCACTGAATTCTACATTTTGCTGCAGTTTCCTGGGGAAATTAACACCTGAGGCACTACAACAACTGTGTGTTTATTTAGTTTCACACAAATCATGACTACAACTTTACAAACACTTAGTTTTTGCTCGATTACTCACACACTCCTATGCTATGATATCAAAACACTTTAACACTAACACTTCATTTAAAAACTAGACATTTTAGCACTTGTATGACAAACCCACCTACATTTACACACTTATACCGATATGATTAGCTTCTGTGGTAGCTCACCAGATACAGTGTTGGACTTTGAACTTGGAAGGCCATCTTTGGCAATGTCTCGTTCCCTTCATCTCAGGAAACCAAGGTTACATGTGTAACTGGTGATGTTCCCCATCGATTCAGTTCACTCAGCATTGCTATAAGCACTATGGGGAACGATATCCCATCACACCGCACTACATGACATTACACTCCCGGAGTTATAACATTAAATAGAGATATTCATAAGGAGTCACAGTTCACAGGCTGATGACTTATAAGTTATATTAAAGTGTATATGAATAGTCCAAGATGGAAATGAATGTAGTCTGGGATCTATATGAACCATATAGATATACACAGAATGGATTATAAACCCTCTCTCAACAAGATTTGGAAAGTAGGTTTTATTTATTATGAGAGTGATTATGACTTTAAAAGAAGCAGTTCAACAGCATTTAATCAGGTGGCTGTGTAGATTTTAGTCGGTAGCACTCCTGTAATAAGGGCTTGGACTCACCCTCATGAAAGTAAGGAGCACTCTATACAGAGAGGACTTGTGAAGAGATGGACACCACATCCAGGTTACAAAACTTTGCAAACATGTTTTGTGAGGAACATCCTGCTATGTCCTGTATGGACACACTGTTTTTCCACACCCATGAAGAGGCCATGCCTCTGATTGAATGCGCTTTGACATCAATAGGGAATTTGCACCCGGTGATTTGTAAGTGAGGGTGATCGCATCAATGATCCAGCGAGAGAGCCTTTGTTTGGAGATGGACATTCGTTGTGTGTCCTCCATAAAAAATAAAGAGCTGATCCGACAGCTTAAACTGACGTTTGTGCTCAACATATGTATGCAATGCCCTCAACGTGCACAACATGCATAGATTGCTCTTCATCTCAATTAAATGGTGGCGGTAAGAGGGCTTGTAAACAAACCACCTGAGCCCTGAAGGGCATTGATAAAACCTCAGGCACGTAGACTTTTCTAGGTTTAATGGTGGCTTTTGACAGATCTGGACCAAACGCCATACATGAGCTGTCAGTTGACAGCACCTGCATGTCACCCAGCTGTTTACATTTAAATTCAATAGGAGTGCAGTCTTTAAGGAAAGCACCCACAGCTCAACAGAGTCCATAAGCTCGAACTGGGCGCAAACTGCTTTTGCGCCGTGATGAAGCACTCTAAAAAGGCTTCCATGGTATTGCCAAAGAGACTGTCGGGCAACACCAGGATGTCGAGGAGGGTGGATTTCTCTGCATCACACATCTCCGTGAGAGCTAGCCAAATATGCTGGTCCATAAGCACCACCGTCGTGAATATGGGAAGAGAATTGGAAAAGACCACCATGGTCGTGTACATGGGCAGGGACTTGGAAACAACCTCCGTGGTCGTGAACATGGGCAGAGACTTGGAAACGACCTCCGTGGTCGTGAACATGAATAGAGACTCGGGAGCGACCTCCATGGTCGTGGGCATGAACAGAGTCTCGGGAATGACCACTGGGGTCAGGGGCAAGGACTGAGGCTCAGGAATGACTTCTGTGGTTGTGGGTGTGAACAGAGTCTCAGGAGCGACCTCAGTGGTCATGGTCTGCGTCATTGTGAAGCAGAATTCACCAAGTGTTGGATTGTTCACCCACTAATAGGGAACGTGAGCTGTGGTTAGACCGTCATGGGACAGGTTAGTTTTACCCTACTGATGATGTGTTGTTGCAATAGTAATCCTGCTCAGTACGAGAAGAACCGCAGGTTCAGACACTTGGTGCGTGTGCTTGGCTGAGGAGTCAAAGGAAAACTTTACATGAACTTGAAAAGTGTTACACAAACTAACATTAATACTAGACAAAGGACAATGCTAAACATTTGTTCTCATTTAAACATTGACTAATATTCCCCTGAAAACCCTAGTCTGATTACGACACTAGTTCGCTCTCTTTTGGCACCCTGCTGGACATTTCACTAGGAAACTGCAGCTATGAGCATGTAATGATGCACACAGATTTGTTTTACAAAAATGTTTCCATAGTCACATAATGTTCATGAGTCTATTCTGTTTTTAACATGACATGTCAATTAAAAGAACTTTAACATTTAAAAACAGCCCGAGACACCTAAGATCTGCTGTGCTGCATTTACCTTTATATAAAGCAAGGACATTTTTGGTCCCTAAGTCTTGATCTGGTGCAGCCTTTTGTTTTGTTCTACGAAAGCAAGTTAAGATTTGGAAGTAGAATCATAAACACTCACTAAACTGAAAATGTCACGGAATCAGTTGCTCTTTTTCAAAAGGGTAAAAAACAGCCTGGTAATTATTAATCGATTAAATATTAGCAGAAATTAGATGGGCTGTCATCGGAGAAACAGCTCCATTTGTGTTCCCTCTGTTGAGAGTGTAAGAACTTTTAACAACCTTGTATGTTTAAGCACTGTGTTCCCTTGGCTTCAAGATGAGGCTATTTGAGTTAATAAAATAAATGCTAGAATACCTGCAGAGATATAATCTTCATGAATCCATTAGGGCCTCTTTGTTTAACTCCCAAAGGGACCATGGCTTAATTTCCCCATGTTGGAGACCTTGGGTAATGTCTTTTTAATGACACTATCCAGGATCCTGTCATGAGCAGGGCCATCAAACAAATGTCTCTTCCTCTCTTCCTTAATCTCTTTCTGTCTTTTTCTTTACATTCCTGTTCTTAAATGTGGATCATATACAGTCACAAATATATCATTATGCATTAAAAATGAAAACATGTGAATCCCAAATATCAATACGTAATATGCTACTAATGAAGTCAGATTTTTTAGCTGGGAAGAAGAACATCTCTAGTAGTAAATTAGCTCTTTGAAATGTTCTTTGGTAATTCTTGAAACACAGTCCTAACATCATCATTCAAAGCAATTAAAGACACAGACACAGCTATAGATATCACATTATATTTCCAAAAATATATGTACAGTCTATTACAAAGGTTACAAAGCAAAAAGAAAAAAAATGGTCTTGCAACAAGAAATTGTCTAGCTAAATGACCATTCAGCTACTCAGTTGGGGAAAATACTTTTTTGACCAATGAATACTCTCCACTCTTGTCACAGAAAAATAAATAATACATTGGAAAAGAAAATCAATTGTACAGCACATTTTCAACCTAAAATGAAAATGTAAAAAAAATTAAAATAAAAAAAAAACAATATCCTAAAATAGCTCTTTTTGGTCCTAAATGAGAAATTATGTACAACTGAAATAGTGAGGGTGATAATAATTATTTGCATGTGAGATAGAAAAATATAGTGCATTTTCAATGAGCTCACTACAGAGTAAATGAGTGTGAAAAAATAAAATAAACAACAATTATAAATAAAATATACAAATTTTTCACTTAGAACATATACAAATTGTCCTCTGGTTTTGTGATTACTCTGACACAATCAACAGTGCTGAACTCTTTGGAATATTCCATTTCAGTTTCTTCTAGATGGGGTCTCTGTACTTCTTAATGTATTTCTCTAACTCTTCAATATGATACCCTGGTGCACCATGAAATCAATCAATCCACAGCACAAACTGTCTTGACAAAGACTCTACTACTATCAAACCAGAAAAGTCAGAAATAGCACAAAGCATAAAAAGAGGACAAATTGACAGATTTGTCATTGACCCGTATGATGGCCTCAGTGTGGGATTGATTGAATCCAGGCATTAATCTCAAATTGGCTCAAATTGATATCTCTACAGGGGCCCCGGATCCATATGGAGAGGGTATGGGCCCCTGGGAGGTCCGGAGTGTGAGATCAGAGCATGGGGAGAGTGATCTGAGTGGCTGCAGCTACCGCTGAAGCTTGGAAATTGTGCTGACCAAGAGCCTTTTCTGCTCGCATTCAATTCAAAGGCCTGGCATGGACTCAATGCTGAGGTTAGCAAGATGAATGGAGAGTGGAACGGAGATAGGCCTCTAACCAGGGCATGATATGATACAGGAGAGACACACACACACACACATACACACACACACACACACACACACATATATATACACACACATAAAGAATTTGGAGAATTTAACGGCAGCCCAGCAAATCAAACCAAAAAGTAGCAACGGTATTCTTATAAGTAAAATTACAATAGAAGGATTCAACTGATGAATTCAAATCAACATTCAATTGTAAGAGTGAGAGGCTGTTATGGCACTATAGTTTAGCTTAAAAACATATTTGAGGGGGAAAAAAGCCTGTTCCTCATCTTTGAGCTCAACACAACAGAACGTGTGAAAGAAATACACAAAAAGTACAGCCTGGGTGAAGAAACTATATATATATATATATATATATATATATATATATATATATATATATATATATATATATATTTATAATTTCTAACTTGCCAAATTCCAAAACACCACTGCTGATAAGTAACTTCAAAGTGGTACATGAGTAAAAGTCTATACAGCATCTCAAATATGTCTCAGCCTTGAGTAATTATTGCTCATATGTATCAGTCTCTCCCCAGCTCAGCCATGATCTCACAAAGAACCTAACTACCTAAAAACAAGAGCAATAGTTGACTTTTTTTAAGGCAGTATTACTACACAACACAACATTAGGATTTTAAAGGTCAGTCTCCCACTAGGAATAAACTTATACAAAAAAAATAAAATAAAAACAGCCTAAACGTTTTTGTTTGTTTTTGTCCGTCATTATGGAAACATGCGTTTATGTAAAATAATATAATTATCAAAAAAGGACACAATCAACTACAGCACTGATAAGATCAAATCCATTCATGTGGTAAATACTGTATAAACTTAAAAAGAATATTGCCACCATAATTGTTGTTCGTACATAAAGAATTCACCTGAAATTTTTCTCAGTTGTGTTTGTACTATTTCACATATTTATTATCATGTAGGATCAGTAAAATAGAAAAACAAAAAACAAAAAACAATCTAAGGAGCTTCATATAACCATGTGTGTATAAAGCGGTTGGATATTTCTACTTGATATAAAAGACTAGGTCTCACTACCAATGCTTCCATCTGAAAAATCTTTACATATATAGTGCTGGCTGGAGAAGACAAACCTCCTCTGTCAACGTTCAGCCTCTGGTTCTATCTCTTTTCCTCCACATGAGACATTTTACCCTGTTGTCAATTCCAAGAAAACCAGCAAAAAAAAATTAGAAGAAGAGTAATGTACCACATCATCTTAATGTGGTTATTACAAATCAAAACAAATTCAATCTCTCTGGATTTGCTTATTTTTATATTCACCCTTTTATTAAAAAAAAATCTATGAAATCTATACCAACTCTGAACAAATCAAACATTCGTCCAAGACAGTCCATACAAAGCATAAAAATCCTCTAAAATGCTCCATCTCAACATGATGTGGTGAGTTCGTCAGAGCATTTAAAGTTCATTGTCCATGTAGGATTCTATCGCTTGATCTCTCCGTCTCTTGGTTTTCAGCACCTTGACCAAAATTCTTTGCCAAAAACAAAGGAATTTTTTGATTCTGCCAGTTCTGGAAGGTTAAGCACCTTGAAAGGGTGTGGCGGGTTTTTACTTTGTTGTTGATTCCTTTTTTTGTATTTTTTGCTGTGATAATCACTGGTCATACACTCCGTGGTGCTGTCCTGGAGAGTTTGGATTCAACGGATCCATAAGTCTGTTGACGCCCATCACACTTGAACACCTGTTCCATGAAGATGCAGCATCTGGGCTCTCATTGTCTGTATACTGCTCATGATCTTCTTCTGATGGCCCACCAATGAAATTCCCAAACTCATTACATCCCTAAAGCAGAAACACAACGTTCATAAATCACAGCAATGGAGCATAAAGTGCCTGAGAGGTATTTCATTAATGGAGCAAAAGAAAACACAGAAAAGGCCATATTAACTACAAACATGACAAGTCTGAGTCAAAGTGCTCTGATTAAAATTCGGTGCCATGTCAGAATCACATTGTGAATGAGAGCTGTGGGCTGAAATTAATCATAGAAAGTTCATTTGAGGTGAGAGAAAGCATATCTATAGAGCTCAACTCTGTGCAGGAAAGATCATAACAATGTTCACTTACTCAATAGTCATTCTAGCCACTGATTCAAGTGAGCTGTATCCGGCAGCTGTGAAGCTGTCTATGTATCTCTCCATCTTAATGGCTTCCAGCCACTCGCTGACCAATCGGAAAGTGGTGAAATCTGGAGTGTTCTGGTCTAGCAGAGGGCTTATGGGTCTGAGGAACAGGAATAGACAAATATGAGTGTTATATTTTCAGAACAGACTTCCACTTTTCTGAGACATTTTGGAAATTACTTTTAACCAACTGTTACTATGGTCATCTTAATTTGAAGTAAAATGTTAGTTCCCTTTAAGTTCACAGATTCTAAAGGCCTAGCAGAGAAACAGTTCATCACATTAACACATGATGTACTATATAAAGTGTAATTGTGCTCTCTCACGCTGTTTTTTATACATATTTTCTTTAATAAATGCCATTTGTTTTAACCCCTAAAACTCTACTGTGGAGTAAATAAAACAAAAATTGCAAATTTATTCAAAACACCCCCAAAATAATAGAAAAGACTCCAATTACAATATTGTATGTTTACAATCTTATGGTGAACAGAATTTTCACACAAATATATATATATTTATATTTATTTTTATTTCTGTTCATCATAAGATGATGAACATATATTGTTATACTGTACATATTGTTATTGCCCTACATTTGTAAGCATGTTATTCTGGTTCTGTTCTCTCTATCTACCTTATTTTATTCCAACAGATGCTTAGAAGTACCAGAATTAGTTAATCACCTTCCATCACAAAATGGAGATCTGAAATGTAGATGGCACGCTATTGCATTTTAGCCCTCACAGATGTGCTCATCCTTGGACATTCAGTCTAATTTTCAGTTCATTCACCACCCCCATTGTTTCTTTGAATATCTTGGCCTCTGAGTGGACCAGTAGCTCAATCTAGGTGTCATTAAAAAACAGAGATTCTTCCCTTTGCGATGGAATAAAATAGAAGGTCCATAGAGTTTAAAAATGTGCAATTGGCAATGACAATCTTACAATTTTAAGTGTGGCATAAGTATACAAATTAAATTATATACAAGTGGCCCATAGCCTTAAGGTTTTGTGTAAACATAGTATAGTGATTTAGGGAAGATATTATTACTTTGAACAAAGGAATGTTCTGGGTTCAATTCAAGTTAAGCTGAACTGATAGCATTTGTGCCATAAGGTTAATTAACACAACAAATAATGACATGCTTACATTAAGTCACTTGGGATGGAAGTAAATAGGGCTAGTCCATAAACTTTACAATATGCACTGTTTTAGCCCACTGTTTAAATTCCAATATTACATTTGAATTGACATGACCATTTAAAACAGGGGAAAAGTGTAGTCTAAATGCCAGTAAATTCCTTATTTTATCACAATAAATCATGTAAACATGTATAATGTTTATGTCTTGTGGATTTACTTTTGAAAAATTTCATATTTGAATGTTTATGGACTGGCCCCTTTCATTCTAAGCGTCTTACAGAAACCAAAATGTGTGCGGTTCTTTTTAAATAAATGAGGGACGAGTCAAAATATTTTTTTGTGGTAATCAGCATAATGCTGCAAAGTCTTAATTTGTATTGAACCTGGAACATTCTTTTGATTGGACCAAGGGTTTGTTCCCCAATTTAAAACGTTATATTCTCAGAACACAGATCCTTTAAGTACACTTCCTCTGACTAGTACCACACTGGGGGCAGCAGTGCCTACAAGGCTTTATAGTCTCAAACAATCATTATGACAATTGATTTAAAGTCCTTGTTATTGAATATGAATGCATGAATGCTGTTTCACTTTATTGATTTTATCCATAAACCCTAGTGGATAAATCAAGTACTAAACAGATGGAATATTTGCAAATTTACTCACAAACCTATAAAAAGGATTGAAAGAAATGTCTGTCAGATGCATAGACTATAAAACATAACAAGCAAACTTCCACACATCATAAAAGCAAAGCTGGCCAGTAAACAGCATCGAGATAGATTATAGTGGGCATTAAAACTTGAATGGGCACCCTCACCGTGTACACGTTCCCATTGGCGTTTTTAGTGTGTTGGGGTTGCGGATCATTTTGTCCAGAATACCGACAATCTGATCGAATTTGGGCCGGTCTGCTCTGTCTTTCTGCCAGCAGTCCAGCATGAGCTGATGGAGGCCAGGAGGGCAGTCCATGGGGGCGGGAAGACGATATCCCTCCTCAATAGCCTTTATGACCTGCAAGATCAGAGTGAGAGATGAGGAATGGGAAAAGGTGTAAAAGAAAAAAATAAGTGGGAAGTGACTGAGATTGAGAGATAGCTAAAGAAAGGACACAACACAAAGATAAAAGGAGAATTTGACAATTGCGTCCGCTAAGATGATAACGGCACAATGTTAACAGTGCAAGGAAAATAGCACAGTTTTGTGAATAAAGCTCAATCTATAATAATTGCAGTGCATTTAGAACCTGAAATGCGAGTGGTTAGTTATTAAGACATAGATTTTTGTAATAAAATACAAGTGTGCAAAAGTGCACGCTTACTCCAGAAGTTAAAAGATAGGTAGAGAGAAGATGCAAAACGACAGAGAGAATGCAAAAAGACAAGAAAACATTTTAACGAGCAGCTTAGCCATTAGTATCCAGAACAAAGTGTACACAAAGGCACAGCCCTGCCTGCACCTTCAGCTCTCTCTTTATATCCTCTCTCCATTTTCTCATCCTTTAATCAGGACTCTGTAAACAGCAGCTTTGCTGGCTAAATCTTTTATGGTTTACCTTCAGCATTACATGTAGGCTAACCAGATGTGATTATTCTTACACTGGTTATTAGAGTTGACTGAGCGCCTGGAAAGGGCACCAACTGAGGAAACTGAATATGAATGAAGGAAACACACTAAGAAGGGTCTGTACAACAGATGCACGTGACTGTCATGCCATCATGAATCCATGTAATTAACTAAGCTAACTGGGGTACAGTTTAAACCAAGGATGACTGCATTTTTGCTTGGATGTCTATGCAGTTGGCTAGCTCCACATGTCTGGGTTTATGAGTGTATGGGGACCATAAAATAATAAATCCACCTGTTCTCTCACTCAACATGCTGTGCCTAAACTGATTGAACTACTTAAATCTCAGTCAACTAAACAGGGAATTGGCTTGTCCAGAGCTAGCATTTTTTTCTGATCTATTCTCAAGGAATAGTGGAAGCAGTCTGTTTATTTTCCCCCAATTCTCATCTGCTATTCTTGTCGCATTTCTCCAAACAAGGCTTGGGCTCTGGAAGGAAAAGTGTCAAAATAGAAAGAGTTGAATAAATGTAAATATTTCTTTCTTTTTTGTCGCCCTCAAGGAGTTGTTTGCCTCCCCCCTGACTGGGTATGAAAATATCTGATGTTGAAGCCTGACAAGTGTCAGCATTCCACCAAGGTAAAGCTTTGAACGCTAGAACTGATGCAAGCTAATCGCTACTGTGGACAGCTAACGTCCCTAATCATTAGTCTCACTGATAAGGGTCATTTACCTTCTCTGAGGATGTTCAAGCTTGTGTCATTTTGACAAACAATCTGCCTAACAGAACAGCGTACACAAGACAAGTGGCTACATACAGCGACGGATTAACAACACTTTTCTTCATACATATCATTAGCCGTGACCATATCTGAATTTCTTGAAAACCCTGAATGGCTGTGAACAGAATGATGAACAGCACTTTACTGTCCCAATTTCTCTGAGACAAAAGCTTGGCCTGCAGATCATTCCGAAGGTTTTGCATGGGTAAGCAGATATCTTTGAATTGATTGAGCTCTGCTAATGATAAATTTGGCTCACAATATAATTTCTCATTATAAATGTTGAAAGTGTACCAGAATAGAAAAAGGCATTCTACATTTAAGATCCATTTAACCTTTTTATCCTCAAAATGTACCATTGAAACAAGGTCATTCATGACAACTGTGTTGATGTCTATACATTTCAAAATGTCAGACCTGCTTGGATAACTGTCTCAATACTCAAACACCCCTGGATAACGTCCTTGTTAAGGTTTGCGGTCTGTGTAAAAACACTGTTGTCTGTGATTAAACGTTTAATGCAACGTTTAATGCAAATTTTAGTGCAAGCACTGGGGTTTTACAAGACTATAAATTAAGCTGAACTAACAAGAGACTTCTCTTATTTGCTAAAATGTTTAATTTAATGTCTATTAATTAATGTAGATGGAAACCCACATACTATAGGCCTTCATTAGGCATGTAACAATACACAAATATCACTATATGATAAAATACAAAACGTGTACCCACAAATGTTTTGCTCAAACTTATTCAAGGATTCAACATAAATGTATTTTAATTCATAAATGCAACAAAAGTGTCTGACACTGGCAACAAAATGCAAAGCTCTAAGTAACATAATCAACAGCACTGCATTTATTTAGTTTGATTGTTGAGAAAAACTAATATGAGCTAACAATTGTCATGTTTTTCTTAAAAAAATAAGATTGTCTACACTCTAGTTATTTATATTCGTATAGCACTTTTCACAGTACACATAGTTTCAAACCACCTTTATAGAAAATCATGCCTTGTTGTCTGAAAGCCCACTGTGATCAAGCTGAAGTGAAATTAGCAAGGAAAAACTAATATCAGTGTTATTTAGTGGTGAAAAAAAAAAAAGAAAAAAAAACTTGAGGATCCTGACCTCTGGTTTTATGATATATGTAAATAATTCAATATTATTTAGTGGTTTGAGCAAAAACCGATCGGCACGTGTAATTTTTTTGCCCTCTTCCCTGTTTCACTTTGCATGTAAACTTTACTGGCATTATTACAGGCTTATAACATGTGCGCAAGTGTTGTTATCAAAGCTGTTTACATTTCAAAGACAAAGTCTCATGTAATCGGGGGTTTCTTACATTGTAAATTATTTTAATATGTTTTTTGATTGTTATGACTCAGAACGTATGAGCATCTTGCTGTGCATTTTATACTCAGTGCTGTCTGAGAGAGGCAGCTGTTAAATTTACTGCTGCTGTTTCTGCCTCACAAATCCACTGATTTGCTTGGTGATGGCAGTGTAAATAAAACAACATGTTTGATGTATTGTAGCACCAAGACATGACACCATTGTTTGGCAATTTCGACAAGGTGTACCCCTACAGTACAATCTACTTGACATTTGCTATCGATCTTCTTACCTATGTAAGTGTGTTGCTCTGTTTTCCACCTCTCCGGGAAGGAGACTGTTCCAAAGCTCACAATATTGCACTGCTTGGTTTTAATTACAATATAATGTGTTAGTTTAGGCATTGTACGATAAATTTGGTATAGTGAGCGTTGTATCGTCCGATACAATACGATACACTATTGTTTTACACCCCTAGCCTTCATACAATTTTAAACCATATTGTTTTACACCCCTAGCCTTCATACAATTTGATACAATATTTTTTACACCCATAGTCTTCATTGATGACTTGGGTGATTTGGTGAATTGATATGGGCAACTTTCCATTTCCAGAAACAAATTTGATCTGTGTGTGGCTATATGAAAATGGTAACTTACATCTTGATTGGACATGTCCCAGTAAGGTCGCTCCCCATAGGACATGACCTCCCACATGACAATCCCGTAGCTCCATACATCACTGGCTGATGTGAATTTACGGTATTGGATGGCTTCCATTGCTGTCCACCGGACTGGGATCTTTCCACCCTGTTCAGAAAAGTGCAGATGAGTACCTTCAGTAAAAAATCACATTGATTACACCCAGTAGCTTCCTCTAAACAAACGTTTCTCAAAAGCTCCAACTATATCTAAAAAGTTTATCATGAAGTTAAGATAACTCTGATAGTATTTATAATTGTCTGATAGACACTTTACAAATGTCAATTGTTGATAAATGTACATGATTTCAGCATGAAGTGGTTACAGTAATTATTTAGATGTTGATATAGCAATAATTAGAGTCTATATGAACCGTTTACCCTTAAATGAAAATGTGATATTTATTAACCCACATTTCGTTTCAAACCTGCATGACTTGCCTTTTTGCATGGAACATAAAAGGAGATGTTAGGCAAAATGTTAAGGGACTGACAGCCTCAGTCACCATTCACTTTCAGTATATGAAAAAAAAATAATTAAAAGTGAATGGCAACTGAAGCAAAAATTCTGTAGAATATCTAGTGTTCCACAGAAGAAAGTCATGTATTGTAATTGTAATTGTAATTTTTGCAATAACAATCCCTTCAAAGTAGGTAGTAGACCATATTGTATGAACTGCAGTTATTAACATTATTAAGTGTGTAATTATTTGAATTAATCTGTAATTATGATTCTTTCAGTTTAATTGTCAAACCACAGGAATACATGCACTCTGTGTTCAAAACAAGTTGTGCTAAATTCATAACCCAAGAGAAGAGATATTTAATAACTTTCTAAGCAGATCTAACATCACAATTCACAAAGAGCAGCCAAAGAAACTCACAAAGCTATATCTATATTTGTATCCTTTCTGGTGCACAGCTTGATTTGTTTATTCTGACAGCACTGTGGATTTCTAAGGCAGGTTCAGTGAGTCAACAGCAGCTTAATTGACTCACCGTCGTTGTGTAGACAGCCTCAGGATCGTCGTCAATCACTCTGGACAGGCCGAAGTCTGACACTTTACATACGAGATTGCTGTTGACAAGGATGTTTCGCGCCGCCAGATCGCGATGAACGTAGCCCATGTCTGAAAGGTATCTCATCCCTGCTGCAATGCCACGCAACATTCCCACCAGCTGAATAACAGTGAACTGCCCATCATGTTTCTGTGCAAGCACAAAGAGGGTAATGCAATCAACACTTCATCTAGCACAACGTACGACAGACACACGCTCAATTCACCATGTGGGAGGGGGAGTTGACCATAATACGACTCAAGAATGAGCAATGAAATGGTAAATCTTAGTGGGTGTAATGAACAGAACAGAACAGATATTGTATTCACTGACCAGATTGTTGAGGGTGGTTTATACGTACCCTGAGGAAGGCATCTAATGAGCCATTTTCCATGTATTCAATTACTATCATGACTGGTTTTCCTGAAAGAGCAAAGAACAGACTCTATTAAAGTGAAGTACAGCCAACACACACTGTACAAAAGCAGTAATGAGAAACAATTCACAGACAATAGTACAATAGTGGATTCTCTTTATTCTGAGATATTCATAAACACTTCTAGACTTTAAAACGTAAAAAAATGGATAATAATACTCTCTGAGCCAAAAGTAATATTATCCTAATTACAAGATAAAATCATAACATTATGAGTTCACAAACAGTGCCAACATTTAGAAATTACTGAGTTCTTCCCCCCCCACTTTTTGGGCAATAATCATTATATTTTAAGAGCTTTGTAGTGCTTGGCCGCAGTGCAAAGAAAAACAAATGTAGCCATAAGCGTAAATCGACAGCTTTAAGACCAAGCAGAAGCCTCTGCCAAACCTGTTAAAATGACAGTCGATCGAAAAAACTAACATGCAAGCACTTACCTTGTTTTTAACAAATCCGTTACAACTACTGGCAAATGTTACATTACATAATTAATATTCATGAGCCAGATTAATAATGTTTCCTCCAATTTTGGTATCAATTATAAGCCCTTGTTCACAACTGAACTTAGAATATTTCTCCTCCATGTTATTTTAGAGAATATCTAGGAAAACGTTTATGAACCTCTCACCTCTGGTGACCACACCCTCCAGATGGACCACATTTGGATGATCAAACTGGCCCATGATGCTGGCCTCACACAGGAATTCCCTCCTTTGTTTCTCAGTGTAGCCTACTTTCAGCGTTTTAATGGCCACAGACACGTCCCTCTTTCCTGGTAGCTTCAGCCGTCCGCTGCATACCTCTCCAAACTCTCCTGTGATGCACACAAACCACCTCCAAGCTGAGTTAAAGAGATCCGCACCGAGTTTAACACTGTTACCTGTACCTACGGCACTTAATACATATCAGTCACGCTAGCAGCAGGATTTAGCATTTTATGATGCTATGCATCAGTACACAGGGGAGTGCAACCAAGAAAGCAGATAATTGGATATGCTATATAGCGGACACACTAACACACTTATATGGTTTGTAACTAAAAGGGATACGACGGCAATTCATCAATGGTGATACATTTATGTGCATCCTGGCCTTAAGAGAAGACATATTAATTATAAACCAATCCTACAGCAGTGCTATCAATAACTAGGGGCCAGAGAGATGTTCTGGCCGCTATCGAGAGTGTAAATATTTGGCTGTCATTGTGATAAATGAGAGAGCTGTGTGACTAAAGTGAGGCAGCAAGACGAATACAGGAGAAGAGCTCACCTGCACCGATAACCCTCTCAATCTTAATGCAAGATGCATCCAGCTCCTTGGCAAACTGATGGACAGCCCTGTTTGGGTCCTCATAGGTTTCAGGGTCAATGTAGGTTTTGGTGCCTGGAAATTTAACTGTAGAAGGGTAAGTGGATTACTGTTACGATTAAATATGCATGCCACACACACAGAGAGAGCTCTTGATGGACGGATGCGATTACTGGAGGGTAGAGACACGGGGCTGTGGGCTAAACAGCCCACTGCAACGGAAGATAGCATGTCAAAAGGTCTCTTTCATCAAATAATAAAACCTTTGCTTTTATTTTTTGCACATATTTTATGAAACCGGCATTACATTTTCTTGTTGACCTTCTAACAATAGAGCTGAAAGGGTATTAGGCGTACAGCATGGCAGGCAGCATTCGTAGCTGTCACTCCTTGAATAATGTCTTTCATATGTCTAAGCTATTGTTTGAATGCAGAAAAACTTTGATATTTGATACTAATAATATTGCTAAAGGCATAGTTCACCAGAAAATAAAATGTTATCATCATTTACTTACCCTCATGTTGTTCATTTGATTGACTTTCTTCCGTGAAACACTAAAGGTGATGTTAAACAAAATGGTAGCCTCATTCACCATTAATTTTAAATTCACTTTTTTCAATGCAATTCAATTTAATGGTGACTGAGGCTAGGGAGTGACTGAACCTTTTGTTTCACAGAAGAAAGTCAGTCATATATGTTTGGAACAAATTAGGGTGAGTAAATAACGGCTAACTTGTTTAACCCTTAAATGCAAACCTGTGGTCTTTAGTGACCCAGGACCTCTTTCCACCTCCTTTAAATCATAAATTTTTTGGAGTTATGCCCCCACTTCTTAAGTATTCCTCAACCTTTCTCTTATGAATCATCTAACAATAAAAACATTTAATAAAATGGCAAATATATATATATATATATATATATATATATATATATATATATATATATATATATATATATATGTGTATATATATATATACACCGATCAGCCATAACATTAAAACCACCTGTCTAATATTGTGTAGGTCCCCTTCGTGCCCCAAAAACAGTGCCAACCCACATTCTGAGATGCTGTTCTTCTGACCACAATTGAACAGAGCGGTTATCTGAGTTACCATAGACTTTGTCCATTCAAACCAGTTTGGCCATTCTCTGTTGACCTCCCTCATCAACCAGGCATTTCTGTCCACAGAACTGCCACTCACTGGATGGTTTTTGTTTTTGGCACCATTCAGAGTAAATTCTATAGACTGTTGTGTATGAAAATACCAGGAGAGCAGCAGTTACAGAAATACTCAAACCAGCCCGTCTGGCACCAACAATCATGCCACGGTCCAAATCACTGAGATCAAAATGTTTCCCCATTCTGATGGTTGATGTGAACATTAACTGAAGCTCCTGACCTGTATGATCGCATGGATGATTGTTGGTGCCAGACGGGCTGGTTTGAGTATTTCTGTAACTGCTGATCATCTCTTTGATATATAAAAAATAAAAACACCAAAATACAGAATATATTGTATTCTCTTATTTTCTAATTTTCTTGAAAATGCTTTGAAAATGTTACACTGTCTGGGAATTTTGTAGATCTATTTGTGATAGATATAAGTGCTGGGTCGCTAAAGACCTGAGGTATGTAATAATATTTGGCAAAACAGCAATGCATTTAAGGGTTATAGAAACCATATAGTCCAGGTAGCAATATTTGCATTTTTATTTGTTGTCCATATGCAACATCAACAATTTCCATCACTTTAGTCCCCAATTAATGTGTTCACCCATTCAAACTATCTAATCAAATCCTATAATTACATTGCTACCTGTCAACTTCAACATTAAGCTCCATTTAATGAGATGCAAAAACTAAGAGGGTACATCATGCTGTGATGAAAAGGACTAAAATGGACTGTTGTTAATTAGCAATTAAATTACTAATTTTCAACAAAAGCAATGCCGAGGAACAGAGAGAGAGAGCATTTGCCTAATATTTCCCAGTTACTTCACAGCCGTGTTGGCCTACCTGTTGACATAAGCAGATGGGCGGCATGGTTCTCAAGCCATATGCAATGGCAGCTGATATTTACCTTTGTCTCACCTGCTATAATTGCTTTGTCCATCTAGAATATCAGTAAATCTGATAGAATATGTTTATCACTGCTACCGGCACAACATGGCCAACGAATTGGGCTTACGAGGTAGATGCAAGTCTTATCTGACTTTTGTCAACCCAGCTTGCATCTTGTGGTTGTGTGTTGCAGAGGAGGCTCTCTTCATAAGCTTCAACAGATGTTGTCTGGAGCATTTGGTACTGTTTTAGTCAGAGTTTTGCGAGGAAATGGCAGTGCTTGTCTTAGCATGTGGCCCAGCGTGCTAGTGAGGTTTAGATGCCCCTGTAAAAGGAAGCTGTGCCACCTTGAACCTTTGTTTCCAAATCAGCAGTTTGCCTACAGCACTGATCATTAGCAGAGCAAGTCTATGGAGGCCGTCGCCAGCGCTATCTCCAGGGGCTTCATTAGAGGCTGCTTAGAGAAAACATCTTACTGGCCGAGAGGCCTGGGACCAGAGAATCCAGAAGAGTCGAACACCTAGAAGAACATCTTAATGCTGAAAGGTCTGAGAGCTCTCTTCAGCTGAAGATTTGGAGTGTGGGGGCATAGTGGTTCAATATCTGTTAATGGCCTGTTTCAATTAGGGTTGTGGCCTAGCTTTTCACCATAGGTAATTCTAGACCCTATTTAGGAGGACATCATACCACATTTATCATATAAGACCCCCTAAAATCGGTGGTTCTCTCAAATGTCCGACCAAAATTACATTATCATCAGCAAGCTAACTGAGTATATGTCCTTGTTTCCTGCTATTACCAACAGCAAAACACTTGAACGCGATGTACACGTAACACTCATGTACGAATTCAGATGTGGGAAGTAGGATCATTTAGATCTAAAACTAGGCCGGAATGGAGTTCCACCACATTTGGTTGAAATAAGAAAAATAATGCCCAGTTTGCAGTTTTGTTCATACGAAATACTTGAAAGTTTGTTCAATTAAATACTATTCACCCCTGTAATACTAAGGCGTAGGCAAGAGCAACACTGTTCTCTACAGCACAGCAATACAGTAGTGAAATAAATAAATAATAAGCAATCAAATGCCCCTGTTCCTGAACAAAATATTGCAATTTGGCTGGTTTAGTGGATTTTTTTTTTTTTTTTTAAGAGGCAAGATTTGAAACCGCAATCTCTCATAATCAAAGCAAAAGAAATACCTCCATATCAACATAACCCATATCTCCAAGCCTACACTTTACTATAGTATTATACATTACACTGTAAAAAGTGGTCACCTGCAATTGTTATCCTTAAGGAGCTATTTCTACCTGATTTAACCCTTAAAGTTTCCCCTTTTCCTCCCCAATTTGGAATGTCCAATTCCCAATGTGCTCTAAATCAGATTTTTTGCACGATTTCTTCTAAGGTTGAGATTGAGCAGAGACACGTGTGCTCTAAATCCTCATTGTGGTGTAGTAACTCGCCTCAATCCGGGTGGTGGAGGATGAATCTCAGTTGCCTCCATGTCTGAGACATCAATCCACGTATCTTATCACATGGCTTGTCGAGCGTGTTACCGCGGAGACATAGCGCGTGTGGAGGCTTCACGCCATTCTCCGCGGCATCCATGCACAACTCAACACGCGACCCACCGAGAGCGAACCACATTATAGTGACCACGAGGAGGTTACTCCATGTGACTCAACCCTCCCTAGCAACCGAGCCAATTTGGTTGCTTAGGAGACCTGGCTGGAGTCACTTAGCACGCCCTGGATTTGAGCTCGTGACTCCAGGGGTGGTGGTCAGCGTCTTTACTCGCTGAGCTACCCAGGCCCCCAAAGTTTGGTTTGTTGATGTAACCTAATTTATTTAGGTTGATTCAGTAAGTTTAAATACTAGTTTTGACTTGAATTAAATGATTGACTTGAGTTAATTTTGATGTTACTACATGAAGCATATCTTTTTAGGTTAAAAAATTTTTTCAGTGAACATTTCTGAAATTCACAAATCGCCCGTTTTTAACAAACTGTTTGCGTAACATTCAAAGTAACATTTTTAGCTATCGCATCAAACTGTAGCCTTTTTAAGAGTGTACAGCTGTAATTGTTGACCTAAACGTGGTCAATGATGTATGTTTATTCCTGCTCCAACCTTCCTGCAGATTTTAGTTTCAGCCCTGCTCTAACACACCTGCCTGCAATTTACAAGAGTGAGCCCAAAGACCTTGATTAGCTGGTTCAGGTGTTTAATTAGAGTTGGAACTAAACTCTGCAGGATGGTCGATCTCCAGGAGCACCACTGATGTGTATGTGTATAATGAGCTGATGAAAGCTGGCACTCACATTGAAAGTAGAGCTCCTCGTCCCCTTCCTGATCTGCCTTGCTGTAACCACAGTGCCTACAAAGGAAACAAAGAGAAACTGATTAATTGCATGCAGTGACCAGACATATGATTTCAAACATCAAAGGGCCACAGAGGGCAATACATCTCTGCTCAATCTCAACCTGTGAAGACTTTTTTTTTTTATCAGAATACTTTCTTGACACCGAATAGAAATACCATGAATAACTGTTCATTGTTCCGTTCAGAACTGTGATATGAGCTTTGAGATAAATCAATCAATTAGATATCAGAAAGGCTTGAATGCAAAGGCTTCGGAAAAATAAACGTATCAGTAACAGGAATCAGTAACATTTGCTGGAGCTGGAAATTTTCTTGCCAGCTGATTGTTGGGAATAACTCAGTAATGAATTTAACTGACATTGAATATCAAAGCATTCAGTATTGACAGTCATGCAGGGGAGCAATATGGCTTTGTTCACACTGCAGGGGATTTATTATTTTGTATTTGAAGTCATATAGATTACTTTTATGCTGCCTTCATATGCTTTTTGGTCCTTCAAGGTTCCACAATTCACTTGCATTGTATGGATCTGGAGCTGAGATATTCTTATAAAAATCTTTGTTTGTGTTCAGCAGAAAAATAAAAAAAAATAGTCATACATATCTGGGATGACATGAGGGTGAGTAAATGATAATTTTTATTTTTGGGTGAACTATTCATTTAAGGTACACCAACAAATCTAATTTTAAAAGTTAGATCTAGTAAAAATAGCTCCTTAATGCAACAAAAAGATTTGAGGAGTTAAGTCAATAACATTTCTCCAGTGATAACACAAACATAATGAGTGATTTTTAAAAAATGGGATAACACTGACATTTCTGGTTTAGGAATGAGAAACAGGTAAAAAGTTTAGATTTTTAAGAAGGGGTATTCAAAGTTCTGAATCACGTTTTGGATGTATGTTGTCACAGTACCACACTCACTCCGGTGTAACAGTATGGGCTTATGATGGGGAAAATGCATTGGAGTTCATTCCCACAGTGTATAACATGATGGTAGGTGAGGGTGTGATCACACGCAAGTGGACAAGGGAGTGAGAAGTGAATTCCACAGCTATGGTGGCCTTTGAGGGACACAACAGGCAAACTGAGAGAGAGTACGAGACTCACAGTAGCGGAGAGTCAATGGGGGCCCCGAGAGCGTACCTTCTCCCTATGATGAAACCAAAAACCATGAAGACAAGGATGATGGTACCGGCCACCGCCACCACCGCAATGATGATGACTGGGTTCTGCTCACTTGATATGACTGTAGCTGTAAATCATACACAAATAAACATAGAAGATTTTACTGAACAAGAACAAGCTGTCAACTGTAATTCTATATGCTTAGTTTACAAAACATTTAACAAAAGGAGACAGCAGGATAGCTTAAAGGGATAGCTCACTCCAAAATTAAAATCCTTAATACATTGATGACTGGATTAATTGATGACAATTAAATGACAACAGAATTTTCAATTTTGTGTAAATTTAAAGCAAAACTAGTTATCATTGATAAAAAAAAGTTATAATTTTTCTTAAATGTATCTTGTTCCCCCATTGAAAAGAATAATGTAGCCAAATTATGCGACAGTCTGTAACTCCCTTTTCGCCCTCTCTCTCTCTGCTGCATGTAGGGGCTGGCTCTATTTTAGGGTCTCGCTGAGTGCACGGTTCTACTGTTTCTGAAAGTGGGCTTAATAGTCCCAGATGGTAATACAGTGCCCTTCATTTGAAACAATGACACATTCAGGTTGGATTGTTTCTTGGTATGTTTGTTTCTCGGATTGTAAAATACTGCTCTCTTTGACACACTTATCAAACAAAGTTTTTGGTATAAGATCTTATCTGGAAGAAAGTGGACACTTATGCATTTGGAAGATGGTTTTATCCAAAGTGATGTTTATGATTAAAAAACGATTTGCCAGTGGGGTGTGAAAAAAATTCCTTTTGAATTACATTTGTTTTTCATTTAATAATTTTACATTTATTTGGCAAGTAGTTTTTTATGCATTAACCTCAATACGTTTTGTTATATTTTCTGAAAACAAGACATAATATATTGCATTATTTTTTAAAACCCTAACCCTAAACTAGATAAAAAAAATGGCAGAATTAGTGCAAAACTTATGCAAAAAAAATTTATAATAAAAGCTAAAACTAAAAATACTATTTCACATACTGGTTTGCTCACCAGATCCAGTGGATTCTTCCTTGGTGGTTACTTCAAGTCTGGGACCGAATGTGCCGTATCCTGCGGCAGTGAACGCCCTGATCTGAAAGACATACGCTGTGCTTGGCTTCAGATTGTTGACTGTGGCTGAAGTCGACTTTGACTTGACGGTGGAATAAATACGATCCTTCTGGTCCTTCATGTAAAAAAGAACAAGAACAAAACAAAATAAAACTCTAGTCAAATGCAATCAAAAGCTCACATTTTACAAATTCTTTACAGAGAGGGGTGGTTGCACTCAAGTGTTTGGCAGCCAGTACTGGAGCATTTGGCCCTTTTCACACACAAAGAGTTCAAGCAGAGGCAATATCACAGAATATCACCCGTAACCTAGGTAACCAGAAGCATGCTGTTTTTGAGGAACGGGTGCATCATTTACAACTGGAATGTCAAAGAGAGCTCTAGGAAACAAAAACACATGCACACCCACACACAGTGTAAGGGGCTGTTCACACGTCCGTTGCTGAGACCGATTGTGCAGGAGTGCCACGTTTTTATAGATGGTGTATCTAGTTAAACGTGTCTTGAGACAACGGTGTTCTGTTCTATTATTTGCCTAAAAAAATCATATTGTTTTGAAAATAGAATTTCAAAATTTTAAAAGGAATGCCAGAGCAGATTTTTAAAGACCTCATGGAATCAAAATGGAGTTTTGCTGCTTTTAGTCCATGTCTATTAGCTTTGAATCCATCTATATGCTGGCATGCTCCTAAAAGTTCTCAAAAATAACATTTACCATAAATAACAGTATATGCATTTAAAATGTACATGCTTAGTTTTCTTAAGTGTACACTACTAAAAACTTTGATGACTGCACTACACATTTTTGTCCAATCTGCTCTCAGTAATAAGAATGTCTCATACAAACTTCCTTTTTCAATAGGACATATGTCAGCACAGGAAAGAAACCGGTGCTTGTCCAGTGATTTCATGCACTCTAAATATATGGATTTAGCTATATATTAACATGTCTGTGACATGTACTAGTGCACCACAGCTCCAACAACAACATGTATTTTCCACTGATCGGTAAATTATTTCAAAAAAGAAAAAAAAAGAAAAAGAAAATCTTAAATGAAATGCCACAGGCCGTTAGGAGAGAAGTCAAGCTTGCTTCTAATTTTCAAAATGGACAGACTACAAGAGACTGGCTCTGCTTTTACATTGCCGGAACAAAACCGGCCAAGCACTGAGGCCAACTGAGCGAATGCACTGGACCTTTCTGCTCATGCTTGGCTAGCTGACATATGAGTTTGAGTGTAGACACTATGAAGCTGCGCTTTATAATGGATTGTGGGGGAATCAGCAGGAGGCGGCCAATGCAAGAGAGCTGGCTGAGGTGAAGTGAAGGAAATTAAATGTGTATGTGTGTGTGTGTACACTCCTGATTAATGTTTTAGTGACTGAGTGTGCATGCCTGTAAGGGATTGTGGGTTGTTTTTCAATTGAACAGATGCTCAGGTACAATATCAGGCATTAAGAAGTGTGGTGCCTGTTTGTGTGTGTGTTAGGGCCGCAACGACGCGTCGACGTCATCGATTACGTCGACTATGAAAATACGTCGACACGAATGAAATGCGTCGACGCGTCACATTCATTATTTACGTTTAAATATCGAGTAATGGCGGCTTCTGCTCCAGCTCATGGTGAAAATGACAACCACGATCATCCAAAGTATGGGAATACTTTAAACTACAGCCGAACAGAAAGGTGCTTTGTTCACTATGCAAAGCGGAAATGTCATACCATGGCAGCACAACTGCTATGAACGAGCATCTTAAAAGGAAACATCCTGTGACTCTGCGAACTCAAAACGACGAGCCAGCTGGGTAAGTAGTAGGCTTTATTACAGTGAGTTTTTGGAGTTGTTGTTGCGGTCATACCTACTTTTTTCAGCTATTACAGCTTGTGTGCTAGTTAATAGTGTTAATTGCTAACGGTGCAGATGTAATTTATTGGCCCATTCGCGACAATAAAATGGACTTTCATTTATAACTTCAACTTAAATCTGTTAACGAAGCCTTCAGTGCATTTAAATTGCCCGCTTTTAAAAGTTGTGTATGCACATGTAGACTAGAGACATGCACTCCGCTGGACCCAACACAACAGAGTGCGGCGCGGATCTGATGGCCGAAAGTGGCGCTGGCGGTAATGCACTCGTGTGTGTGCTAGTTGCGGAGAATAAAACGATTCGCGGGACTCCCGCAAAATAGAAATCTATAAATTGAACATCTCAAAACAAATAAATTGTCATTCATCTGTTGCACAAAAGCAACAAGAACAACTAAAACAAAATAGATAGACCCCGGCCTGTAAATCGCTCTATGTATACATGTTTGCAGCGTTTAACAATGTAGCCAATCACAGACATATGTGTTCATTTTCTGAACGCAATGGCCAATCAGAAGCATTTAAGATGGAATCTCCTCACCGCTCAAAATGGACTTTTTGTTCAGTGCTGAATTCTGCATACTGGCAAATCGATATAATGAAAGATTCATTGTGCAGTCAGTTTCATTGATAATAACAGAGATGTCCGCTTTTTAGGAATTATTAAGGGAGAAATCCGTCCCACGACATGTCTCTAATGTAGACTTTAAAAACAAACAATAACGTTATATTTACATATTAACAGTAGCCTGTAGTGTATTTATTTATTTATTTATTTATTTATTGTTTATTTGAATAGGTACAGATACAAAAAAAATGTCAGAAAATGAATTAATAAATGTTTGAAATACTAATGTAGAAGTTGTACTTATTATTTATTGGAAAGTTTGCCAATGGATAAATCAGCTAATCCCAAAAAATATGCATTAGATTAATCGGAAAAATAATCGTTAGATTAGTCGACTAATCGAAGAAATAATCGATAGATTAATCAACATCAAAAATAATCGTTAGATGCAGCCCTAGTGTGTGTCTAAAGTGGTCTTAGACATGCATAAGTGTGGTTGTAGTAATCTGAGCAGATCCTATGTATGTTACTGTGTATGTTTGCATGGGCTTTGTGAAGGACCTCAGTCTCATTAAAATCTTATGAGTGACTTATTCATTATACCAATTAGAAAAAAGTATCTACTCAGACCAGAGCATTTGACTGCAAGCTATGTGCACAGATAATGCAAATTATCATGTAGGAGAAGACAAGTTGCATTACTATTGGGATGCTGACAGGCAGGTAGACACTAGAGGTTGACCGATAGTGGATTTTGCCAATACTGTTAATTAAGGTGGTAGAAAAGGCAGATAACTCATTAATTGGCTGATAGTCTTTAAAATTGATTCATAGATTGTTACAACATTTTTCAACCTAAATCCCAATAATAATCAGAAAAAAGAAGATTGTGTGCATAACGTGGGACTTTTAATAGTAAACAACCCTGAAACACACCGGGCACTCTTATTTTGTAATAACCAAGACAAAGTTCTATTTTTAATATTTACCAAATTAAGCTTTTTATTAATATATATTTTGCCTATATATTATCATTATCATGTTGGTCTACCTATCATTATGAGGACTTTCCATAGACATGATGATTTTTATACTGTACAAACTATAGATTCTATCCCCTAAACCTAACACAACCCCTGAACCTAACCCTCACAGAAAACTTTCTGCATTTTTACATTTTCAATAAAACATTGTTTAATGTGTTTTTTAAGCTATTTAAATTATGGGGACACTAGAAATGTCCTCATAAACCACATTTATAGCATAATACCCTTGTAATCCCCCCCCACACACACACATAAATTAATTAATAGCTTGTGCTATTACACACATGTTGGTGCAGCTATCCTTATGAGGACTCTCCATAGACATAATGATTTTTATATTATAGATTCTATCTCCTAAACCTAATCCTAACAAAAAACCTTTTTTGTTTAGAAAGTTTTTAGCTATCTGAATTATGGGGACACAAGAAATGTCCTCATAAACCACATTTATAGCATAATACCCTCGTAATTACCAGTTTGTAACCAAAAAAAATTCCTCGTAAAACACACACACACACACACACACACACACACACACACACACACACACACACACATTCACAAATTCATTAATAGCTTGTGCTCTGGAGCAGGTGGTGTGTACTCACTTTCTCATAGTACTTGATCTCGTATTCGGTGATGACGCCGTTGGGCTGCTCTGGCTCCTGCCAGGAGAGCTGAACACTATGCTGCTGGACTCGCTCCTTTATCACCTCGCTCACCTGAGATGGGGCTGAGAGAGAGAGAGAGAGAAAGAAAGAATAATTATTACTTTAATGGGTGATATATTACTCTGTCAAATTACTATATTTTGTATATATCATATTTTGTATATAATTCATCATAATTCAGTACAAATATTTTTTTTATCTTACCTTTATTTTCCCTTTTATTTCCTCTACGTAAACCATATTTATTTTCTACTTTGTATATTTATGTACTATACTGTAAGCATATTTTGGTAATATTGTCATCCAGAAGTTTGTAAGAAATATTATAAACAATAATAAAAAATAAAACATGGTGGTCAACCCCATACTGAGCCAACATCTTTAATATAGTGAAATACATATTTAAAAAAAAATACACCATTCCATTGCATTAATGCAAATTCAGTACCAGCTTGACAAATACACAAAAACAAACAAACACACTTTTGTGTGTCTCAGTCACTGCTGCAGCTGATGAATATTCACTTGGTAGCTCCTAAATGTTTACACCTCATAATGGAAATTTCAATTACTGAGCAAACAGCAGAAGACAGCCTTTTCCCAGTCAGAGTAAAACTGCATCGTCTGGCTTATGAATGTAAATTTAATCAGACTAATTCTACAGACACAGACGGAAGCATCTCTTAGATCCCGCAGATTGGTGAGCCGTTTCGACTGCTTTTTAGAGAGAAATGTACTTGTAACTCTGCCGGTGACTTCCCATGTGTCTCATTTATTCCCTCCTTTTAGCGTCACTTCCCAAACTATGCTTTTATTTTTTTATTATTATTTTTTTTGCCAGTGTGCTGTAATTGTCTTTAAATTGCAAGTTAAGTTATTGCATACTATGTACATTGGCTTGGAATAATATTTCTAACTGCTGTATGAATTTAAAATGAGAAGCTTGTGGGTAGCCCAAATTAAATTTCTTGTTTTCAATAACCTCAGAAATAAGATCCATTCAAATCTCACAAGGTAACCTTTGGCTGAGGACATTCTGGAAGATGTGTATGGAAATGTAGCACTGATGCATGTGCACCATAATGAGTGTCCACTCTCACTGGGCGTCTGTTAATGTAGGAAAAGAGAGAATTCCCTAAAGTAGATGGAATGAAAAAAGATAATTAGTCTTTGAGAGGAATTTAACTGATCTCTCTCTCTCTCTCTCTCTCTCTCTCTCTCTCTGTGTGTGTGTGTGTGTGTGTGTGTGTGTGTGTGTGTGTGTGTGTGTGTGTGTGTGTGTGTGAGAAAGAGAAAGATAGACAGAGGCACAGAGTGAGAGAGACGTGGTGATGTCTCCATATCATGCTCGGTGATCCGTTGAGGGCAAAAGATCCAGGGTCACAACACAGTTTGACCTGGGATTTTGTTGGGTGCTGACCTTGCAGTAATGAGAGATTAAGGATTAAAACCTCATTACGGGCTCTCACAGAGGCTGACGGTACCATGAATGGCAGTACAGGCTCAAAACCACAACAGTCAAATTGTGTTTTGACATATTTAGTGTAATCCAACTAAAACAATCTAATTTCCAGAACTGAGGGTCAGCCAGACCAACTCTCTCTCTCTCTCTCTCTCTCTCTCTCTCTCAATTAAATTCAATTAAATCCAATGCAAATGTGCTTTATTGGCATGGAAATTGTTGCACTTTATTGCCACGCATTTGCAATGTTTACAATGAATCTTGAACAGATGAGAACAAATTATAAAATGACTAAATAAAAGATAAATGAACATATAATCTCTCTCTCTCTCTCTCTCTCTCTCTCTCTCTCTCACACACACACACACACACATACACATACACATACACACAAACTCAGAACTGCAGCAGCAAAATTCCTAAGTCCTTAAGAGACTTTTCACTGAGAACTATTGCTACATTTAACAAGCAATCATGCAGATGTATTTAGGAGTATGTTATATGCTCAAAGTCTTTTTTTAACTCTATTCTGTTGCTCAGTTGGAAACTACTTTATTGGGCTGTTGAAGAGACTGGCTGCTTGAATGGGAGTGATTTTCTACTTTCTCAGCTGTAGTCAAAGGAGTCTGAATGTCTCTGAATCTATGTTTGTTTTTCGCCTCTGTCCACATTCATTGAATGCAGAAAGTGTCAATTACCCCTGAGGAGTGGGGCGATGCAGGCAGGACAGGAATTTAAAGAGCACACTTGTACACTACAGAACCAGTTCTACTGGAGTAATTGGATCTTTTGCACTTTTCAAGTGACTGCTTTTTCTGTAGTGGTTCATAGGAGATCCTGAACTGTCTCTGAGTAATAGCCGCAGTCCTCTTAACTTGATATGGGAAATGAAAGTTGCTACAATTTCAATGGTGTTACTTCTCCAATACAGCCTTGGATGTAAAGTGCTTCCTTGTTATACTAATTCCATATACATTACATGCTCCTTATCAACATAGGAACACTACATAAACACATACACTGCTATCAGGATCTCTGAGGTACATTTCTATTGACAAGTCAATATTTTAGTCACGTGTTCCTGTGAAAGCACTCAACTCTGGCCATAAGCAAACAAACAAACATTTGCTAGTTTTGATAAGCCTGATTTCCACTTGTTAAAATTCAATTAGTTGTAATCTTGTTGAAACAAGGGCAGTAAAGAATTGTAACTTCATAAACCACAAAATCTGATTAAAGACTCTGTTCTTTGCTGTAAAGAGGCTGAAGGCCCTGATATACTTCCGGAGAGGTTTGTTCAGGGGTAAAAAGAATTTGAAACATCCAAGCAACTATATAGTGTTTGCGAACATTCAGACACCTGCCGCACTGCTGTGGGAGGTGTTTAAAAGTATATTTAAATATGAGGATGCTCAGTAAAACCTTAATTGTGACATTAAAATGTATTATCAATAACTTTATGCCTCATTCTCTGAATAGAATTCACATGAGATCAGTAAAAGATGCTTCTTTAACAACTCGATGATGATTGAAAGTAATAAATAGGCCTATGCAGTAGGAAATGTTCCTCAAGTCTTTCTTTTGTGGAATATATCAGATTTGTTTGTTTATAAACAGAAGCAGAATGAAGTTATTTAAACTATGATTAGATCTATCTACCTGTTTGTCTGTCTGTCTGTCTATCTATCTATGAAATCTCAAAAAATTTAATGAAAGTGACAATAAAAATACCTAACTATTGACTGAATTAAACTCATTTAAACTCCTTTTCACATTTGATATAATTTATGACAGAGATCAATCTTTAATAATAAACAGCAAACAGGAATCGTCGGCATCCCATCTCCGCTTAGATCTCGCCAGGTAATTGAGAATCGAGCATGGTGACAGCCCTCATATCGACTCAAATCTGCTAGCTGGAAGAGAGAACCTGAGTTCAGTGTTAATTTGGAGGAAATTTGTCCCTCACTGCCTTGCTGTGGCACCTTCCCTGTGGTATATTTAACCACTACCCTCTATCAACCATTAATGACATGCTTACCTCAGAGTGTGTCAACCCACTACCACTTTTATCACACGTACAGGGCCTAGCGCAGCAGAAAATCATATAATTGTTCTGTCTGTGTGAGAGGGGAAACATATTGTGTGCAGTGGCTGGGTGACATAAAAGCAGATATTAGTGACCTTCTTGAGCCTGCTAATGCATAAGTTAATTCAAGCAGAAGTGAGCTTCTATCATTTTCTGCATTAGAATACATTAGTGATACATTATCATGGGTGTTTTATATACTCTTTTGTCTCCTTTTCTCTCTCTCCCTTTCTCTGTTGGCTGGCTGTGAGCTTTGAGAGTATCTAAAAGTGAAAAGCACTAGAATGTCATTTCATTATGTAAGAGAAATAATTTCACTCTGCCTTGCTTGCACAGTATTAATTTTTAAGTATTTTAATTATCGACCCATAAGTCAAGGCTGACACTCGCACATCCACGATTTCTTTTCACCCACCTCAAAACTACCAAATAACTTAGCCACTAAGCTGAGTAAATTGTTGTGCTGAGTTCGCTATAAGAAAGACACAGAATGAAATGACTTCACAAAAACGTTCTGGACTGCTGCATTGCAGTTCTCTTTCCTTGAGGGAATCCAGGTGATGGAAGAAGAGAAGTTTTGCTTACAGGCTGATTATAGTTTGATGCATGACTAAAGAAACGCTGCACACACAGGGATTCGGATGCGGATTCCTGTCGTTTGATGGATTTTTTTTATATTTATGGTCATCTCTCGGCTGGAGCACAGGGCTTTAATAGAGCCGGACCTCCTGCAGACAGCTTTTCCAGAGGCCTATGAAAACATCAAGATCAGCGACAGAGCTCTCGCCGGACAAACACTAACAAGGGCTTACATAATCAACATTACTTAGATTGACATTTTGACTTTGAAGAGGAAAAGAAAAAAAGGACCCAGATTCAATGTTTGGCATGTCCCACGGAATATGTGAACGGAGAGACAGAAAGCATGGGTGTTAGATCTGCCTTATTATTGCCCCTGTCTACCATGAATAGCTTTTGTGTGTGTGGGTGGGTTTAGGTGGTTTACAAGGATTTTTTTTTAGGTTACAAACTGGTAATTACGAGGTAATTATAAGGACATATTTAGTGTCCCCATAATTCAAATCGCTTTAAAAATATACTAAACTATGGTTTTTTTTTTTAAATGTAAAAATGCTGAAAGTTTTTTTTTGATGATTAGATTTAGGGATAGGGTTAGGGTTAGGGGATAGAATCTATAGTTCGTTCAGTATAAAAATCTTTATGTCTATGGAGAGTACTCATAAGGATAGCCACACCAACATGTGTGTGTGGGTGTTGGCAGGTTTAGCTATACTTGTGAGGACCAAATTTTTGAAAATGTCCTCACAAATATATTAAAACCTAAGAAAACCAACTTGTGAGGAACTTTTATCTAGTCCTGGTTATGTTTATCTTTAAATCTGATGAAGTGCACAGGTTTCTGTGAGGGTTAGGTTTAGGGGTAGGGGATAGAATAAATCTTTAGTCTGCTATAAAATACATGAAAGTCTATGAGATGTCCTCACAAGTATAGTGTGGCAGGGCACAGCGCAGGGCCGGGTCGTGATTCCACACACCCGGCCCCTAATCAGGCTAATCAAGCCTCCGAGAGGGTTAAAGGCTGACCGGAGAAGGCAGTGTGACAGAAAGAGAGATTTACGGGCTGCTGCCCGACACCTGTGTGGGTTTGTTTGTGTCTTTTTGGTTCCAATTTTTCCCCTTGTCCCTTTCCCTCATCCAGGCAGACAGGGACGACCTGCCGGCAGATGGGCCGGAAGGCATGCCCCCCCACCCCACCATGGAAAAGGTACGTCATGCCGGGGACTCCCTGGCCTGAGAGAACAAGGGACCTAGTGAACGAGAACCGCACCCCTAATCAGGCTAATCAAGCTTCAGAGAGGGATAAAGGCTGACTGGAGACTACAGTGCGAAAGAAAGAGGGATTTACGGGCAGCTGCCTGACACCTGTGTGTGTTTGTTTGTGTTTTTTTGGTTCAGTTCTTCATTAAATATTATTTATATTATTAAGCCGGTTCTCACCTCCTCCTTTTCATTGATCCCTTTACATATAGAAAAACCAACATGTTTGTGTGGGTGTGAGTGTGTGTGTGTTAATGTCATCTTATTCCTCCTAACTATGTCTGCTAGCTTTACAAGCCCAGAAATGTATGTATGTGTGTGCCTATTTAATGTAGACTAACCTATATAATGAGTCTATCTATATATCTATAATATCTATATAATTATATTATTTCCCATTCTGATGGTTGATGTGAACATTAACTGACGCTCCTGACCCACATATGCATGATTCTATGCACTACACTGTTGCCACACGATTGGCTGACTAGATTATCACTTGAATGTTGGCATTCAGGTGTTACTAATAAAGTGCTCAGTGAGTGTATATCATCATTTGCTCACAGCTATGTAAGCTGGAGCCAATGGGGGTGATGAAAGACAGGGTGGGAAAGAGAAAGAGAGGACAAAGCTCAGGGAAAGAAAGAGAAATAAGCTATAGAAGGAAAGAAAGCAAGAAGAGAATCCACTCTGTCAGTAGAGGCTCAGTGATTCAGAAAATAAAGTAGACAGAAGATGATAGCCCACCGTTTTGATGAATGATGAGGGAACCGGCAGAATTGCCATGACAAGGTTTTCTCTTTTCCCTTTTGTACTTTCACTCTTTCTTTCCCTGGCTGTCCCTCGACCCCTGGCATCCTCCTGCTTTCCCAACCACCGTTACTGAGAGCTTTGCCACTTCCAGTTAGAGCGGGGCCAGTGGGACGCTCCGATTCGTCACTCCACACAGGAACCGCTCAAGCTGCTAAGTAATGCTTTCATTTCTCTCAGGCAGGCAGGCATGCAGGGATGGACCCCCGCCCCCCCCCCCCAAAATTATTTTAATATTTACTGAAATGTATGTGTAAAGCATCTACTAACCCAACCAAAGAATGGAACAATGCTTTGTCAAAGCTTCTATGTCTCCAAAGAATGTCTAATCTGAATATCATGACAGCTTCTTTTAATATTGTTACTGCCCATTGATCACATATCTTTAGCCCCAGGTTCAAATAAACAGTCCAGCTGCCCCATGCTGTGAGACCCGTCATGAGTTTGGAATGCATTTTCTTGTGTACAGACACTAACATGCCTGATACCTAAAGGGGAGCTACTGAAGACCCGCTCCAGACTTCCTCACACAAATTACAGTCCAGTGCTAGGAGCCTATTATCCGTCATTACCGCTCCCACTACACCCTCTAACCTGTAGTCGTAGCAACACCTGACCCTATTAGACCCATTAATTTACTTATGTATAATCATACAGTGTTGCGAATGCAAAATTGGCACTGTGCATATTATATATATATATATATATATATATATATATATATATATATATATATATATATATATATTATATTGCCATGTTTCTAAACTGCTTTTGCTTCAGGACTCATGATTGGACATCAAGCGGTGATCCAAACTGTACCAATAGCAAACACAAATGTACTTAAAATCAAACACTTAATTAATGTTTATCAATATCACCATGAGCTGCAGACACTGAAAATTGTTTTCCTTAAAAATGTGTTTAATGTGGTAACATTTAAACTGGTTTTATTCAAATATTGTTTTTACATCACTGAATCAACATGAATGCATTAGGTTATACCAACAAAAAAGGTTAGAATTAGGTAGAAATAGCTCCGTAAGGTAACAATGTAGAGTACCACTTTTTACAGTGTATAGGCCCAGCAATATGCAAAATTATTAATTCTACATAGGCTGAATAAAAATATTTAATATTTATTTTACATTCCAATTTTTTTTTTTCATGGTTTTCAAGGATGAGGGTACATTACGCAACCTGTCCATGTTGGCAACTGTCTAATTTGGCACAGCACAATGCACAGCATTTGATGCCAACAACATGAGATATGGGTTTTATAAGCCTACTGCAACCTTAAAAATTGACATTTTAGTTCCATTTTATCATTTCCATTTAGCATTGTTTTTCCCTGCTTTCCACAAATCTACTCCATTTTTTTGGTCTCGATCCAACACTGTTGAAAACAACTGTTAAATAGGATGCATGCATAAAATTACAGTATATGGTCTTTGCGATACTTTTCTATTTCAAAGAACATTTTTTTTGAAAAAAAGACACCCAGACATCTGGTCAATAAGATCTAATAGGAAAGCAAAAAAGATTTGATGGGTAACATATATAAAATACATGTTCTAATTTTCTAGATAAGGAATTGTTAAAGGAGAGAATAAGAGGTGCCCTCGCGCATGGTTCGAATTACGTGGGAGCCAGTGGGAGCTGAGCTCCCATAGAGAGAGGATGAGCTCCCATGAAAGCAGTAAAATCATACACCTGTGGGGGTCTCTAAAAATCATCAGCACCATTATTTTAAATTACAAATAAAGCATTTTTTCCTTCAATATATTCCTTCAATGTTTATGTTAACCCTTTTGCACGTATGATCGATCAACACCGGTGTGATTAGAACGGTCAGTGCATCACGTGCATTCAGACATTTAAATACACATAAGTACTAGCAAAAAAATATTTTGAGTTTGTAAAATACACACTGATGTCTAGGGAAGCGGCAATAATAATCCTTTCCATTAACGTTACGTTACAATAAGACACGTTTTCATATCAGATACACATTGTGTAAGTAGCTTTACATTTTACTCTATTCTTCTCCCAGTTCACCGCCACTTACTTTCATGTATTTCGTGAGAAGTTGAGGAATTGACGTGTTGTAAAATAACATGGCGTCGCCCATCGCACATACAGCTCAACTAACTTAACGCTGATCGTTATAAAGGCGTTTAAACAACAAAACACATCCACTTGCACATATTTGACAATCGGAATATCAGTGTTTCATGTTATAGCTAATACATTTGTGAATATTTTGTATAAAAAAGTAAAAATGACATAAAAGCAGATCATCATTCATTCAGCGCTGTGTTGTGGTTGCGCTGTGTAACGTGACAAGCAATGATGCGTCACCATGGAAACATTAAAGTGACAGGTTCTAAATAACGGTCACCTAGAATAACTCACGCTGGGGGATCAGTTAGAATATTTTAGAAATAGTGTAAAGTTCAGAACAAGCAACCATGCCACCAAAAATAAAAAGACTGCTACCAACATCAGGTACAACTTTGGCAAAATTCGGGTTTATTTAAAAAAAACAAAAAACATCATCAGAGGACAGTCTACTCGTTTCTCTACTCCTGTATTAATAAACATTGAAATCAAAAGAATCAAGTGCAGTGTTAAAGGGGTCATGACATGGTTTTTTTTATTGTATTATTATGTTCCCTTAGGTGCAATTATAGTATTAATATATTTTTTTTTAAGAAAAACTTTTAAAATCTAGTGATTTATGACCTTTTCCCACCCTGTTTCTCATCCTCTGATTCAAACAGTCTGTTTTGGGGGCGTTTTCCATTTAAGACTTCAGTGTTAACGCCCACTGTTATGATTGGCTAACGTCAGTGCCTATGTATCAATTATTGACGCCCCAGCCAGAACAATATGCAAGTAAACTAAGTAAAAACACTGTGATTATTCATAATGAATGAAATTGCGCTTTAAAAAGTAGTTTAAAGTTTAAAATAGATTACTTACAGTTTGCGTCGTCGTTGTTCCCAGAATAGTCGGCACGGACTTATCTTTGAGCAACAGTTTTCTGGCAAAGCCAGCATCATATTGAGATTTGTTCTCAAAACAGTCATCCTTAAAATGTACAGAACAAACGCTTAAGTTAACACTGCCGTGACTGGGTCGTCCGCAAAAAATAAACTGCATCCATTTTTCCCTGACGCCTGGATCTTTCGGCAGCTTATTCAGAGGTTTTGTTTGACCACAGCCAGGAACAGCACATCTGTGTGGCATCGTAATTTTCCTGTGCACAAGTAGTCTCTGTCAGAGCTCGCTGTCCATCGACTGAACACTTGTGAGGCGCACGGCGATACTGAAATGAGCGTAGTCTTGCGCTTAAAGCGTAGTTATCTTGTGCTGGAGGCGGTCATATGCAAACGCTGTTACGTCACTTCTAACCGACACGTCACTTCTAACCATGAATCCAGAACGAGCTGTATTTTGAGCTTGATTAAATAAATGATTCGTTTAGAATGGGGAGGACGTCTTAAAATATTAAACTTGCAGGACGTTTTAATGATACAAAGACCTCTTATATACCAAAAGATCAAGGCAAATTTGGTTTCTCATGTCATGACCCCTTTAAGCAATTATTTATCACACACACCACGCCTGCTTATAGGCTACTTTTTTTTTTTTAAGAGACACCCACAAAGATGAAATCATAATTCGAACCCTGCCCTTGCGCATCCCTTTATCTCTGCTGTGGGTAAAGAGAGAAGAAATATAAATTGTGTGATTATGACTCAACTCCCATGTGCTGGATAAGACAGCATTCTGGATTTTAACATGCTACCTGTCATCTCCTGCACTCATGCATGATGGCCTCAGCCATAAGCACCTCATCATCTCCACAATACACACATCGGCGCTTCACGTTTAATTCACAACTCCACCGCAGCTTCCATTTGAAAAACCCTCAGACCACTTCTGACATTGGATACCCCACCTGCTGCCAACAGCCGCCCACGTGACTTACCGGCAAGTCACCAATCAAAATCAATCTGCTGATAAACAACGGGCCAATGATGAAGTAGAGCAAATGTAAACTTGCTCTAGATTTTAAAGTGATTTCTGCAGGCTCATTTAGGAAATAAATGACAAGGTCGGAAATACGAGTCTGAGGCTTGGGGGCATTATGATATTTTGAGAAGGGGGTGGTTTCTCTTCACCGGAAGTTCACTCACACTGCGAATGGCCTCTACTTTCAGCGTGTCCACACACACATATGCAAAAATGTGCATGCCTCACTCTAATTACAGACTTTTCAGCGAAACACAGACAGCAATGGTGGGGTTATGGAGTTGTGATGTAATCATAAAAATATGCCAGAGTCCTTCACGACCCATCTCGCTAACTGTTTTATTCAATTACTCCCAACCGGACGGACAATCGGAACGAATACCCGCCCATGAGGGATATGCAACTGAAATGAGGGATGAACATCCCGGGACAGAGGCCAATTCTGCCCTATTCTTCCATCTTATCTGATACTAGCCTGACCTTTGACTATACAAGAGGCTACAAGTATACCAGACATTCTCTTGGCCGCGCAGCGAGCTCACACGTGTTAACACGCTGTGCTTTTATCGTTTGTCTTAATAAAACAGAGGTTGTGTGATGATTCGCATTTGAAGGGCTCACTAAACAGGCAGAAGGACCCCAACCTTCTCATCTCAGCGAAATGTCAAAGTAATGCCTCAGGTCCGTTCAATTCACACACACACACATGGTGCTGATTGCATATCTGAGACGCGGCAGAGCTGAAATGCTAACATTATTTGCAAAACAAGCTCTGCTTTAAACTGATGGGGTTTTCAGGGTCATAGGCACATGGCAAAGCTATTATTTTAGATTTGTCATGTGTTCAAGGCCACTTATCTTAGCTGTCTATCTGTCTCGATGTCTCTTTACTTTTTCCTGCGCTGAATAAATCTTACGTTTGGCACCTGAGTGAGTGATGAATATTAAAATCTCAAATTAAAACTGCATGAACGTTTCCGAGAATGATGGTATCATAAACAGCCATTTATTATTCCAAAACCTCAGTCATCAAGACTACGATCATATTAATCAGACCTCATATGCTCTTTAATCACTGGTTTGGATGCTGTCCACATGGGTGGAACTCAATCCAGCGACCAAATCTGACCAGGACAACCATGCGTTCTGTAGTTTCACTGGTTACATGCATTCCTCTGATTAAGGCTTGTGTGAGTGCCAAGGTTTAGTCACTCACCGAGAGTTTTCTAAACCGAAAATTATGGTTATTGATCTTTCTTATAAGAACATGTAGAAAGACCTATCACATGAGAAATGTTATCTCACACACACTAAAATATGATCACGTTGGATGCTAAGACCATGTCGCATTCACAGATTCTTGCACTCCCTGATGGTAGATGGAATTAGGATCACATGAAACAAGCATGTGCAATTATTGGATGGCCTTTCCATTTGCATGCCTGCTTTCTAAGACAGTGAGTGATGAAAAGAAGGGGAAGAAAGGGGAAAGAGAGATAGGCCTGTATGTGTTGTTTTATTTGGCCTGAACACAGCAATCAGAGGCAGAGAGAGGGACACATCTGCAAAGGCCTGGACCTACACGGCTCCAGCCAAATTGGCATCAAAGGGAGTGAGAGAGGTAGAGAAAATGGGAGAGAGAGACAGATGAGAGATTGAAGGGTAAGAGGACTGCTCTTGTTCAACAAACACTCAAATTATGCTTGTAGCTGGAGAAAATATTAAATGAAAAACAGAGGAGGCTGTCTGGGCCTTAAAACCAAATAAAGAAACTATTTTTTCCTTTCAAAAAGCAGCCAAATTTATTTTCCACCCTACAGTGTGGACCCCCACTGTTGTCCTCTCTCTCTCTCTCTCTCTCTCTCTGTTTAATGACCTTGTGTTATCCTGCAAGTGATGGAGAGAACATTTGCTCAGGTTGTTGTCACGGTTACTTCACACAGATATGCAGTGACATTCGCTTAGCTCTCGTGGTTAACATATCTAAACATGGATATCCAATATAGGCACTCGTTCAGGCGAACACACCTGACAACAAACAGATACAGACACAAACCATATGATATTTATTAAGTATGCGCATGTGTTTCTGTGAGTGTTTGTGTTTCTGGTAAGTAACAAGGTGCACAAGGATATTATAGTTTTTAATTTATTTAGTTTTTATTTAGATTTCCATTTCAAAATATTATTTTAGAGGACATTGAGATCTATGGAGTGAAGCATCAGTGTAATTCCCAGGGCCACTTTGCACTCTCATTAAGCATTGCATCTCAATGTTCAAACAATTTAAACTTTTACAATGTTGCCTCTGATCTTTCGAAGCATCAGCCAATGATTAACGGACAATTTCAATGTATGCAAAGTATTTCTTTGTAATGACAGGTTCAACTTTGCTCCAAAGTTTGTGATCTTTCACTCATGCTTTTGCCTCAGTAATGATGTCTTCTGATGAGTACAAAACATCAAGAAATATTTCAAAACTGTCAAACTTTATTTAGAGATATTGAATGTCTAATTAAAAGGTTATTTACCTTTTTGTTTCAGAGCAGTCTTATGCTAAAATTATTTAAAGGGAAAGTTCACCCAAAAATGAACATTCTCTTATCATTTACTCACGCTGTCCCAGATGTGTATGACTTTATTTCTTCAGCAGAACACAAAAAATATTTTTTATAAAAATGTCTAAGCTCGGTTAGTCCTTACGATGCACATAAATGGTGATCAGATATTTGTAGCTCCAAAAATCCCATAAATTAAACATAAACGTTATCCGAATGACTCCAGTGTTTAAATCCATATCTTCAGAAGTGATATGATAGGTCTAGGTGAGAAAAAGATAAATATTGAAGTCCTTTTTTTATTCTAAATCTCCACATTAACTTTCACTTTCAGATGCAAAAGTGAAAATAAACAGGCACCACGTGACTTTCAGATGTAAAAGTGAAAGTGGATATTTAGATTAGAAAAGGGACTTAAATTTTGATCAGTTTATCATACACATCTCTCATATTGCTTCTGAAGATATATATTTAACCACTGGAGACTTATGGATAACTTCTGTGTTTCCTTTATGTGATATTTTGAGTTACAAAAGTCTGATCACCATTCACATGCATTATATGCACCACCAGAGCTGAGACATTCTTCTAAAAATCTTTGTTTGTGTTCTGCTGAAGAAAGTAAGTCATACACATCTGGTATGGCATGGTGAGTAAATGATGAACTTTTTGGGTAAACTATCCCTTTAAAAAAATAATTCTACACTCCATGCCCCATAATGACGAAGCAAAAACTATAAAAAATAAAAAAACTGAAATATCACATTGACATAATTATTCAGACTCTTTGATATGACACTTGAAATTTAGCTCAGGTTCATCCCATTTCTCTGGATCATATTTGAGATGTGTCTAAACTTTGAATGGCAAATTCAATTGATTGGACGTGATTTGGAAAGGCACGCACCTGTCTATATAAGGTCTCACATCTGAAAATGCATATCAGAGCAAAAACCAAGCCATGAAGTCAAAGAAACTGCCTGCAGAGTTCAGAGACAGGATTGTGTCGAGGCACAGATCTGGGGAAGGCTACAAAAAATGCTGGCTGCATTGAAGGTTCCCAAGAACACAGTGGCCTCCATAATTCTTAAATGGAAGACGTTTGGAACAACCAGGAGATGGCTGCCCTGCAAAACTGAGCAATTGGGGGAGAAGGACATTGGTAAGAGAGGTGACCAAGAACCCGATGGTCACTCTGGTTGAGCTCCAGAGATTATGTGTGGAAGGACTCTCAGACTGTTAGAAACAAGATTTTCTGATCTGATGATATGAAAATTGAACTGTTTGGCCTTAATTCCAAGCGTCATGTCAGGAGGGAACCAGGCACCACTCATCACCTGCGCAATATCATCCCAACGGTGAAGCATGGTGGTGGTAGCATCATGTTGTGGGGGTGTTGTTAAGTGGCAGGGATTGGGGGACTTGTCAGGGTTGAAAGAAAGCTGAATGCAGCAAAATAAAAGATACCCTTAATAAAAAATTGGTCCAGAGCATTCAGGACCTCAGACTGGGCAGATGGTTCAACTTCCAACAGGAAAATGACCCTAAGCACACAGCCAAGACAACACAAGAGTCGCATAGGGACGACTCTGTGAATGCCATTGAATGGCCCAGCCAGAGCCTGGACTTAAACCCAATCGAACATCTCTGGAGAGACCTGGAAATGTCTGTTTACTGACAGTCCCCATCCAACCTGACAGAACTTGAGAGGATTTGCAGAGAAGAATGGCAGTAAATCCCCAAATCCAGGTGTGCAAAGCTTGTTGCATCATACCCAAAAAGACTTGAGGCTGTAATTGCTACCAATAGTGCTTCAACTAGTACTTAATTAGAGGTGTTAATACTTGTATCAATGTGATATTACAGTTTTTTTTCTTTTTAATACATTTGCAAATTTATCAAAAATCAGGTTTATGCTTTGTCAATGTGGGGTATGGAGTGTAGATTGGTATGATATTTTTTTTTAAAGGAGCAATATGTAACATTGCCATCAAGCGTTTAAAATGGGTAGTGCAATCCAAATTCAAAATATTGGAAAACGTTGTCTCCCCCGTCCCCTCAACCCTCAGAATCAAAGCTCACGCGTGTTGCCAGGTTGAGGACACGCAACAGGAATGAGCAAACTGACAATGGCAAGAAACGAGGCTTACACCGTTGATCAGCTAATGTATATGTTTGCAATGTTTTTATTGTTTGCAAATTATAAACCAGCTCATGTGGATTTTTTTATAACTCTGTCAATGTTAGCTAGATGTATTACTGGCTTCCATGCAGCGCGCTACAACATAACAAAATTTGAATTTTGTTTTTTTAAATACTTAATGAATGCACTGTACATGTTAGAATACATGTTTTCATTGTTTACTTTTCACACCTCTCACTTGTTTGCCAATCAAACCATTCTGTTCCACTATCTGCAATTATTTTAATGCTGAGGTGAAAGTGGCACTTGATGCTGGCGCTGAGCGATTTGTTGTTGCTCCAACGTGAGTCACGTGGAAGCCCCTTCAGTTTAAATTTTTACAGTACATTTGGTATTTATTTTAGTTTTACTTTTTTTATGGCTGCCAAGCTAACACATTAATTAAGACTATTTAAATATGTTTAATGCATATTTGTTTTAGCAGTTAACACATTTAATTAATCTGACATAATGGCTCAGGAATTCTCAATCTTTTGATCCGCAACTCATTCCTTAGCTTCTAATTATTTTTATTTTCCATAACCGACCGAAGATCCCCACCCCAACCACGTAACAGAATTAAACTATTACTTTTCGCAAATTACGTGCTGTGCTCAGCTGAGTAAACATTCTTCATATTTGTTCTGGTTATTGCATCTAACACGGCCATTAAATTCTGTAAGTGTCATAGACATGCATTACTGTTGAAGGGTGAGGGTCAAAATCCCTTGTCTCTTCAGATATATCAATACATATATATATATATATATATATATATATATATATATATATATATATATATATATATATATATCCTTTTATATCTATATCTATCTGTATTCTGTTGCTTAACTTCTTTAATAAAGTGATGAATTAACTATATGCATGATCACATAATCAATTCTATTTTCTTATGCATAACTGAAATATACTTTGAATCATATGTGTGTTGAATGCTAACCAGTCTCTTTTAGGAACATTCCAGAGTCTTTCTCTCTGTCCTGCACGTAGGCTGAAGGTCTTTTGGGGATAAGCTTATCTGTGATGCTCTCCAGCCCCTGAGAATGCGTTAAACCTAGGTTCCAGATGTATTCTGTGTTTGATTGTTACCTTTCCATGACTAATTATATGGTTTAAAGTCCTATGTAATAATACCTGAATAGTAGAAGTGTGATTTTCTCTTATTATTTCTTTAGGGAAGAAATGTATGTTATTTCTACCCCTCTCCTCTGCCCGAGGAGTGAATATTTTATCTCTCTGTTTTGGTTTAAATGGCCTGATAACGTTGTGCTCTGGCTCTCTTGTGCCCAGAGAAGAACTGTCGTTCGTCAGTGTTTTGTGTGTGCGTCTGACCTTCTACCCAGGTTTTGAACCCAGGGATGCACACCAGGCCAACTCGAAGACGCCCCGCGACCATCTGCGAGGTCACTTCAGATGTAAATCTCGGGCTCGGATGACAAGTGCGCTGATTAATGTTGATAGGCCGCATAGCTGTCTATATGTTGTGACTTTATGGTCTTTTAGCCAATCAGGAGTAAAATAATGGAATGTACGTCCTTGCAAATGGTATAATTGATGTAAGATTTTGTGTAAGGTACGAGTTGGCTTTCGATCTCCTCGTGAGACTTTGCCGCTGGCTCTACCAATTTCACTGCAGACTATACTTCAGTAAATTTTTGATTCTTTAATTGAACTTCTCGACTCCTGGTCTTCTTTCTCCATATCTGGTCCGGGTCATAACTGTTATACCCCTAACACTGTAAACTTCACAATGGGCTTCCTTTGTGATGAGTTTGGCTTTGTTCATCCTGGCTGCGGTGAGCACATTTTGATGGAAGGTCATCTTGACTAACGCTAAACTAATTCCAGACACGCTCCCACACTCCCACCAGCTGTTCGTCTGCCACTGCGGCTAATGTTGCGCAAGACTTCTGCCGGAGTCATGCGGATGTGAAATGTGTTTGTTTGCATGTCATCGCAGGTGAGCAGCCCTATCATTTTTATGTCTCATCTACACTTGACCTGTTCTTCACAGACACATTGTGAAAACAAAACAGCGTCAAGGAATCCCTTCAATGACACACAGCTGCGAATGAAGAGCCGTCACATCATTCTTTTAACATTGCTTAGACAAAGTACCTTGTTGGTACTTACAGATGTGCAGTAACTCTGAATTTATTCCAAACATTCTTGCTTCTGTTGGCCTGTGATAGTACTGTGTACTGAAGGTCCATCGGATTACAAATAATGAAGTCCAGAAAGAGCCGCTGCTCTGTTCTGTTAGTGCACTAGAAACTTGCCTTGATTATGATTAATGTCGAGATGAAATGTAACCAGAAACAAACAGATATGTTAATGAGACCTTTACACCAGTTGGAAAAAAAAATAGAGTTAGTGCAACTCTTCAATGGTTGGTCAGTAGATCCTGATTCCTAAAACAATCTGTTTTGATCACACCTGTAATGATGATTTGTTATCAATTAAATGGATGTTTATAATACTCTGAATTATATGATTCATGGCCCAATTAATTTTGGCTCTGGGAAACAGAAGTTTTGAGGGAACTGTACAATGCAACAGGCACTCAAAGTTCAAGCTGATTTCAGTGCCTTTTTTCTTCCCTTTGGTGTTTTTCTCGCTAGCCTGAGAATAGGGTGATCAGACTGAGAAAGAGAAGATTATTCTTTCTGAAATGAGGAGGTTTCTCAGTATCAATCTGGCTCACTTTAGTGTGAGAACCTGAGAGCTGCTGACGAATCCTCTACAAGCTAAAACAAAGCTCTCTCTCTCTCTCTCTCTCTCTCTCTCTACTCAAACTTGGTTTACCACAATGTTTTTTTCTTTCACTCTTTCCCACTGAATGTGTCAAACCAAAAAAAAAGAAAAAAAAGAGAGCAGACTTTTTTTATATGTTCTCTCAGCTAACCTGGGAACCTGGAACCTGTACTAGTCGGGTCCAGAAGTCTGAGTAAGTGTAAATGTTTCTATTGTGCATACACCTAATTTAATATAAATGCAAAACGCAATGCTGGCATGGACTTCACAAGTTTGTGCAAAACCTGTTACGTTTTCCCTGCATGATTTGAGAATGTTCCTAAAAGCATCTTATGTGTGTCAATGGAAGCAAGGAATCTTTAGCTTTCATTCAATGGAGTGACAGTTACTGTCACAAATTAGATCATTTTATTGGTAACCTAGAAATATTGTAGAATCTTAAAGGAATAGTCCGGGTTCAACACAAGTTAAGCTCAATTGACAAAATTTGTAGTATAATGTTGATTACCACAAAACTTAGCATAATAATCTGGGTTACAGTGTGTCACTTTCAATGGAAGTAAATGAGACAAATTTTTGAACGGTTATATTGCAGAAATGTGTAGCTTATAATTTTATATAAGCACTTATATTCTTCTGTTAAAACTTGTGCATTATTTGAGCTAAGTTTATATAAGTTTATATACTGTTAAGTTTCAGGGCTTATGGCATTATGTTATCATGGAAACAAAGTTGTAATTCTGGATATAACTTTACACAAAAAAGGTTAGTATCTTAAACGGTTACGCATTAAAATTATACTTTGAATCCCAGATTTATAATGAGGAATTTTGGACCCAACTGTATACACATAAGACATTTTTTCTCTCTCTTCCATGTCTCTTTTTATTCTCAGCTTTCTAGGGCAAAATGTTATGCTAAGAAACTCAAACCTTTCTAACAGTTGACAAACGGCAATGTGAATTCCCCTGTCTCTCTCCCTCTCTCTCGATTTTCTCTGTCCCTTCATATCTCCATATCTCGCTTTGTACATTGCAGATTCTGTCGACTTAATCGCTGCAATTCAAAGTGCCTGTGAGCAGTCTAAGCTCCCAACACAGTGCAGAGATAAAAGAGAGGCTAGTTGACTCTCATCCCTCAGGATAGCTAGCCCCTAATACTATTTTCTGTATATTTATGAAATGAGAATAACAATTTTCTTATGGATAAAAAAGAATGCATTTCATAGCTGTAAGGGGCCACTCTTAAGCTTGTCTGATCCGGGTGGCCTAAACTCTGACCTATACGTGATAGAAAGCAATATTTTAAAGTTATTCCTGCAGTAAAAACATAATTTTTTGCTGTATTTGAAAGTGTAATTATATGATATCAATATAATTTCTGGTTACACAACATTTTGGTATGACACTACCAGAACTTTGCATATGAAAGCTGTTTCTTGACACAAAGAGACCTCATCACAAAACTCTATTTTCTGCCTCTGTTTTTAGCACGCAGCTTCTGCAAACAGTCGCTATACCAGTTTTCCATAATGCAGTAGAGCACTGGGCAGGTTTTTCAGACGCCTTTAATGGGTCTAGGACATGAAAGCCTTTAGTGTTAGATTTCACTAGCGTAATTATTGTATTATAACTCTGAGGGCTGAGTTAACATAGTATTCAAAGTCAACGAAGACAATAAAAGTAAGCTTTTAAAGCCTGTCAGCACTAATGGACTAGACACTGACTCCACGTTTCAAGTACATTTATGTTATTCATTATTATTATCAGTTTTCTATGGGTTTTTAGGGGAACACAGTGATCAGACTCCTATTGAACAGTCCAGCATAGATTACAAGACACCTACAATGAGGTACGATCAACCACAATATGTGTGAAAAAGTTGGTGGAGGTATAAGGTGATTGAACTGATACAACAGTTAATGACTGGCCATAACACATCTAAGGCCCTGTTTCCACCTGGTTTTAAGATGCATTTTCGGTGATATGATCACATGTGGACAGCTGATACACTGTTTCCACCTTGTATTACCATGTGTCTCAAATGCGCCTCCTGTGAGCACTTGTGTTTGGATTTCGAGGTGAGGGTCACTAATTTCATGACAACATACATTAACCACTATGTCATTGTGCTACTGAATGATAATAAACAGTAAAAACAGTCATAAAAGACAACAAAACCATCCCCAGATGCAGCTGAAATTCTATCCAAGCACAAACGCAACATTTCGAGCAAAGAAAATAAGAGTTATTTATGATTAACCTGAGCTTAAAATGTGTGTGCTTTTCATCTGCGTATCTGCAAATTGATAGTGGGCACACTTAAGAAGATTCATGGCTTTCTTGTTCTTGTATATGTATTTTCATATTTTCAGATTGTACCATTATTTCCTGTTAAAGCCGCACATAACAGCAAAGTTTAAACTTTAGTGCAGTGGCTGATCGAGGGTTAGCGCTTCGCTGCTGTCTCGGATGCATTCAGGATGGACTGCGTTTCACACTTCAAATGCGATGTTGCAACATGGGTTTTTGACTACCTCCGTTTGGGGTTTTAGTGATCCAATAATAAAACGTTTTGAAACTGTGTTCCCACTTGTATTTACCACTGACCTCTTGTGATCAGATATTAAAAAGAGCATCTAACTACCAGGTGGAAATATGTCCTAAAGCACAAAGAACAGCTCAGGTCAACAATGCTTTCAGCTACTCCACTTGAACAATTCCACAAATAGTCCTATAAATGTGGTGGCATCTTTATATCATACCTTATGTCATTAAACAATTATTGAGGGAACTTGGTAAAATTGCTCCATTAAATTGAAAATGTTTTCTAATTTAGGATCAAAGCCTTCCTCTCTTACTGGCTAGTGGAGGACTTTACTGCAGGTTGCTTTAAAAAGCAAAACTATGGAGTAGCCAAATGTAAATCTGATTGGTGTGTAAAATGAATCACCATTTTTTTTTTATCTAGCCCTCCCTCACCGTTACCTTCTCTCTCTTTTCTTATTCCCCCATCTCTCTTTATCTTTCTCTCTACCAGTGCTGTTATTGGTAAAGAAAACAACAATTAATATCTTTCATTGAAACTTTAGTTTCATTTAACTCTGTAAAAAGACTATTGCATACGTCAGATTTATTTGTGAAGGTATGTCTCGCACACAGTGCCTGTGACACAAATGTTGTCATCAGCAGAGTACCAAAGGACTGTCCCCATGTAGCCTCGCAGCCTTTTTTTTTCAAGACATTTATTCAATCTGCATCGTCGGCAGGGCCTGTATGTTAAAATAGTATACTTTTAAAGGCAGAACCAGACAGAACGACATATGGAAAAACAAAGTTTAAAAAATCCTAGTCTTAATTTGGAGAGGACAGCAAGTGAAAGTATTGAGATATGTGTGGGTACAAATAAGAGAGGTCTTGCAGATCCTTTGAAGTCCCCTGGCTTATTAAAGTCTGGAGCATAGCCAGATTTATAAAAAAACACAATTCAGCTTCATTTAAAATTCAGCTTTTCGTCTATTTGTCCCTGAGGAAAAGATGGACAATGCATAAAAATGCAGACACGGAGAACACAACACACATAACAAAGATGTATCTGAATTTCCGGTCAAGTGAACTCTCCGTCCATATGGAACTAATCAGTACCCAATGCCTTGAATCACTCTTAATGGTGCTGTCTCTTAAAGTGGTCAGCCTAACACAAGCACCATTAATCAAAGTACACAGCTCTAAAAAAGCTGCTATTGTCTGGTCTTTGTTTATTGGTCTGCATTAATCTAATCCCGCACTATTAAACCAGACCAATAGCCATTCAACTCTATAATCCCTCCCCTTGTTTCAGACTGAGCCAATCCATTCAGGGCACAGCCACATAACTGAACTGAAGACCACCATTGCTGTAGCTCCTGTGGCTTTTAAACACAGACAGAGGCTTCATAACAATAGACACAGCTTAGATAATGGGTCAGGATAAAAACCCAGTGACAAGCCAAAGATCAGGCAACTTCTGAGAAATAAACAGGTGTTACTATTTCCTCAGTCAACTGAATAGCTTTTGAGCTTTATTGTAATTGCCAATTTTTAAAGTTCGAGGACAGAGTCTGGTCATAAGTGGGAGATTGGAGCCACTGTTTGCTTTAAAGTTGCTGAACAAATTGTCACTGAGCCCAACCCGACTTCGCCAAGCACAAAGAGGGTTAGAATGAAGCTTTGGCCTGTCTTTGTGTACTGACTTGTTTCCTTAAGGGAACCAATTCCACTTTGTCAGCAGTTAATTGGGAAATGCTGCTTTTGTATTATGCAAGAGCCAAAGTTTTCACTTCATTTAAACTTAGCCACCTCTTCCGTTAGATAGGGGTAAAAGAGTAACAAAAGCTCTTTAATGGCTTCCTCTGTTCTCACACCTGCCCAAAATGGCATTGTGGCTTACATTGCAATCAATGATGACCAGACTGGGTGGTCACAATGCACTGTCAGGGTCATGGAAACATGGTATCCAACAGGGCTGGGAATTGATACAGATTTCCTGATTCAATTCCAATTCTCAAGCTCTCGATTTGTTTCAGATTTTGATTCATATTTCATTTATAATGTCCCTTTTACTTACATATGAAATACATTTTATCCCAGCTAATGCTGTTAATTATACAGGTGACCTTCTAACTAGGTATAAATACTTGTAAATATTACAACTGATGCAAATAAACAATAAAATGAATGTGACAAAATATAATATATGCATTATAATATCATACTTGTTGATTGAATATATAGATTTGTTTCATTTTTAAAAAGCTAAAATGTGATCAAAATGATGAAAAAATTATAAAATATAATTAGTCAAATTACGTTACAAATAAAGTAATTTGATTAATTATATTTTATAAAGTTTCTTCATTTTGGTCTAAAAATGAAAACAATCTATGTATTCAATCAATAAGTATGATATTATAATGCATACATTATATTTTCTTACATTCATTTTATTGTTTAATTGCATCATTTGTAATATTTACAAGTATTTAAATTGATTTGTTGAACACGTGTCAAAAAACGGGTACTGTCTCTTTAAGGAAAACAGCATTTCTGTAAAGAGGATCTGTAACGAGAGAGACTCGAATGGCTTTATCTCATCCCTGCTAAGCGTAATTAGAATTAAATGTTTATATTGTGATGATTTTGATCAACAACAATCTGTAAAGAACAGAAAGAGTATTAAAAGAGACATTATTAAATGACAAATCGGTTGCGTGGATCTCAACTTTAGAAACACACGGCACAACTCTCTACACACAGTAAAAGGATGTCCCTGCTGAATATTCCACCACTACACTACACAATTCATTCAGTGGTGAGTGAAATCTAAACATTTACCAGCCAGTCGCCAAATATTTAAATGTTTAGTCACATAGTGTGAAATTTGGTTGCAAATGTGAGTGAGTTCCTCTCATTTTTAGGGAAGGGTGCGCATAGAGTAAAACATCTATCTTGGGATTTAAGAATCGAGATTGTTCAAATGAAGATCGCAATGCATCAGGAAATCAATATTTTTACCCACCCCTAGTATCCAAGTTGATAAGTTGTTTGAAAGCCATTTCTTCACTCTCATTTTTTGGCCACTTTAAGAGTTTATTTCCCCAGAGTGGAGGATGCTGGGTAAGTAAGACATGTTCAAAGCATTATATGTCATAGGGAGCCTGAGAGAATCATGTACTTTCTACTTGAAAACAAGAATAAAAATAAATAAATTTTCACAGAAACATATGATTTTATAACTACTTAATTCATCTCGTTCATGTCTTTCACAGAGAGTTGGCATAACCTGTATACAGATTGTGATCTTTCTAAAACAGAAACACACCTGTCTACACCACACTCGTTCGTTCTTTCTTTCTCTTTTTCTACAGAGAGGGGGAAAGGTCAGCAAAAATAGACAAAGCAACACAAAGGCAGCAGCTCATGTTTTGTTTTGTTTTAACAGCACGTGAAAGTGGGCACCCACTCTGCTATAAAGCAGGAAAAAAAATATGCTGCATATTTTCACAATTTCAGGTTTTTCCTCTGAACTGTCAAAGAAGAAAAATCACATTATTCTCTGGAAAGGAAAGTATAAAGGGAAAGAGTCCTATAAATAAACCAGTATAAAATGTAGAAACATAACAAAAGAGCAAACAACTGAGCATTCCCTCGGGTCTGAAATGGTTCCTTTCCTCAGATCTGCACAGATACAGTACTTTCCACATGGTTAGCACATTGTGGTGTCTCCGTTATCGGAGATTTAGAAATTCAAGCATAAGGCTACATATTGAGGAAAAGCTCCCTGGTTTTAGTAGCTAATCCAAAAAGACACACATTAATGATAAAACAACAATAAAAGCCTTTCTGCATATACAATGGCTCCTAAAAAGTATTTGGAAATTTTGGAAAATTAAAAAAAAATTAAATCACACTTTGAATCTATGAATTTCATTGTATTGATTACAAAATATCAAACCAAGTGTCATCTGCCAAAAATAACTCAATATGCTTTAGAAAATTATATATTTTTTTTATAATAACTTGCAACCTTACAAACATTTTTTAAATGTTTTGCTTGAAAAGTGTAATATACGTTCAAATAAAAACTTGTTTTAAAATTTGTTTAAAAAAAATATAAAGACATTCATACATTTTTAAGTGTCCAAACGTTTTGCAACACGCCTTTCCAGTCTACTGTAAATGACAGAACGCCTGATGTTGGAAATACGTTTTCCAAAGCTGATGGTCACTCTTCGCTGTCCTTGCCTCCTCTCTTGCTCCTGTTACACTTTCCAGCTGTGTTTTCCATCTGTCTGCAGAATAGATGTTTCTCTCTCTCTCTCTCTCTCTCTCTCTCTCTCTCTCTCCCCCTCCCTCCTTCCCTCCCTCTGTCTGTGTGCACATGAGTAACAGGGGCACAAACTGGAGGGGGACCACAGAAAGGCTTCATTGACATTATATCATACAGTATATATATATATATATATATATATATATATATATATATATATATATATATATATATATATATATATATATATACTGTATATATATATATACATATATATATACTGTACTGTATACAGTAATAACATGCTATTGGTTGGAATAAAACTTTGCAAGACTCTGTTTTCCACCTGTAAATACTGTAAATCCCTATAATCTGCCTTGTCTCCTCCAATGTTAGCGACCAAACTGTCAATCTGTCATCTACTGTTAAAACATATTTTACTTCAGTGCAAAATTTACCATCAGCTGTTTATCTATGATGCCTAATTGCTATTTTCCAGAACTGAAACTTTCCTCACATTAAGCCACCAACAGTTTGTGAGGAACTATATCACCTGTCGTTGCGCTCAGATGCCATTGTCTATTGAAAGAGACATGTGTTCTGAGTATCAGTGTAAATCACTGTAAATAGAACAATGTATGCATGTAAAATTATAAATTATATGAAAAATAATAAATTAAGTTTTAAAGTTTTAAATTTATTGATGGAATATAATGAATTTGAGAATTTTCAAGAGCTAAAATTGTAACCAATATGATGCAAAACTGACAAAGTATAATTTGTCAAATTAATATTTTCAAATTGTATCTAGGAGGGTTACCTAGAAGGTTAGAATGTCCCTTTCATTTTTATCAGCATGAGATAAGAAATAATGTATTTTATATTTAAATTAAATGGACATTGTAACCAAAATATTTTCCTGTTTCAGAAGGAAATTGGTACTTTAATTTACCAAAGTGGCATTCAACTGATCACAAAGTATAGTCAGGACATTACTGATATAAAAACAGCACCACCACGATTTGAAAAAGTCATTTTTGATCAAATCTAGAAAGGCCCCATATCCAGCAGCCATCACTCCAACACCTTATACTTGAGTAATCATGCTAAATTTCAAATTTGGTACTAGAAAATCACTTGCCATTTTATCAAACACTGCTGAGAGCTATTTGTTTCTTTAAATGAAACTTAACATTGTCTTTTTGAGTTGCTACAGTATGATGTTTTGAGGAATGAAGGCTATATACAATGCTTGAAAAAAATGAATATTTCATACAAAGCTGTACACTACAGTCTTCAAAGACAAACAAACAACTGCTTCTAACAAGGATAGAAACAGATGTGGAAGGCCAGATGCACAACTAAACAAGAGGATAAGTACATCAGAGTCTCTTGTTTGAGAAATAGATGCCTCACATGTCCTCATCTGACAGCTTCATTGAATTCTACCCACTCAACACCAGTTTCATGTACAACAGTAAAGAGATGACTCAGGGGAGCAGGCCTTATGAGAAGATTTGCCAAAATATTTGAAACAGAAAAACAAAAAGAAAATGTTAATGTGGGCAAAGAAACACAGACATTGGACAACAGATAACTGGAAAAGAGTGTTATGGATCTTAACCCCATTGAGTCTTGTGGGATTAGCTAAACTGTAAGGTTTGTGAGAAGTGCCCGACAAGACACATCTATGGCAAGTGCTACAGGAAGCGTGGGGTGAAATGTCACCTGAGTATTTGGACAAACTGACAACTAGATTCCCAAGGATCTGCAAAGCTGCCATTGCTGCACGTGGAGGATTTTTTTTATAAGAACACTTTGAAGTAGTTTAAGAAGTTCTGAAATTTTGTTTCAAATTGTAATAGTAATTTTCACATTATTAATGTCCTGGCTATACATTGTGATCATTTGAATGCCACTTTGGTGAATAAAAGTAAAAAAAAAATGTCCATAAGAGCAAAATCTATACATTATTCCAAACTTTTTCTGACATGGGTATATATTTTAATAATGTATTGCTTGATCCAAATAATATTAGCATTTGAACATAAAAAGTTATGAATTAGCACTGTTAAATATCCATCAAAATTTTGATCCTGAATATTATCCCACCACAAACCCAAATTGGTCAGGGGGCCCTAAAATACTACAAAAATTAAAAGCTGGGAGACCAGATGACCCTCATATCGCCCTGCAGCTTTGATGAAAAAGCACTGGAGATATAGGCTGAGAGGCAAGTTATATGTGTATTTGTGTATGTGTGTGTGTGTGTGTATGTTTGTGTGGTTTACGAGGACAATTTTCTAGGTTATAAACTGGTAATTACAAGGGTATTATGCTATAAATGTGGTTTATGAGGACATTTCTATTGTCCCCGTAATTTAAATAGCTTAAAAACACATTAAATGATGTTTTATTGAAAATTTTTAAATGCAGAAAGTTTTCTGTGAGGGTTAGGTTCAGGGGTTGTGTTAGGTTTAGGGGATAGAATCTATAGTTTGTACAGTATAAAAATCATCATGTCTATGGAAACTCCTCATAATGATAGGTAGACCAACGTGTGTGTGTGTGTGTGTGTGTGTGTGTGTGGGTGGGTGTGTGTGTGCCATGCATAGCTTACAACTACAAGCAGGTGTTTGAGATGAACATCAAGTTTGGGTCATGCTATGCTTATGAAAGAGCTAAAAGTTGTCAGAAAAGTTTATAATTTTGTGCAGGTGCCAATCCGGGAGCAAAGCACGTGCTTTTTTTTTTTTTTTTTTTTTTTTTTATTCTTCTCTTTTTTTTTTTTTCTCTTACACTTATTCCAAGTCAAAGTCAAAAGTAGTTGGACTAAAACTCATTAGAATTTCTATGGCTAATGGAGAGAATAGGAGGAGGTGAGAACAGGAAGGGATGAAGACATAATTAGTTTCCTTCTCCACAGGAGAGTGCGTTGATGAGACAATGAACAACAGTATAATGAGGAAAAGAAGAACTTTCCCCTCATCTTTTGGCCAATGTCCTAAAATAGGGATATAAAATAGGTTATGATGTTTCCTACCAATATGTTTGAGCTTTACATTGATAACCAAAAGTGACATACACACAAACAGTATGACTGTAAGTATTAATAGACCTTCTTACTGTCTTCAATTTCATTATTTCATTTTATTTGCTTATAGTGATTTTCACAATATGTATTGTTTTAAAGCAGCTTTACAGAAAATTAAAGGGATAGTAGGCACAAAAATGAAAATACAGTCATCATTTACTCATCCTAATGTGTTCGTAACCCATATGACCTTCTCCCGTCAAAAAAAAAAAGAGATGCTAGAAAAGAATGTTAGCCTAATTTACTGTCAGTGTATGGAAATAAAAATGCAATGAAAGATTTAGGTTAACTTTCTGACTGTTGTTAAGTATATATAACATAAAAAAAAAAATAATAATAAAAAAAATATATATATATATATATATACGTATGTACAAATAAAAATCTGTTATATATGCAGCAAGGGAATGCAATGCAGAGGAGGAGAGAGATAATCATTTTCTAAGCTGTAAATTGCACGTAATTATTGCAAAATGGGGCAGTTTTAACTGTTCATGAGATGGATAGCCTGAGGGAAAAAACTGTTCTTGTGTCTGACATGAAGGTGAGAAAAAGATGACAGAATTTTTTATTTCTTTTTTGCTGAACTAGCCCTTTAACACTTAACTTTACTATCTGCTTATGAACATTTGTGTTCAAGTCTGATGACTTCATTTAAAAATTTTCTGAGGATTGAAATGGTTGACACTAAGCCTGTTGCGATTATTAAATAACCATCTGATCGGTTTGCTAATTCCTCGTCGGAGTCGCACGCTACTCTATTTCTGTGGAGTGATAAATAAGGGCTTCATGATTAATAATGGCTTGTGGGTTTAATCAGAGCAAAAAAATGTGTTAAAGTGAGAAAAAAAAGGAAAGAAGTGTTTTAATATTGCATAATATAACAAAAATATTATATAAATATATATTAAATTATATTTAAAAAATTACAAAATATATGAGTTAAAAAACAAGTGTAAATGTAAAACTGACCAAAACTAAAGTTGACCACAAAGATAAACATATTTTAAGTATTTAGGAATATTTTTATATTTAAAACATTTTTCATGCCATTCATAAGATATAAAAGCCTTAAAAGGAAAACATAGTATTTGTCTGACAATTTATCCTCAGCCAAATTTCATAATCGTGACAGCCCTAGTTGCCACAGAAAAGTACTATATCAGATTGGTCAAACATTAGCAGACTAGCGATTCAGTTTGGCACTTAAATTTGTGCTTGTCTCACAGGCAACAGACTGGAATGTGGATTTAAAGTACTCTACAGCTGTAATTCACATGCATGTTGCACACACTCACTCTCATACACACACTTTAAATATGTACACACTCCCATATCCCCCATATGTAAGAGTGAGCTGTCAAGGTGCTGAGTTGGCTCATGAGTGGGGTAGGTGTGGCAGCTGGTCTCGGCAACGGCGACACATAACTCGATTTAGTCTCACTTTGCCACAGTACTTTCCTATATTTGAACTCTTTTGTAGCAGGAAATGAAACACTCTAACCCCAGAATAGCATACAGGAGAAACATGTTGCGTGTAAACTGTAAGACTGAGCTGCACAGGTACATTTGTCTTTATGTGTCCCTGTTGGTGCGCGTGTGTGTGTGAGGTTTTGCCAACATTGTGGTTACCAAATGTCCCCTCAAGAATAGTAAAATTTAAAACTAGCCAACGGTCTACTAAACATACCTACCAAATGTCATCAATAAACAACCAAATAATGTTTTAATGAAAATGTAAGGGTTATGTTTAGGGGCTAGAAAAATATCAGTAATTCAAAAAAGTTATAAAAAATAAGTCAATGGAATGTCCCCTTCATGATAGATAAACAGTTTGTAATTAGGGTTGCAAACCTTCATGTATAATACGAATTGGCCATAGTTGAGAGAACAAAATTGCGTTCTGTATGAAATTCATTGTCCTGTATTTTAGCATCTCACAACCACACTGCTGAGAGTTTTTCACAAACTGAGAGAAATGGACTTGAAACACACCTTTCAAGTCAATTGTGCTAGAAATTGACTGTTGCTACATTGCCACAATTGACAGGAGTGGCAGGGAGAATGATCAATGAAACTTAGCGCATGACATGACATTACATTGCATATGTCAGAGCTTGTTCTGAAAGAGAGACTCTGCTAGATGCCGTGAGAAAAACAGCAGCAATTTAAGTACAAAATACAATACAGAACAGGTTTAGTTAAAATACTTAATGTGATTTTCTTACATTTTCCTTATGATAAACTCTAATTACTGGCAAAACATAATTAATAAACATACTGCCTTTATAATGTAAGGTTCCTTAAAACAGTACTAAGACTTGTACTGAGACAGTGGCCCTTGGAAGGCCAAATCATTTTTGAGTGGATTACAGTATATACTATATTTAATATATTAGTCATATACTAACTAAATTGGATGAATATACTATCTAAAATTGGATGAGTCCAATTTTAAACAGAAAGCCACTTTGTTGAGCTTTAAAAACTGCAAAGCTTTCTCTAGTAATTATGGTGAAGAAAACACTTGACAGAAAAATATTGTCCTTATCCACTGACTGCATATTGAGCCGCAAAAAGTATTGTTTATTTAAAGTGAAGACCGATAGAAATTTGGTTCTTCATGGTCGTTGTATTAAAGCAGTTTTTATTTAGAATATTATGGGCCATTCACACCGAACACATTTTTGAGTCCGTTCGCTATATATTTTTTTCCAATTGTTTTCCTTTGTAAACAAGCTTTAGGTGGACCTCTTTTACCTTTGCACAGCGTCTCTGTCTGGAACCCCGCAAGGGAAATAAAATGTCCCAGCTGGAATGTCCTGTATTTGGATTGTAGAAAGTTGGCAACCCTATTTGTAAGTGTGAGAGCCTTTGCAAAAATTTTAAATACTGCCTCACGTATCACATGCACTGACATGGTCGTGGTGTTCATGCAGGTGATTCAAGTTCAAATCTGTCTTTTGTTGGCTCGGATTCCCCCTCTTCTTCCCACCACTTCCTTTACACTCTCTCCTATATTATAATAAAAAAAATATGATTGACAGATGGACCGACAGATGGGCAGACAGAGAGACAGACAGACAGACAGACAGCACGACCGACTGACCGACAGACAGGCTAGGAAAATATTTGTGCTGCTATGGACTGCATTGTGCAGTGTCTGGTGCAATTGACTGTGTCTGGGTTTAAATATATCCTCATAAACTCCTTATCAGGCTCATTCCTTGCTGAAACAGTTTTCGCAAAGCCTCTATGAATTATCCATTCAGACTATTCAATTAACGCCTGTCAGTTAGAACTGCCCGTTAATAATCACCCACTGTGATGGCCACCACAATTATATGACGCATCCATTTTTGCTCCAATTTATATTTCCCAGCAGACAATAAATATGTGACCGTTCAGGTGAAAAGACTCTGACAATTACAAGGAGACTTTTGCACCTTAACTGCACTTAGAACTCCAAAAATATTGAAAGTAATTTGAAAAGAGTATCTGATACTTGCTTTGCTAAGAGAGAGACAATGGATTTCATGCATTGAGTTGGTATCCTCTCTTCTGATAGAGAGAAAAGATGAGTTGTAGAGGAAGAGTGGAGGAAGGGGAGTTCGAATGAGAGAGACAGAAGAATGAAATGAAACGGAATACATATAAGTGATACATTTCATACCTGACACACTCCCTGTTGACCATGACATCATTATTACAGGAGTCACCACACAGTAGACTTGACATACAGTAGATGTATACTAAACAGCATAACTTTACTCAATTTTTCCATTTCAAGGTGGCTGGTAAGAACTCTTCTCTAAATATGGGTTCCTAGTACTTTTAATTTCATTGTTTGGGGTAACTGGATATTCAAGAATTATTTTATAGAGATTACAACCAAAAAGAGCATATTCTAGCAAATGAAATATTTTTGAGCTTAGCACACCTATACAAATATATAATATTCACTACAGAAATGTCATGATTTTGAGATTGTATTAATTTCTGTGTCTTTTCCAGGCCTGGAAAACACCTATTTAGAATTGTCTGTTATTTCCAGATTTTTTTAAATGACTTTAGTTGGACCCCTGAATGCATCTTAAAAGAGACATATTCCCAGCACATATGCCACATACACACCAAAACGTTTTTGTTTGAAAACACATTGATTTTGATATACTTATGCCTCACATCCACACTAGAATGGTGTTTTCGAAAAAGATTTGTATTATTTAATACTTTGGAAATGTATAACGTTAGGAGACTGAAAATTGAAGCTGTGTCCAAAATGACCAAAATAAGACACAGCTGTTCTTAATATTTAGTATTAGAAGTCCTAATGGCTAGATTGAATTGGGTAATATATAAACATACAATAACTGTGCTTAATCCACTTGCTGGACATTGAAAAGTCATGCTCAAACTCAATCAAACAGGTCTAGACTTTCTCCTTACCCTTGCTCATTCTGAGAGACAAGAGTAGACCTCTGTTTCTTTTTCTGTGTCTCTGTCCCTCTCAATTACATGCGGCCAGTTCAGAAGGACACACTGGAGCACTGGCTGTTGGAAGTCTGCATTCAGTCAAGCAGAACAGATTCTGGGGGATTTGGGGGGCTTCGTTTACCAGCAATAAAGGGATTGCAACAGGATCCTCACTGAGATTAATGACCTAGATAATCCACCGCAATGCCATTTAAATGGGAAAGTAATTAAAGTGCACCTTCCATGAAAATTATTCATTGCTGACGGATTGGGTGACGGACGAATCGGGAAGCATTCTGCACAATGCCACAGGTTAAGTGCCCAGAGTAAGGCCGCCGAGGCCAGTGTGAGTCAGACCACCAGTGATTTAACCACAGCTGTTGAATTGTGGTGAGTGGTCCAGCTCTTATCAAATTACCACAGATGGAATTACCAAAAGATGGAAGAGAGAGAGAGAGAGAGAGAGAGAGAGAGAAAGAGAGGAAAAGTAAGAGATCAAGAAGAAGGGAGAAAGGACTCTCAGGTAACATAAAACGGCATACAAATACTACAAAAGAGGCTTAAGGGATCCGCTTAACTAGAAATTACACCACCTTGCACTGGTCGTCTGGGAATCCCGGGAATCAATAAATCCATTCTGTTTAACGTCCCTGCCACAGATTAGGACTTTGCAGAGATCAATCAATGGCCTTATTGTTCCCCAAAGTGTGATTCTTCTCAGGGGTATTGAACAGGCATCCATTTTGTAGTGATAACGTGTCGAAAAAGTGGCCATATTAATTACAGGAGAGTTGACGGGGGATCATCTATCAGTCCAGGGCATGAGAATGGTTTCTCACACTTTAAGATGCTTTGTGTGACACATTTAGACAATGGTTGAAACATTTCGCATGTGAAACATGAATCCCACATTTGGATTCTCTGAGCTTAGCTTTATTTAAAACAAGGAGAGACTAGTCCTTCCTAATGCCAACCAGACTTGCCCTAAACATAAGAGAAACTACTTGGTGTTATTTACCTCATTCTCACAGCTCGACGCACAAAGGTTTTTCGAGATAAAAGTGTAATGCTCATCTGAAGCATGTTACAGATCGATGAGAGGGAAAAAAGCCCATGTGAAGTTCTGCATGTCTCAAGCACTTTGAGATAAGCTAACAAATATTCCTAATAAATAATTTCTTGATCTTAATACCAGTGGTACTGATTGTATAACTTGGCTGAATACACTCTTACAGTCACTGAGCACTTTATTTGGAAGACTATTTGTCTTAATAAAGTGCCTGACGTGGTCTTCTGCTGTTGCAGCTCATCCGCGTCACGGTTCGATGTGTTGTGCATTTGAGAAGCTATTTTGCTCACAACAATTGTACAGAGTGGTTATCTGAGTTACCATAGCCTTTCTGTCTGCTCGAACCAGTCTAGCCATTCTCCGTTGACCTCTCTCGTCAACAATGTGTTTCCAAGCGCAGAACTGCCACTTACTGGATGTTTTTGTACCATTCTGAGAAAACTCTAGAGACAGTTGTGCATGAAAATCACAGGAGATAAGCAGTTAGAGAAATACTCGAACCAGCCTGTATGGTACCAATGGACGAAATTTCCCCATTGTGATGTTTGATGTGAACATTAACTGAAGCTCCTGACCTGTATCTGCAGGATTGTATGCATGGCACTGCTGCCACATGATTAGTTGATTAGATAATTACATGGATAAGTAGGTGTACAGGTGTTCCTAATAAAGTTTTCAGTGAGTATATGTGGCCTATAAAATAATAAAATAATATTTTTTAAAGGGTTAGTTCACCCAAAAATGAAAACTCTGTTCACATTTGCACACCTGGTGCTGTTTCAAAACACACCTTTTCCCCATGGAACACATAGGGAGACATTTTTTAGAACGTTCATCCTTCTCTGGTTTTCATACTACGGAAGTGAATGGACCACTCTGCCAAACATCTTCTTTTGCGTTCCACTAACAAAAGTCATAAGTCATATCCGTTTTTTAAACGAAATAAGGGTGGATAAATGATGACAGATTTGTCATTTTTGGGTGAACTATCCCATTTTTCTCTCTCTCTGTAAGGCAAAAGATATGAGCAGCATGGCAGAGTGTGTCCCTATCAAACAAAACTTAACACTTAGCTATTGTAGTTCAAATGTATATTCAAGAGGAAATGATGTAGGATGGAACTTGATTTTATCTATGCAGCATTGATTTTGTTAGCAGAAAAGTGACCAACTCACTGCAAAAGTGGGGCAGGTTGTTACATTTTGTGTAATATCTGCCACACTGGTATCACCAAACGAAATTGCAAAAATAAATACCCTTTCCAAACAGATTTCCAGAACATTCCCCCATCTGCCATTGTTCGCAGTCCCACCTTAAACTCAAGCCATTGGCGGAAAAACTGTTGCAGTGCCTGGCTGGTCAGAATGCTCAAACTAAAATAAGCTTTGTTTTTATAGCACTACAGACTCATAGCATCGTTGTCAAAAAACGTGTCAATATGAACAGCGAGACCATGGAAGAGTTAATTTTGTGTAGCCTTGAATGTTTTTCTCCCTCCAAATCCTCCTTTTCTGTCTTTTTCCCTCCTTGCATTCTTACAGCTATCCTCCCAGTTTAATAAGACTTGGACATAGCTTAAAATAAGGCACTTTTACTCAGTAGGCCTCGATAAAGTCATCAATGTTAATGAGGGTCCTGCTCTGTTTGACCAGCCGCAAGCTTATTGTTTCAGGAAGCTCCATTCTCACCCATTATGAGGTAGTCAGCCATTGCCGTGGTAACCCATGGGTAAAATTGCGCCTGTGAGGCTCCGGTGAGCAGAGAATTGAGCATGCTCAGACAGGGTTAAATTCTTCCATCTAAACTCTAAACAAGGAGCTGATTGTCCAGTGGTCCTTTCAGTTTGTCATCGCAGTCAGCCTGCTGTATTCAAATGAATCCTGGGTTTAATTATTAAAGGCAATTCATTAAATCTAACAGTAATTGATTGGAAAGCTATTTCATTTTTATACAAATGTTGTTATTTGCAAAGATAGAATCTGTTCACACTTACGAGGGAACTTTTATACTGATCTCCATTTTTACACTCAGTGGCCCATTCTGCAGTTTGATAGACATGAAAAATGAAACCGGTAACTACTGCCACTACAGAAAACAGGGCTTAACTAATATATTTTCTCAATCTGACAATAACTAATGACTAAATATTGCCCAGGGTGGCTGGTGTAATTGTCTGTTGTCAGTATGCCAGACATAATTACGCTCGGCTCTCACTCTGAGACAAGGGTCTTTTCTCTCTCTCTCTCTTGCTCATTCCTAACCTTCCAAGGTGTCTGTGTGTCCTTATGGCTCCTTACTCCAGCATGTATCCCTGTCACGATCTCTGTCATAAAACATACATCATCCTCTCACCTCCCCTTCCTCCTCGGCTCCATTCCTCCATTTTACTGCCTGCTGGTCATTATCCTCTCTCTCCCTGTGTATTTTTCCTCATCTTTCTGTGAACTTGTGGATGTGTGAGCTGCTCATATTATCATGTCATTGACAATGTTTTGTTTGCAAACCATAATAAAAACACAAAATGCAAATGAGGGTTTGAGGTTTGCATGCAGGTTGGGTACTATATCGGTGAAGTGGGAACTCTTTTCCAAACAAGACAAAATTAGTCAAATAGTGTATGTGTGTTTGCACGTTGGAGAGGTTTTTGCAACATTTTACCTCAAAGTACTGCACTGATATTCTACTGCCAAGCATAAATATTTTTTATAAAATTTTTGACAGTATTTTTGGGAAAAACAAAAGAGACTGACCACCAAAAGACCAGTGTGTAAGAAGGCAAAACATACTATGTTATTAGATCAAGACACACTCCAATTATTTCTATTTAACCAAAATGCACGCTCAAAATGAGGAAGGTATATAAGTTCAGCCGTATACCTTGTAATACCTTTTGTATTACAAGATGGAGTTGATGTGTGTGGCTTGCTGTCAGTTGTTACCCAGTTCTTTTGTTTTTATGTGCTTAATATATCTTTTAATTCAGAATGTATCAATAATATTAGTGTACAATCATCAAACCCTTCTCAGTATTCAATGTACTACTGATGAGCTTTTCAAACAAGATCAGACAATACTTTTGGTAAAAATAGATTCTGCTGCCCGACTGTAATGACTGATGCCTTTTCAAGTTTTGAACTTCAGCTATTTGAGCTAAGTGACCGTTGGTGATCAGAGTGGTGTTTCGACCACCAAAACTAAACAAAGACTTTATTAACGAGTTTTCAGACTTTTTAGGGGATACCTAAGTTTGATAGATTTGTAATTATTGGTGATTTTAACATACATGTCAGCTGTCCATCAAATTCTATGGCTAAATAATGTATTAGACTTATTCATTAATTTGACCTTGCTCAACTGGTGTAAGGCCCAACTCATACTTGTTTTGTCGCATGGCATGTCTGTTGATGATGTCGAAATCTGTGATATCACTTTCTCTGATCATATGCCAATAATGTTTACTTTTTCACTTTCACATCAGATTGCCAATACTCAGACACCTGTCCGTCAGTCTCGCATGATACACAAGTACTAGTGGTGATTTTTCAGCTACGTTTGAAGAGGTTTCTCAATTTCTTGAATATTCTTATCATGATCATAGTCCAGAGAAGCACCTTACCATGTTAAATCTATTTGTACTGATATTTTAGATTCCGTTGCACCTCTGAAGGATAAACATCCCAAAACTAAATCTGAGCCCTGGCTAAATGATACCACTCATGCTCTTAGGCAGGTCTGCAGATGAGCTGAAAGAAAGTGGAAAAAAGATAAGCTTCAGGTGGCATATGAAATATTAAGGGATGCCTTGTCTCAATTTCAGAGAGCTGTCAGAGCAGCCAAGTCTAAATACCTCTCTGATATCATTGAAAATAATTGTCCTGACCTAAAACGTTTTTCAATACTTTGAAATCTGTTATAAATCCCACTATTAGTGTCTACAACTCTCTGTGAAAGTTTAGTTAAATTATTTGCTGAGAAGATAGTAGATATTGGATCACATATCATATTTTCTGCTCATGATCCGTCTGTCCCTACTATGTACATTGGTGTGTTAAGCCAGTTTGACCCTATTTAAATGTATTCATTTCAAGAAATCGTTGGCCAGTTAAGCATACTGTTTCTCCCCTTGATGTTATTCCTGCACGTCTTTTTAGAAATGTTTTAAACACTGTTGGGTCCAGTATCTTGTCACTTATCAACAAGTGCCTTAAAACAGGAAATGTACTAGATTACTTTAAACATGCATCTATACAACCTCTTCGCAAAAGGCCTAATCTAGACCCTACAATTATGTCTCATTTTAGACCTATTTCTAGTCTCCCTTTTATTTAGAAATAAATAAAATATAAATAATAATGGGGTTTTAGAACTCATCATAGTACTGAGTCTGCACTTTTAAAAGTTTGAATGATATTGTATTAACTGTTGATTCAAGGGATTATGCAATCCTTGTGCTTATAGATTTTAGTGCTTGAGCAATGTGTGGGCATCCAAGGAACTGCCCTCAGCAGGTTCAAACCTTTGGTGAATTTTCATCATCTAAAGCTCGTCTTACTTGTGGGGTTCCTCAAGGATCCGTTATAGCTCTTATTTAGTTTTCCATGTATTTGATTCCTTTGTTGTATTTTTAAGAAACATAGTATATCCTTTCATTGTTTTGTGGATGACGAATCTATTTGCCCTTGAAAAAAGATGATAAGTGTGGCAGGGAACCCTTACTGGCCTGTTTATCTGATTTAAAATCTTGTATGTTTTTAAATGTCTTAAACCTGAACAAGACTAAGACTGAGATTATTGTGTTTGGCCCTCCTGAGTTCTCTGGTATTCCTAATTTTGCCGAACTATCTTCTTATGTTAAACCGTTGGTGAAAAACTTGGGTGTTTTATTCAATAGTGACCTTAACCTTGATAAACAAATACATTCTGTAGTCAAATATAGCTTCTTCCATTCATGTGTTTTGGCTAAAGTTAAGTTTTTACTTTCTTTCAAGGACTCTGAAAGGGTGATTTGTGCTTATCTTTTATCTAGACTTGACTATTGCAATTCTCAATAAATATAAATAAGCCACTCATCGACCACGGTTGCAAATGGTTCAAAATGCTATTGCCAGGCTTTTGACAGATGTACACAAACACAAGCATATAACTCCTGTTTTAGTTTCCCACAAGCATATAACTCCTATTTTGAGTGTCCCCAAGTCTTAATTGAGATTGAGAGGTGACCGTGCCTTTGCGGTAGTGGCTCCTATGCTTTGGAACTGCCTACCTGTTTTCATTAGAACTAATGGCTATGTACTATGGCTAAGGACTTTATAAACACTTATTTTTCACACTATTACTCACACCCTGCTATGTTATTATATAAAAAAACTTTTACTCTAATTTGAAAAACGATACAATTGAATGCTTGTATGACAGACACACCTACATTTACAAACTTATTCCAATATGATTAACTTCTGTGATAGCTCAACTGATAATGTTGGACTTTGGACTCTGAGATCCAGCCTCGATCCCAGCCAAACGCTCAAAGCGAAAGTGAAGAGAAAGTGCCATAAAAGTGACACGATATCATGTGGTTGCTTCACAAAATTTTATTTTCATACCAAGCTTTCTTTTAAGACACTATCGGTTAGGTTTAGGTTTTGGTTTAGGGTAAGGATATCTGTTTTGTTCACCTCTTATTTATGTTTTAATAAGTTGGTTAGGTTTATTTAAAAGGCTTAGGTTAGGGAGGTATGTTTTACTCATTAAATATTCACCATAAAAGCCTTGTCTAATTACAATGTAATTTCACTCGATTTTGGCACCCTCACTGGGCAGTTCACTGGGAAGCTGCAGCCAAACATGTCATGAAGCATGTCATTTTTTATACAAAAATGTAGCTACTGTCACATAAATGTAATGAAATCAGGCTGAACAAAACTTCAATATTATTGTTCCGTGGCTCATATTACGATAGTAGTCTATTGACAGGCCCCTGCTGATTTCCACCCCTCGTGCATGTACACAATGCATACCAAGCACTTTGTTTGCAGTTTTAAGCAATAAGTGTCTGCTAACCTCTTGTTAATGACCATAGCCAGTATGGATTCTAAAGCAAATTGTATTTCATGGATGCTTGGGCATGAAAGAGAAATCTTGTTTTGTAGATCCATAAAAAATAGTTCATTAAAAAGCAAAATAGAACTCTTGTGTGCAGTTTCTCTGGCATGTACAGTCTCAGTATGTTTGCAGCACTTCAGCACCAATGCAAGCATTTGGCACCCATTTCATTTATGTGGATAAAATGGTAGCTCAAATCATTTATCACAAATTCAGTAACAACTTATGAATATCAACCTTAGCGACCGTAAGTGATATTTAAAGGTGGTGGCTCTTTAGGCAGACAATAAAAACAAAATGAGAAATGTGAGAGTACACATGTACTTGACTTCTATTATTTATCATCCATTGTTGTCCGGCACTGTATCACCAGCACAAAACCACACATTTGTTAAATTATCCCAATGGTGATAAGTAAATGCGGCTGCTGGAAATTATTCAGGCTCGAGATGAGAGTGCTGTCCACACAAAAAATAAAGAAAACCAAACTATTCACTACATACTGAACTTCCTTGTAGCCTATAATATGCCTTCAAAGCACATAAGTGTGGTGCAAAAAATACAAATGCTGATTAAGATATAGAGGAAATGCAGTTTTTGCTCTAGATAGATAAACCAAATCTGCACTGCCCTACAAAGGCAAAATGCAGTAATTATGCCAGCACTAAAACTAAAGAATGATTTCAAGTCTTTTTGATTATTCAGCCAAATGTGGATTAACCAATTTTTTTTTTTTTTTGTACTTTTTTCTCTCTAAATCTGAGCATGGTTGAGCCAAACCTGTATGTCACAGGACAGATCATTTGCAAAGAGACTATTCCAATCTGATTCCAGTCATAACCCAATTTTGACAAAATTATTAAATTACTGCATTTTGAATTTGTAGGCCAGTGTAGTCCAAAAGTTACCTCAACATTTACTGCCTTCTAAGCCCAAAACGTTTTACCTGCTTGGCTGGTGGCGATGCTGACGGCAGCAAACAGTCGCTGGGTACGGCTGAGATCGGACACACCATTCACGGCCTCCACCTCAAAGGTGTAGTTTGCGTGAGATAAGAGGTCAGTAATGGTGATGTAGGTGTCAGTTAATCCACTCTGCTGTGGCGAGAAGCCAACATTGCTCCCACAAGTGAAGCACTCTTCTGGCTCCCAGGTGCATCGCCGGCATATAATCCGGTACGTCACATCGTTGCGACCACCTGTGTCAGCTGGCGGGGTCCATTCCAGGCTGACGGTGGTGTGGTTGATGTTGTAAAGCAGGTTCTGAGGAGCTGATGGTGGCCCTGTAGTGAGAAATTGGAGTATGGTTAGATAAACATGTGACTAGTACACTAACGTTAATGGCACTCCAGACATTTGTGGATTTTCCTATTGTTCCTTTCCTCAGACAAATACTCCAAGGGATTCGAGGAATCCATGCCCTTGGCAAATCCTGACATGCAATTATACTGTAACCTAGATACATAGAGATTTTATGTTCAAGAATGTTGGGGAGTCGAACTTGAGTGCTGCCAAGGTCAGTGTAGACCTGGAAGTGATGTGGTGGTGAAACGATGAAATAATGAACAGCGGGACACGGTTTCAAACCACTACAAGGTAGATAACCTAAGATAGGACTATCTTCCACCTACTGTTGGCACTCATCTTCACAGGAGTATTTCATTAGTGGGCCAATGGTTAATGAGTCTCTAGTGGAAAGAAAAGATGTAATACAATTGGCAAAACACATTTTTATGACTGCCAGAGTGACCAGGAGTCATCTTACACCGATTATGCTTAATTAGCCAACAATGTGTAAGGTCATGTAAACACCTTAAATAGTTTTGCTTTATCGGGGTAAGGGCTTAAACTGTTTAAGCAGAACATATTCTACACATATAGATTTTTGCCCATTACCTGTAGTTCTGCTTTGAGTGCACACAGCTTAACCAGCTTATTCAATGTTTTCAAGTGTTGTGTGCTTACCTCTTTTCATTTTGACATCAAAAGCAGAGAATACTCTTCTTATTTCAAATCTCATGTAGACGGTTTTCTTGCATAAAATTGTTTTTTATATCCTAACTTTAGTATTTATCAGTGTAATGGTGTGCATGTAAACACGGTCAGTGTTATTATTGTTAATGATTATTGTTAACAAAAAACATTTAACTAAATGAAAACATTTTTGTTGACCACATGAAACATTTTTGGTAACTGAAATACAAATAATAAATAGTTGTAATGATAAATTGGAAAATAAAGTTTATTTATTTTTTTTATTTTTTTTTGTCTAAACTCGAATAACCCTGGCAGGAGTCTAAGCAATAGAAGAGACAGATTATGAACAAGTGTATCGCCCCTGATAATAGAAACAGTACAGAATTCCACTCAGCCTACAATAACCAGCTCACAGACGGATGACCACAGTGGAAAACAACCCATCATCCCATAACCCCTGGCAGTGCCAAATAATCTAGTGTGTCTAAAAAAAAAAAAAAAAACAATTCTTATACTTTGCTACTTTTATCCAGCCACCAAGCCCATACTTTTTAATCACCCATAATGTTTTTATAACAGCACCACTGCCTGTTCAATATCCCTTTTATTACAGCTCGTCTTTGTGGTGGTCTTGCATCATGGGTTTGCCTTTTGAGAGGTTCTATTTTTGTCCCTCAAAATGAAACAACTAACTGCATGTGTTCGTTAGTGTGGGGTGAGTGGAGCTGAGTGGGCATTGCGAGTAAAAGCAGTGATGTCTGTCTATCACAAGTCTTTCAAATCTGACGATAGTGCTGGAGATTCTATTTGGTCATATTTCGTGGACAATATATTTTGTGGACACGTAAAGTAAAGCGTTTTCTCTCCTGATTCATGTGTCGCCAGTGCCGCTGGTCTGCTAAACTGGAGACATTTTCAAACAAAACACTCAATGCATATGCAATGAGGGGAAAGAGCAGGCATTATAATTGTGCGAATGTTTAATGTGACACTTAAACTTTGCTCCTCATTAAGGGTAATGGCACACACACATCCATAAATATTCATCAGAGTTGAGGGGGAATGAATGAACATAGGAGATGAAAGGGCCACCTGTGGCAGGTGAAGAGATGTGGTCCATCTCCATATCTCGCTCCTCTCCGTAGCTACCTCTGAAGCTATAGCACAACTTCACCTACTGATGCTAATGATGTCCCTCCAACTCCATTTCCCTCTGGGTGAGCCTCTCTCTCTCGCTCTCTCTCTCACACACGCACACACACACACAAAACTGTACACATGCAAACACACACTTGTTCTACTGGGGCTTCAGCAGTCTATTTCCATGACTACCTTTAATAATAACAATAACACTAATGGCTCCATTTGGAAGACCCATCTCATTCTACTCTTGAGTGGCAGAGATCAAGGGATTGTTTATCTTAAAATGCACGGCTGAGACAGAGAGGGAAGTCAAGCTGTCATTGAAGGTATCTATTCAGACTGAGTTTGCACTGAAATGAATCACTGTCAATGCTCACTATGGAGAGGGCCTATTGATTAAATTCTTGCAAAACATTAACAAAAAAATAATATATATATATATATATATATATATATATATATATATATATATATAAATGTTATGTTATAATGGTGTTAAAACAGCACATATGCCTAAAGCAAGACTTTCCTGTACCGTATATGTCTGGTGTGGAGTGTTTTTTTCCTATGCTGTTGTGGGCATCATCGTCTGCTGGTTAACAACAAATGCCATGTGAAATTACTGCTCTCATCATTTGCTCTTTCACACGCTAGTGCCTATATGTGTTTCTATATATGTATTCTGTCACCTCCTCTGCAGTCTGCTGTGAGACTGGTTCTGCAGGGACGCTGGAGGAAGTCTGGGGGAAACTGGGACAAATAACTGCCACAGACAGCTTTATTCTCTATACCACAAACCAAACTATTCTTTTAATGGATATTGCGTTTACTTAAAGCACAAACCCACACTTCATCCTTATTTCATTCTCGCTCTCTCTCTCTCTCTCTCTCTCTCTCTCTCTCTTTCTCTTTCCCTTTCTCCCTTTCTCTCTCTCTTTCCCTTTCATCTTTCAACTTTTTCCTAGTTTTTTAAAGGATTAGTTAAATAATTTTGAAAGCAATTGTTAGTGAGGAACAAACTAATGTTTATATTATTATTTACTGATAATTTTACCCTCCCCCGAAGCCTGTGTCTCGCCTGCATTCACATCCAGAATTAAAAATAGTGAGTTACATTCGGGTTACAACACATGCAAAAAACATGACATGCCAATTTTGGAACTGAAAATGAGTTAAATTTCTTTCTGTTCCTCACACAAAGCTATCATATGGCTTCAGAAGACTTGGAATTATAGAACAATTAATATAATGTTCAGGGTTCAATACAAGTTATACTCAATTGACAGAACTTGTGGCATTATTTTGATTACCACAGATACATAATTTTGACTTCACCCTCATTTATTGAAAAAAAAAAATATTTGGCTACAGTAAGGCACTTGCAATGGAAGGGAATTGGGCCAGTACATAATTGTAAAATACAAACATTTTTCAAAAGTATACCCACAATACGATTTTAATGATTTTGATTTTAGTGTGATCAAATCTGTTCTACATGATTTTAGTGTGCTAATATCGCTTACTAGGATTACAGGGTTAACTGGCCTTACCTCATCGTCACAATGAAGTTGTTACACAGATAAGGTTAGTAAGTGATTTTATCACATTAAAATCATGTTAACGGGTACTATATTTACATCTTGTGGCTTTAATTAGAAACAGGGTGTATTGTAATGTTTATGGACAGGCACCATTCTTTTCCATTGTAAATGCTTTAATGAAACCATGTTTTTATTTTTATTTATATATATATATATATATATATATATATATATATATATATATATATATATATATATATATATTAATGAGGGAAGAGTCAAAATAATTATGGCACAAATATTTTTGAATGAATTAACTTGTATTAAACCTGGAACAGTCCTTTAAGGCAATAACTCTATAGGCTGTATAGTGAAATATAACCTATTTTCTAACACTGATTTTCAACAAAGAGCTAAATATCTCATTACAAACTAAAAAAAGAGGCAATGTATGCAATACAAGTGAACTATCAAATAAAACCATCTTTGAAATCAGGAAAATGTGATCACGATTCTTACAGCACCACTACCCTTGGTGTTCTCCAAAGAGAGAATGTTAATTAGGTCAATCTGCTGATCTTGTTGTATGTTCATGAGTGGGTATGTGTGTAAAGCCTGAAATCTTAGGCCAAGCTGCACTGGAGCTTAACTCAGGAATCCAGTTCTTATCTGCACTTTGAGCAGCTCTTGGCTGTCTAAGTGCTCCTCCACATTTTAGGACACATCCCACTAATGAGGTAGACTCAGAATGGTACTTGCAAACCATGTTCAAACCATCCAGCCACTAATCCCTAATCTGAAAACATGGGGCCTGAATTTTGACCTCACTTGCAGCAAGTGCCAAGGACAGAATGAGGGATGGTGCCAGAGAGCAGTGGACGAGAGAGGCTGGGTTGTGGGAAGAGAGAAAGTGTTATAGGCTACTCAAGGACACGTCAACAAATGGAGGTGATGATTCTAGGCGGATGGAGGAGTTAAAAGGGAATATGTGGGTTATTCACATTCACTTTCTCTCTTTCGATTTCTCTTACCTTCTTTTGCTCTCTCTCTCTCTCTCAATTTTTCTATGTTTCCCACTCACTGTTGTCCTCTTTTTTCTCTCTGTCATAAAGCCCCACCCTCCTCCCGCCCCCTTCCATACCCTCGGTAGCACCGGCACCATGCACAGCTGGTGAATGATTGATGTCATCTCTGAAACCTGTCAAGTACTCCCTTCGTTCGTTCAAATTCAGGAGAAAAAAAAACTTCTCGAAAGCTTCTCTCATGCACAGCAGGGCTATGTATTGCCTATTTATCTTAGTGGCTCACAGGTTGTGATAAACTGGGTGAATTAATGCCATGTCACTGCGATTATTTTGTGCTGTTCTGAAATACTCACATAACTGAGTATTTCTGAATAACAGCAAAGGATTTTTCTACTTTTTTTTTCCTTTGAACATTGACAGAGCTCTCTTCAGAGCACTACAAGTGAATATTAATTCCTTTCACTCTTGAAATGTGAATTTCATTAAGGCTGCTCTTAATCCATGTTCTGAGGAGCTGAGTGTGTATTGACAGAGCTTAAGATTCTGTAGGTTTACACCTCGCTCATTTAAAAAACTTTCCATCAGGGTGTTTATTCAGCGAATGTAAATTCACCCCAATTACCATTCAGTTCCTAGCGTCTGTAAATCCCAAAAAGAAATCTTCATCCCAGACAATTGAGATGGCCACAATAACTTAATCCTCAGATAATTAAGACATGTCTGGAGAGGACAGTATTTCCAATGCACTTTCTCTGTGTTACAACTTCAAAAGTGACGCGATTTATGTTTGTTAGTAGTTTTTATTTTCATCCGCTCAAAGTGCTTAAAGTCCTTTTTTTCATTCAACTTTTTTTTAACTCCTGTCACATCTTAATTATCCTGAACATCTGTCGCTGTTTTACCTCTGTGACTGACTGTAATTTAGAATCTCCTCCTTAAGGGGATAGTTCACTCAAAAATAAAAATAATGTCATCATTTAGTGGACAAATTCAGTGGTCACTTTCATTGTATGGAGAAAAAAAAAACAATGCAATGAAAGTGAATGGGTGACTGGGGTTGTTGTACTGCCTAACATCTTATTTTGTGTTCCACGGAAGTCAAACTGGTTTGGAAAATATGTAACATCTGGGTTTTCTCTTTAAAGGGAAACCCAAAAATTTTAATTATTTCATCATGTACAGTCGTGGCCAAAAGTATTGGCAGTGACATAAATTTTGTGTTTCGCAAATTTTTCTGCTTCAGTTGTTGTGGTGTTAATTCACATTGTTTCTAGATTATTGTGCAGAGTGATCAGAAGGGTCATGTTCTTTTTGTCGCATGGCCATGTCATGCCAGTATTCTGACCTAAATACACAGTGACAGGGCTTTCATGTAGCTGAAATGGGGATACCATATCCCTTAACCACCCCCAGAGTGATCAGATGCATTTTAAATAATTGCAAAAATCTTAATTGGCCAAAAATATTTATGGCAAAATAAAAAATGTTTTGGGTCGTGGCACAAAATGACCAGCCAACATCACTAATCATATCAGCAGCACCTGGGAAAGTGTGAACGAGTTCTAGTCAGGTGAAATCACTCTATCGTTCTGATTGGATTATAAGAGCAGACTGTTTGCTATAAAAGGAAGGAAAAAGTGCTTCCAATCATTGTGTTCTTGTAAGCAATGGTTACCTCTAAAGAAAGACATGCTGCCATCATCGCTTTGCATCAAAATGGCCTCACATGCAAAGAAATTGCTGCAAAGAATATTGTACCTGCAAGAACCATTTATCGGATCATCAAGAACTTCAAGGAGAGAGGTTCAACTGCAGTGAGGAAGGCCATCCCAGTGTCCTCCTCAGGAGTCAGCTACGGAATCGTGTCACCACCAGTGCAGAGCTTGCTCAATATTGGCAGCAGGTTGGTGTGAGTGCATCTGCATGCACAGTGAGGCGAAGAATTTTGGACAATGGCCTGGTGTCAAGAAGGGCAGCAAAGAAGACACTTCTCTCCAAGAAAAACATCAAGGACATACTGAAATTCTGCAGGAAGTACAAGGATTGGACAGCAGAAGACTGGTACAAAGATATTTTCTCTGATGAAACCCCCTTCCGACTGTGTGGGACATCTGGAAAATCGATAGTCCAGAGAACGCTACCATGAGTCCTGTGTCGTGTCAACAGTGAAGCATCCTGAGACTATCCATGTGTGGGGTTGCTTTTCATCCAAGGGAGTGGGCTCTCTTACAATTCTGCCCCAAAACACTGCCATGAATAAAGAATGTATCAAAACGTCCTGCAAGAGCAACTTCTCCCAACGATCCAGTAGCAATTTGGTGATGATCTGTGCATTTTCCAGCATGATGAAGCACCATGTCACAAGGAAAGATTTATAATGATGTGGCTCGGAGATCATTATATTGAAATTTTGGATCCGTGGCCAGGCAACTCCACAGATCTTAATCCCAAAGAGAACCTGTGGTCAATCCTCAAAAGGCGAGTGGACAAACAGAAGCCCGCAAATTGTAATCAAATCCGAGCACTAATAAGTCAAGAATGGATTACCATCAATCAGGATTTGGCCCAGAAGCTGACATCCACATGCCAGAGTGAATTGCAGAGGTTATGAAGAACAAGGGTCAACACTGTAAATATGAACTCTTTGCATAAATTGAGTGTTTTTGCCAATACAAACCTTTAAAACATATAAAATGCTTATCGTTGTTTTCCAGTATACCATAGAAACATGTGAAAAAATAATCTACAAATACTGAAGCAGCAAACTGTATGTCACTGCCAATACTTTTGGCCACGGCTGTACTCAACCTAATGCCATTCAAAAGCGATATGATTAATTTGGGTGAAAACAGACGATTATTTTAGTCCTTTTTTTCTAGCAAACTCCACTTTCATTTTCACATTTTCTTCTTTTGTTTTTCTTTGTGCATATCGCAACCTACTAGGCAGGGAGGAGAATAGTAAAAATAAATTAAATATGAATCTGTTTCAAACCCCCTCTTTTCATACTACTTCTGAAGTTATGGATTTAGACCATGGAGTCTTAGGGATTTATTTTATGATGCCTTTATATGTATTTTGTTACCCATTCACTTGCATTGTATGGAACTACAGAGCGGAGATATTCTTCTAAAAATCTTTGTTTGTGTTCAGCAGAAGAAAGTAAGTTATACACATCTGTGGTGGCATGAGGGTAAGTAAATGATTAGAGAATTCTCATTTTTGGGTCAATCCTAACACACATAAAATATGCTATATTGACTCAGTATTTCACAGGCAATACCTGCGTTATACATTATGGGCCTGTATCACCTCCAAAACTTGTGTTTCAGAATCACCTTTGTAATAAGGTCTGTTGTTTCTATATCCTATAACTCACATGACTTCATAATTACTTGCCCTCTGGAAGTCATAGACTGAAACAAGATGATTCTTAATCCCTCTCTTATGTGTTCATTTTGCCCTTGTTCAACAAATTATGCATTTGTGGAACAGTAAAGTCAAAGTTTTCTTGCCCAGAAAGAGTAACCACAGCCATACTGTGGCCAGGGTAGTAACAGATCTGTTTTGTACTTGCAGGGAGAATGAAATAAAGCAGGGGAGACCAGAGTAATTGTGTGGTGAATTAAAGGCCTGTGTTTTTTTTCCCGTTTTCTGATTGAGGGACATTGGGCAACAATTAAATTAAATCACTTCTAGAGTGATCATATTTTAGAGGCAAAATGGAAAGTAAAGGAGTGTAAATATTAATTCATGACATATGTGTCATCAAAGGTTAGCATGTTTATTAGTAGACATGCTCCACAAACAATACTACAGCTATGGTTTAATATAACTGCCACAACTTTCTCCAAACCTTTCTATATCTATCCATTTCTCTAATCATTTTCATTTAGTGTTGTTAATCATAGCAACATGGCTGCGCAATTAATCAAATTAAAAACGAGATCCTAATATGGCATTATACCAATAATTTTACAGCACAAGGAAACCAAACTCCTTCTCGGGACATGTTCTGAATTTAGTTCACATCAACTGCATAATGTTTTTCACTTCTTGAACACAAAACTCAAATCGCAATATTCGTTAATATAATCACAATGTGATTTGTTTTAAAAATCCTTACTATTACTGAATGCATAAGCAATGCTCATTCTTTTTTCTTTTATTTTTTGTCTCTTCAAGTAGAAAACACTCTTGAATTTCACTTGATTGAACCTGTCTTTCAGCATATTTCCAGGTAGCTCAACCCCACCCTCCCTGCCTCTTTTCACCCTTGACTGGCCTGTCTAAGTAAGTCATCAATGGCACAAGTATAACTGTGATTTTCAAAGGGAGACAGCTGAAAACAGGATAGGAATGGAAAGGAGGTAATTGGGGAGGGAAAGAGAACATACAATAAGAGGACAGAGAGGAGGAGAGGAAAGAACTGCTGGGACTGCTTCCGTTACTTCTGACTGTAATTACAATCTCATTTGACAGGAAACAGACAATTGCTTGGCTGATCATGAGCTACTAGTGAGAGGGAATGAGACATGCCAGTGTGCAATCATAAAGACATATAGAGGAGGGAGGGAGGGGGAGTGGAAAGGAAGCAGTTGGAATGGGAACACCAGACAGGGGCTTTGTAACACAAACAGCTTTCTCACTGGTGCAGGCGACAGAAGGGGGGTCCGAGAGGGCTCTGTAGTAGCCATCCTCACAGTCACATCTCCATGAGCCCTCTCTGTCATTATAACTGTGTGCAGGACAACGGGAACACTGAAGATCCTGAGATGAAGATTTGTAGAATCCACGACCACAGGCTGCATTAGAAAAAAGAAACAAAGAGGCAGAATTAAAGGGCTACCCACACATGGCTATACATATAAAACAGGATTTCAACAACTTCGATCAATGAATTTCCATGACTGTCCATTCATTCGTGATTGCTTGGCACAAAGAGCAATTGTTAGCTGATTAAATAACTAGAAAACCAGACAAAAAATAAATTGATATATTCTATATATATTCTTTTGTATATTAAGAATGTATTAACTTCTCTGGTTTTCCATGCCAATGGGAACCCTGATAAGAGGACAGTGGTGAACATATCACTGAACTTGTGCTCACATTTTTTACATCTGGTGTTTGAATCAAACTGGCCCTTAAGCATCATTACTAGTAGACATACACACAAACATATACACAAATCCAGTCATACAGTATGCTGCATCAAGCAAAGGATGATTTGCATATGTTTGCTCAGGTCTAATTTTTTTTTTATCTCCCCATATGCACTAGCACGCCTGCCTTCACACAACTTCTAGCAGTCAGAGATGTCCTAGAGGCAAGGTTACTGTGGAAAATAGGAAAATTAAATGGATTATTTCAGTATTTCACCTTTTATGAGGGGAAAAAAGGACATCCCACAGGCAGCCAGGGATCAGAGACAAAGCAAAAATTAGGGCCAGATCGCTGCAGGCAACGCACAAGAATCACCCTCACACGTTCCAATGACAATGAGTCATTCACTCCCACACTTTATTTCATATGCCCATATGGGCTGAATTTTCAATGAAGCACCATGATAGTATATTACTATTTCCATCATAATTAAACAATAACAATCTTCCTAATTCATTAGTAGTAACTTCTGTTTTAATTAACCTTGTAGAAAATGAAGACATTTCAGAAAGTTTGATATTAAACAAATAGTGCACGCAAAAATGAAAATACAATAGCAATTGATAGTGCCCCACTTTAAAGATTAACAAAGGACCAAAAATCATAAAAGAAGTACATTTGCATTGAAACTTTTGACATCTGTCATGAGTCCTATGAGAGAAGCTTGTTTGCAGTAGCACTCAAGCGTTCACAAGAGAATTTGCATTGATTTTAGGCAACATTGTTTTGAGGATGAGACCTCAAAATAAGAAGTTCTTAAACAAGATTTTCGTATAACACTCATCAGAATGCAATGGATATTTTTTCCTACAAAAAGGGTAAATCATATGTAGGGTTGGTAACTGGTTCCATACTTTACAAAATACCGTAATCGGATGATCTTCATGACTTTTGGTTCCATTAATGGTTTTGCTGCGAGAATTTTCTGCTGGAACACCGCACTGATATTCTCTTGACAGTGTTTCAAGCAGCTCATTTGTGCAGCAGCGCTTCTCTCTACTGGTCAAAAGTGTAAAAACACAAACAAATGACTCTTATGAGCCGTCTCTGTTGAATCTATAGCGCGAAACAGACAGCACTTCTGGTATAGTCCGATTCCTGAAAGAACGATTTAGATGAGCCGGTTCTTTTTATCTACAGCACGAAACATAAAGCGCTACCTGTCTAGTAACATATATTATTAATCTTACACTGATGTGCAATTATGAATGTCCAACTCAAAATTCAATAAGAACTGTTGAAGTCTTAGAAGCTTGAAGTACAACATTAGACAATAGAACACAGTCTAAACTGTCTCTGGAACTGTTATATCAAGTGACTTTAGACCTGTGAGACTTTAATCAAGCAGTGCAGTTACTGACTGGTTATTCATACGACAATGTTTTTTTAAAGATACATGAGTTTTGTAATACATGGGATTTTATATTTAAAAAAATAATGAATTAAATATGCCATCACATTTCTTGTTTGTTAAGATTCAGTCCAGATATAGCCTAGTTAGGATAAATTATTGGATTTGATATATGTCTTAAAGTCAGCAAACACCTTTTACACGAAATGTATTAAATTTAGTTCTGATTTTTTATATCTGCCATATAGAAATCATAAAGAATCTCATAATTTGGCAACAGACTGCAGAGGACAGTAAATCCAATAAGAATTGCATTTCTCATTTTCAAATACATCCTCAAAAGTACTACAATAACTACTGTAATCGTTACTGGAACTGTTAAGGAACCGAATTGTTAAGAGGAATCAGAAACGGAACCAGAATCGTTAAATTCCTAACGATTCCCATCCCTAATCTTATGCCTTCAGAAGAATTGTAATATGATGCAGGAGTCACATGGACTACTTGTATGATACTTTTGAATATTTTTTTTTAAGCTTTAAAGGGGTCATGACATGAAGAATAAAATTATCCTTGATCTTTTGACATTTAAGAGGTCATTGTAATATAAAAGAAACTGATCAGAACTGAAAACTTCCTCCTTAATAGAAAAGGAGCATTTATTTAAACCAAGCTGCAAAAACAGCTCATTTGATATTTGTGGAACTTGTGATATCTCAAGGACCAAATACATATGCATATGTAATGCCAATATTTCCGCCATTGCACCCTTGGCCCCGCCCATTGGTGATTAGTCAGTCACACAGGAGAAGACGAGAGAGGAGGCCTGTCATGGGAGATTCATCCAAAGTGGTCTTACACAGGACACCTTCATGTGCCTGTCTGGATTTAAAAGACATGATGTAAAGTTATAACTCGTGTTTCATTCAGCTGCGCTGTCATGCTGTTGTGTTGTTTTGATGGTGTCCTCTTTTTGCACCCATCTGTGCTATTTTTAATTGTTGGTCTTCTGTAAACATGCACTCGATGGACGTCTTTGAACGTTTTTATGCGTATCTGGCCTGTTAAAGCCGGTTGAAGCACCCAAAATCACTGTGGATTGAAATATGTTTGTGTATTCAGAAAATTTCAGTGTGACTTGCATATGAAACAATATGATTCAAGCTTTGCAAAGGAAATTTTATTGAAAGATGGGGCAGTTAAAATTGCACTATTGGACAAAGAAACCATAAGTAGCCAATTTAATTCATGAATATTTCATATGTCATGACTGTTTGATAGTTTATTCTTAGCTTGAGTGAACAATTTGATACATTCCAATGAAATGTGTTGGACGTACATTATGCGTTAACCCTGAAATGTAGTTTAATGTTGTGTGGAGTTGGTTTATTTTCTTCGGATATGGATGTATTGGAAAGGATGAATGATGTCATCCAATCACAACAGTGGGACTTTACATTGGAGTCTAAAAAGCTTAAAACAGAGCATTTCAGGCAGAGGGCCAGAGACAGGGTGCAAAATTATTATATGAATAAATTATGACTGTTTGGTGCAAAAATACAACTTTACTAACATTAAAGTGGACCTCAGGGAAGATAATAAAATTATAAAAAATTAGTATGTCATGACCCCTTTAAAATAAGGCAATAGTATCTACTGCTATCGTATAGAAAAGCCAAATTAAAATAGTCATTAAACATCTCCTTTTGTGTTCTGTGTGAGAAAGCAAGTCATTCGGGTTCAGAAAAATATTTGGGTGAGAAAATTATAAAATAATTTTCACTTTTCTGTGAAATATTCATTAAAAACAAATTTGGGGTGATTCCATAAGCGGAGGTATTTTTCTAGTTCACACAAAGTCTGTAAGCAAAGAGAACTAAGCTATTTTAGGTTTGGCCTTTTGGCCGACACTGCTGAGAGACACTAATCCACACTTAGCAGCTGTTTGCTTAAAACCCCCTTCAGCCTAAAGAGGGAATCAGGCCCACATGATTTTTCTTAAACCCCAGCCACACCCGCATCCCCAGGATAAATATTACTTTGCTCTTTGCTATGCATTTTAATGATTATTATCAGGGACACAACACTACTGATTTTCAATTCCAATTCCAGTTTTTCTATTCCATCATTGTTTCAGGGCCTTTAAAAGGAAAAATTGTTTTGCAGCTTTCCGTGAATAGACTAAAATGGAGATCGCACAGGATGTTGCACAGTTTCCTAATTTTTAACACCACCTTGTTGAGATAGGGGGTGGTTAAGGGATACGGTATCCCCATTTCAGCTACATGAAAGCCCTGTCACTGTGTATTTAGGTCAGAATACTGGCATGACATGGCCATGCGACAAAAAGAACATGACCCTTCTAAGGCTGGGAAGAGGAGGAAAGGGATGTGATTTTATCTGGGATCTTTCTCTACTAGTGAGGACTTGTAATTGAAAGCAGCAAGAGTTATGTAGTTAGGTATATATATTTAATTTAAGATTTGTTTATTTGCTTTATGATTGTGTAATCAAGGCCAATTACACATACACAAAATGTTTTTTAATAATGAACAGTCAAAGTGGTAAAACAAAAAAAAAAGAAAAGAAAAGACAGATAAAAGAAATTACAAGAAAGATAGAAACCATTTCCCAGGTACTGTAAGTTGGTGTGTCAGTTGGTTTTAGTTTTGGGCACTGAGCCTATCTGTGTGGGGAAAAGATCCCACCTGAGCCTGAGAGCTCAAGACCTGGCCACGAGCTCTCAGCAGCTCTCTTGTGAACACACTAAGATTAGCACTATCACAAATCACCAAAACATGAGGGCTCCCGAATGCCGACACGCTGGCTTTTTACATCTCTGAAGCAGAGATGGTTTATTTTTACATCTGTTTGATCTGGATTTGTTTATCACGGCGTCTGAGAAGCCCAAGTATCCCTCAGTTGTTTACACAAGCAACCAACCAGCAAATTAGGCCTCAAATCAAATGTAGCGCTGACACAGGGGTCCATTTGAGAACCTGTATCCTCTCCACCTCTCTGGTTTAACCATGAGTGACATGCACAAACACAGCCATTTCTGGAGCCCCAATTCCTGCCCTACCAACAAAAATGTGCAGATACTAGAGCTGAACTAGCCAAAGAAACCACAGTTGAGCTAACATGCTAACCCGCCATACAACAGATAAAAGATTGCTTTGATTTCCCCTTCCTGACAGTTTTATTTCTGTGGGAGGAAAAAGATGAGGCTTGCCCAATTATGCTTCCTTCTTCCATGCTGCATAATGTCTGCTAGCATGTAATCATAACTGAATTACATGACCCCATGTGCCAGCATCTCTTGAGAACATGCTAACCAATCTATGAAACTGACATTGAGACAATATCCTCCACTTAACTGCCCATTTCTGCTCTCAGTTGAAAACTTGTCCTGCCAACTTAACTGCATTGCTGCTAAATTGCAAAACGGAAAGAAAATGCACTAGCTTAGGCTGTTTAAAAAGTTCGCTGAAACGCTCAGTGAGAGCGAGCTATATATGAGCTGCCACTAGCATGAAGGCGAGCTAATGGGATGTGCTTGTTGACATGGGCACAGAGAGCAAGCGAAAGCAACCTCATTTACTGCACAAAGAAATTAGTCAGCCCTTTAGAAACACAGGTTGAGGTTAAACAGAACAACAGAGACAGAGACTAAAACAGACTGACATTCTGCTCAGACTCTTTAGCAGGCAGCGGCCGCCAGCATCAGTAATTTACCTTTCAGTGGTCAAGCCCTCCGTTTCAGCGAGAGAGAAAAAAACAGGACTCTCAGTCAGCATTTCTTATGCGGCATTGATAATACAGAACTCTGCTCAGGAATAGCAAGACTTGGCTCCTAAAACATCTATAACATAATCTGTATTCAAGCCAATCACACAGAAAACATTACTGTGTCTAGACACTCACAACAAAGCAACAGAAAACTATGAAGGGTTTAGATACTGTTTAGATACAGAGCTTTCTATTTTCGATTACATCCAGCTAGACAAAGTTTTTGAATTGTGTCCATGCAAGAACTGGCCATGTTTAATGAATCATTACAGGCCTCTTTAATGGATCCCTCTTCTTATTAGGACCGCTTTTTCACTGTATAAGGTTGAGTTGGCTATACAGGGCTCCAGACTAAAGAAAATGACTAAGGAGTAACTGGCTCCTGGTTTTTAGTCACCAAATCACAGAATTGCTTGATTTAGATTGCTGTTCAGAAACAAGATAGAAAGGAAAACTTCTGATAATAACCCATTAATCTGAGGTGTAATATACAGTATGTATACTGTATAGTTAAGAAGATAAGTTTGGATTCCCCTTTTGTCTCATAAATGTTCACACCCCTTTCATATTTTTTTAAATATAAGACAAGCTATTTTTTGTCTTCTTTAGCGTCAATGAATGTTGGCACCTTGTGTAATAGTTGTATACAAGTCCCTCAGTTGTCCTAAGTGTCCTAACCTGAGCTCCAAAATTCTCAGATCTTTTCAGGTGATTCATGAAAAGACCTGATTCAAAAGAGTAATTTGTTCACGACTCTCTCGCGCTGGGTTTGTTGTTGAGTGTGGTGCAGAGAGCTCGTCATCACAACAGAACGGGTGAAAAGTGACGTGATACACACTGGTGCACGCTCTAAAGATGTATTCAATAACTCACAAGATAATATCTGACCAAATAGCTTATGAATGCACACAACCCATCTGTCGCCAATGACGACTAGATTTAAAATTATTGTCGCAATCAGTTATTTTTGGTCGCATTTGTGACAATTTATTTACAGTCTAGAGGCCTGCTACATGGTTCGTTTTCTAAATTTAAAGGGATATTTTCCCCCAAATATTAAGCAAGAAAGTTATCAAGGTTTGAAACAATATGAGCATGAGTAAATGATGATAGAAATTCAACAATCCCTTTAAAATGTTTTTGATGTTACATTATTGGTCTTCAAATCATATTGTGTTTTGGGTTCTTTAAAAGCACAAAAACGTATTTGTGGAATTTTTAGGGAGTCTGTAAAACCACTTAGGCTCTAATAAACATTTATTTGTAGAGTGAAGGACAGTAAAAGAAAAAAAATCCAAAACAAAGGACTGATGATTCTGATATGCCTGGAGTGATTGTCATGTCATGATGTTTCTCGCATCGGTTACTAAATATTTGAATAATAATTTCTCTATTGTTTCTTGTCTACACTTAGAGTAGCGTATTAACTAAATAATTCTCTATCATAACAGTCCTTCTTGTAGGGTGGATGAGGAAATATCCTAATCACAGCATTTCTAATCACAAGTGCTGTTTTTTCTCTTGCTTGCACATGTTCACTGACAAATTTTCAATAAACCTCTATGCTACCCTTTTTAGACTTTTGAGGATGAGGTAAATTAAGCTGTTTTCTGATTGTGCATTGCTTGGGAATATCTTTTTACTCAAATGTGCTGTTTATCCAATATTATCCCATGAAGTGTTTGCCCAAGGTTAAAAATGTCTGAATGTCATTGCATAAGATACTTAACATGAATATGATTGATTTGTGTTATTTGTTATCCAATGAGATCCATATATTTCCAACAATGGCTACAGTGTCCAAATACTTTTTACCACTGTATATTTCCAAAAACTTTTTGTAGATCACACTGTAGATGCAAAAAAAAAAAAAAATACATATATATATATATATATATATATATATATATATATATATATATATATATATATATATAAAATCATCTACGCCTCAATTGCGTGTATGTAATGGCCTCTTCAGCCTTCTATATTTCCTCTATACCAGGGGTCACCAACCTTTTTGATACTGAGAGCTACTTCATGGGTACTGAGTCATACGAAGGGCTACCAGTTTGATACACTCTTCTGAAATAACAAATTTGCTTAGTTTGCCTTATACATTATTAATAATGTAAAGACTCTGATCACGTTAATGATTTCTCACAATAATTACCAACAATAACAAGGTGGGAAACAGATATCAATATTCAGCACTTTATTTCTATTTATCTCAGTAATTGTAAAATGTTCAGACGATCACTTACATTACATTTCTTAGGAAAAATGTCCCATTTTCACTAGCCACTGACAAACCTTTTAAACAAATCATGAACTATGTTGCACCATGTTTCAAAACGTTATCAATTATGTACATTGTAATGTCTGTAATGTAGTGAAAAATCTTAAATATTTTTAAATAAATCTTGTCACATTTTGAACTAATGAACAAATCTGCTGTATTTTTAATAAAATAATAACTGTTACATGTCATGAACACACATTTTAAATTGAACAATTCTTCAATATTTTAATTAAACTTTGCCATGGCACTGACATGTTGCCACTGACATCTGGTATAATTTTCTTTGTTAGTGGGAAGACTGGCATTGCATGCTGTTTACCATTGTATCGTAATCTGGTGTGTACCTTGACACTGCAACTGTGAGTAACTCTTTCAGATCAGTGAGGCGTGTTCTGTGTTTGTTCTTGATGAAGTTCATGTCAGAAAATGCTGATTCACATAGATAGGTAGAACCAAACAGGCTGGCAACCTTCATAGCTGCTGTACACACACACACCACTGTACTTCTCTGTGTCAACAAGGCACCAAAAGTTTGGTGCAGCCTGGTAGGCTTTGAGGTGGAGGTCATTTTGCAGTGTTATGATTTCAATCTCCACCTGTCCAGCATCCAAGTTGAACGTTGTACTTAGTTGCTCAGCAAAGCTTGTTGTGTCCACATTCATGAAAGGATTGGAAATAAATGATACACATGGCTCAAGCTGATCTAGGTCACAAAACCTATTCTCAAACTCTTGCCCAAGTCTGTTTATGACTTCATAGTACTTGTCTGCAACTTTGTCAAATGTATCAGATGCAGAAGCATTGTCTTTCAGCACTGACTGCACAGAGGGAAAGTGCAGCACCTTTTTCTCTGTAGATCCACAGAGAAAATGTTCATTTTGGCTTTAAATGCATTTAAAGCACTTATCATATTAACAACAGTCTTGCCTTTACCTTGCAGCTCGCAGTTTAATTGGTTTAGTTTCCCAGCAATGTCCGTCAAAAATGCAATGTCAAGTGTCCACTCTGTGTCCTCTAGCAGTGAGACGTCTTTGCCTTTGGACTGCATGAACTCTTTGATTTCACCCAAAAGTGACAAAAAACGAAGTAAAACTCGTCCTCTGCAGAGCCATCTGATTTCTGTGTGTAGTAGCAGGTCACCATATTCAGCTGCCATCTCCTCCAATAGCACTTTGAAAATCCTGTGCTGTTTTGCTTTGGAGCGGATATTGTTTATGATTTTCACAACAGGAGTCATCACGTGCCTAGAGCCGATCACTTTGGCACACAATGCCTGCTGGTGAATGATGCAGTGGTAATGCAGAAATTTTGGGAAGTCTGGGTCACCTTTACAGTGAGTGATGAAACCTGCATGTCGTCCAATCATAGCAGGAGCCCTATATGTGGTCACCGCTACCAGCTTTTCCAATGGTACCTTTTTCTGCACGAAAAACTCCTTCACTGTGTTATAAATGTCAACTACCCTCGTAGTTGTCTTTATGGGCAGTAGTGTCAGGAGTTCTTCTCTTGTGGAGAAATCTTCAAACACCATCCGGATAAAAACCATCAGCTGCGCTGTGCTGTCCACGGACTCGTCGCACTGGATGCTAAACCACCTGCACCTCGCCAGATCCAGCTGATCGACCAAGTTACTGGACAAAGCTGACACTCGTCTAGCCATCGTAGATGCCCCCTGTTGGATGTCGGAGAGAGTGCCGATTACATCGCTTCCATATTTCTCGTCTTTAAGTACAGTGTTAGCAATTATCATCATTGCTTCTTTGACAACTTCTCCGTCTGAAAATGCCTTCTACTTCTTGATCAGGAAATGTGTAGCTCTAAAAGAGGCTTCGGTTGCTTTTTGTGACTTTATCGCCGGCCTTGTGAAAAAAGCTTGTTGCTTACCCAAAGCTGTCTTTAGCTCAAGGGCTTTTTCTGCTCGTAGTGCGCTTCCCGGTGGGTAGTTAGTAGTTTTTGTGATTCGTAGTAAAGTGTCTCTCCACATTGTGCCGCTTTGCCGTTGCCACAGTCGCTCCGCATATAAGACACATGCAGGTTTCTTTCACAGTCGTAAAAAAGAACTCCCGACTCCCATTCGTTGTGAAAGTGATACGTTTTCTTTCTTTTTTCTGCCATGTTTTTGGGGTAAGAAACTACGTTCAGCGCCAATCTTCGCTGCGCCCTCTAGCTTAGCCTACTCTCCACGAGCACTGTATTGTCACACGCACAATACTGACCGAACTGGAGTACGTCAGAGTTCATCTAAACTTCATGTATAAGAAACATATTTTTAAGATATTTTCATTTTTTAAATCTATATAAATGCAAGTGTGATTAAAAAAAAATGAATAGCAACAGAATAAAATAAAATTTTATACGCAGCTGAGTTGTGCTATTTTTAGAACAGGCCTGCGGGCGACTCATGTGGTCTTTGGGGGCGACCTGGTGCCCGCGGTCACCGTATTGGTGACCCCTGCTCTATACTTTCATGCAAAAAAAAAAATTACAAATAAAAATACAAAATTATTTATCTACAGATTCTATTATTTACACCCTTGATGAAAGTAGTGCAAGAGAACACCCAAACCCCTCAAATGTGCACTGCATAGAAAGTCTGTTTCCATGCTGTCAGCCCTTGAGTTGTAAGCATTTTAATCTTTCCTCCTAAGAGTGCAAGAAATCTACCCAACTCCGGGAAACAGGCCGAGGGCACAAAGGAAGGGGGAAAGAATCAAAAGGCAGCAAGAAAGAAACACACCAGGATGGGGACCAGTTTTGGGCCCTTTGCATTTCTCAAACAATTCTAGACTGAGACGAAGCACCATAAATGTTACAGGAAAAAAATAAACTTGGATTAGAGGGTTGTGAAAATGTCAGATTAAAATGATAAAAGACGGATCTTGTTCTGAGCTTTTCATATAGTGCCCCATGCATTACTTGAAGCGAACAGGTTAGATTAGGGGTGTGTTCTTTACATGCAGACAAGAATCTCATTCATGGCAGCTACTTGTGTGGAGGAGAGATAAGTAGCTTTCCGTCAGATACAAAGAGAAGATTAGCATTCTCTTACACTGTGCTGAAGGACACACCAGGATGCCCTCTGAAGCCCGCGGAGAGAACAAGAAAGACTTGAGAAGAAAGAGCAGATCAAAGCTTGTCAGAGCCCTTTCCTAAATATAGTTATAATGTTAGCATCATGAATCGTGCCAAAAACCAGCTGTTCGCTTGCAACGGAGAAAAAGTGGTGCCTGTTACACTCATTGCAAAAATAGCTTTTATGTTATTCGCAAATACACCAATGGAGTTTCCAGCAAAATTATGTCTACGAATAGAGTGCTAATAAAAAACCTAATTGTGAAAGATATTAGCTATAAATAAAAAATAAAAAAATGCCAGTGTTAAAAGAAAACACTGAGAAAATGTTGCGGCCGGAGTAGTTAAGCTACAACCCTTGAATGTATCAGCCAGCCAGCTAAATACATTTCACTGAAATAAAGCACATTTCTAATAGGATCTATTATCCACTGAACAATGGCAAAACAATACGCTGGCCCTCTTTTACAAAAGCATTTTAAACAATTGTGAAGGATAGCAGCATTATATCTCTGCAATTACTGCTGAATGCATTATGCTTTGACAGTCGCATTTGTGTTGGCGGGAGTTGGTCATCGTCTGTGCCAAGAACAGATCTGTCAACTTGCTCCTCATTTCTCATATTAGGCAGACTGCACAGAAATGTGATTATGGTAAAATATTAAAAAGAGCTGGCAACTACACAGAAATATCAGATGGACATGAAATTGTGGCAAAATTCTGAAAAGTGATCGGTAATAATGTTATTGCTGTTAAATAGACTGAAAACAATCTAGATCTGTTAAGTACAGCAGCAACTCACAACATATGCCCAGATGGCTTTTTTGGCACATGAGATGTTCTGTGATAGTGGGGAAAAAAGAAACAAAATGCCACTTTTACAGAAAAAAGGTACAGTTTTAGAACAAATCTCCCTTTTAAGAGCAAAAGGTTTCAGGCTTTCACTGGAATTGCAAATGCCTTAGGTGAAATGCGTCCTTCCAAGTGTAAATGCTGGCCTGTTGTTGGTGGCTGATTGCGAATAGAAAAATAAGCATTTCCTGAGGCACCTGCACTTCCTTTTCCACATGGTGCAACCTGATTTATTACATGGATTTGCAAATGGAAAACAAAGAAGGTTTTAACATTAAATAAATGACACAGCCCATCATTCATAGCATCCATCGCCGGATAACGCTTCTGCCTGGATGCAAAGAAGTATAAAAATGTGCATTCAGCTATTATAATGACATTATAATGACCATTTATCATATTGGATTAGTTTTAAACATATATTCTGTGTTAGTTTGTTTACTAGAAGTACTGAAAGAAGCACAGCTGTTACCTTGAATGAGGCAAAATAGAAATAATAAAAAAAAAAAATTTGAGAAGGGGGATGCTTTTTTTTTTTTTTTTGGAAGATAAAATATCAAATCTCCTAAAGAGACCTCAACAGCCACAACTAATCATATCTACAGATATCCTCCATCATCAGCAAGTTATCGCTCACACACACACACACACACACACACGCATCGGATGGCAATTGTGACAGATGTGACTATGTGAAAGCACAATGGCAAACCAGCCACCAGTCTCTCAATATAAAGCCAAGCTTAGCCATGACCAGTTTGATCATGCATGAACGCACACCCATTTGAACAAATGCACACTTCCGCACACCAACCCACACTACCTCTAATACCATCCATATCCCTGCATGGAGCCTGGAGACTGATACAGCACTCAATCAATCCCGGCATCACCGCTGGTGATCCATGAAAAACGAACATGCATCACACATTAATATCTTTCAAACTCCTCAGAAAAAAATATATTTTCATGTGGTTGATTACAGTGCTTCTTGAAGATATCCACACAAAAATGGAGAAAGAGCATTAGCCTACTTACTAATTTTATTGATTCTTCTTTGGCACAATGTGCTCAATTCAAGTTACATTCAGTAATAACTTGGCAGAGAGACAACAGTATGTGTGTGTGGCATTTCTCTTCTCCATAATTTCATTTTATGAGCTGGAGAGAATTTAGTCTGCTTCTCTTTAACAAACAGCAACTCCGGTCCCACAGAGTGAACGGAGCATGGCAAATGTGGAACGATTCAGAATGTGAATTTGCTAAATTTCAGTAAACTAGCTATTTGTTTAAAAGTTGGATCTAGGAGGATTCTAATGTAAAAAAAAAATAAATAAAAAATAAAAATACTGCAATATCCGAAAACATGAAACTACTAGGCACATGCAACCAAAACGTTTCCTTGGGCATAAAAACGGCCTTCAATACAAACATTGTTCATGTTTATTTTATGATTGTGAAAATTTAAGACACTCCTTTTCCAGAAAGGGTACTGTTGATCCAATAGTAATTATAAAATTATTTTTATAAAATTATAAAAAAACTGAAATAAATAATTAAACAACTATAAATACAAATAAAAAATAATTGAAGAATGAATTGATTTTTAAGCAAAGATAATTTGCTAAATGTATTTTTAAATGCCCATACTTCTGGTCTAATTTTAAGTAATGAGTAGTCCTAAACAAGGAACTGCATGACAACACATTTAGGCAAAATCTTTATTATAAACTATTTCTTAAGCAAATTATATATGTTTAAGCCTAGGAAATCATATTGATCTAACATCTTTAGAATGCTGAAACTAAGTATTATTTACATAATCACAAAACATTTGATAACAAATAAACAGCCACTTTCTGGTTTAAAACAAACACCACATTGCCTTTCGCCTGGGAAAGCATAAAATACTCTCTGTGCGAACCCATTCAATCCAGCTGTTGTCAACATTGATAGAACATTATTTATGCCATGTTTATTGTAGAAATAAAGTGCAACATTCTACTTATGCGGCCTAAGAACACAAAAAGCCACATGTGACTAAGCAGACAAACACGCATAGATTGAAAACACAAATTAAAACGTTCTGTTATGTTTAATTGCAAAATAATGTCCACCAATCTGCTAACATGAACTACTAAAAACATAACAAAGCCGAATGTGACTCAGCAAAGGAATGTGCCATTAGATCAAACCCACGTATTGTAAAATGCACAAACAAAAACTTTCTGTCACATTTAACGCAGAAATATAGTGCACCAATATACAAATGTGAACAAAAAACAGAACAAAGCCAAATGTGACTCAGCAGTGAAATGCACCATTAGATCAAGCACACATATTTTGACAGCAAACAAAAAAATCAAAGCAATGTGTATATCAAATAGTTGATGTGAATAGAAAGGAATGTTTGTTGTTTCCCTTTTTATGGAGGGATTTCTGTGGTGTCACCAGGGTTGCTTATAGGCTGAGCATGAGGTCAGTGAATATTAACTTCATTTACACATGGTTGCAAACAGAGCAGCTTGCACAATGCAGGCCTGCCTGCTCTGCTTAGTAACGTGAGCAGCCGGGCTGACAGGTCACTGCCAGGCTGGAAGATGGATGAGCCAAGTAGTTGACCCTTGGCATGCCTGAGGAGCCACCTCTATGGCTTCTTTCCCCTCCAAACAAAGACCCCCTACAAGCAACCACACTGCTCACAACCCCAGCAGCACTAACAGGTCCCGACATCTCCATCGACCCTCAATCACACATACACACACACAAAGATTTTGATAGGCTTCGTTTTTTTTAGCTGGGGAAAAGCCAGGCACACCCAGCAAAATGCTCTTTTATCCACACATACGCACACATGCGCACATACTATGGAAGGCTTACCCTCTTTAGCTGCCTCAACGCTGGCACACACACTTTTCTTTTTTCAAATTACTCTCTCCTCAACCGTACTAATGACCGGACAAGCGGTCACTGTGTTAAAAGCAACAAAGCAACCGTATATATGTCTCTGTGTCTGTCTGTGTGCGTGCGTGTTTGGACCAGCTTTGGCCCGAGGCGACTAGGTGAAAGTGATATGTGACCAGGTTGAAGGCCTGCACTCAGTGAGCATCAGGGAGGGTCGGGTTGTCAAGAGTGACTCTCCTCTGGGAAACTGGCAGAGCAAAAGAGAGTTAGCAGCTCAATCTCTCCCTAAGAACAAAATCAATAACTTATTACATAACTGCACACTTTTCTCTTTTACAGAGAGAGAGAGAGAGAGAGAGAGAGAGAGAGAGAGAGGACGTTTTTTGCAAAAATGGCTTTAATGGTACTAAGAACCTCGAGTGAATCTTTAAAGCTTACATTAAAGGGTTAGTTAATGTAAATAAAAAAAATATGACCTAAATTTAAGTCATTCACTGATAAATTTCACTTCTGCCAAAGTTCATGTCTATTTTTGAATTGTGGTCAAGAACGTTTTTGAAGGAGTTAAAGATTATAGTCTAAGTGAATAATGACTTAAATTTCGGTTTGACAAATCTATCATATTACAAGTTAAATTTTCCTCCAATTGCGAAGGGCATTAAAAACTAATTCATCTAAGGATCTAATGAAACAACAGGAAATCGTAATTGTGTACATGAAGCCACTACAACACATCAATAACAGTGCTGCTGCCAAATGACAGTCCAGCTTTAGTTGATTGACAATACAACACAACGACAACTGCACTCTTGTGTTCAAAGCCACCTTCCATCTGACAAAACCAAGGGGGAGAAACAAACAGTGCTCTCCGAGACCCTGACCATTATCCATCAGCGCATGATTCTAACCCTGACAGCTTCGGAAACCCAACGGGATTCCCAGAGGAACTCACCTCCGTTTGAATAATTAAGCTCACTTACAGTTCTCTAATGGATGACCGTTTGTAGCCTTTACTTTCACACCTTATCAATCACTTGTGTGTCAGGGCTCTACAAATTCTGCCCACCCCAACTCCTGGTGGCATCATTTGAAATGCAAAGCATGGCCTACCCTGAGCCTGGGCCTTGCTCTGTGGCCAGCCTGCCAGCTAGCTTCCATTTACCCTAGCTACTTTTGTAGCTTGTCTCTACAGCTTGTGCCCTCCTTCTGTGTTCTGGCAATCCATCAGGCTTTGACTAACTTCTGTCCAAGTATTTAACATCTGAGAGATGGATGGTGTCAGCCCCTGCCGTTGCCAGTAGCTTTGCCTGTAAACATGTTAGGCAAGGCAATCAAGGAGTATTGGCTCATTTAAGTATTTTATTTTTGTCTGAATAATTAACACAGAGGATTGCTGTGGTTAAACTATTGGTTAATATTGGTTGTGATATAGTTATTAATGTGTAGTGTTAAAATTAAGCAATATACATTATACAGATAGTTTTCAAAAGCTTATTGAAAACAAAGCGATCAATGTCTGTCTTCAAGGACTCTTTTTCTGCTTTACAAATGACTTAGTGTCTCCATTTTCTCTGAGTATCTATTGTTGAGCAGAGCTTCGCAAATGAATAGACACTATTTTTACTTGAGCTCCATGCAAATAAACTCTGGCATGCTGCTGAACACTTCAATGAGTCTTGTAACTCTGAGGATCAGATTTCTGGAAAAGCAAAAATTAGCAGAGTCTTGCATTGAGGCCAGCAAGAGTGCCATGCAATGAGTTAAAAAACTACAAAGGAAGCGAAAGAGATGAGAAAAATAACAGAAATTTTTGATTGAAAAAGACTCATCACAACAGCCAAAGATGTTTGTATAGCTCATACTTTTATAGAAAAGTGATTATCTAGAGTCATAGGAAAGGGAATTATCCGCTAATCAGCCCGTGTCAAAAACAGACCAGGAATGCATTTTGGAAAAAGTGGAAGATCTCAAAAATAGGAATCGAAGGAACAATATATGGATTGTTGGAATTCCTGAGCAAGAAGAGGCCAGAGATATGGTTAAATTCCTGGACGAGCTCTTCCCGAATCTGTTCTTTATAGCAGGCAATAAGCTGTAAATCAAGCAAGCTCACAGAGTCCCCCCTCGCAGATCTGCTGAGAAGGACAAGCCCTGATCAATTCTGGCCAAATTTCTGAGATCATCAAATAAAGATCTCGTGTTTTGCCAGGCGAGGAGTAAAGGAAAGCTTTCTTGGAAGAACCACAATATTTTCTTGTTCCCAGATTTGCAAATTTGACAAGACAGAAACAAGAACAATTCAAGGAGTGTAAGAAACTCTTGCATCAATGAAAGATCGCATTTGCACTCTCTTCTCATTGTCTCTTCTCAGTTTTGTTTCCGACAAAACTGAGAAGAGACACCAAAAAAGGCCGCAAAGTATTTTTCTGCCCCAAGCAGGCACTGTCCTTTATAGAAACTATGGGTGAGTTAACCAATGCATGTTTCTTATGTGTGTGGATTGGCTCGCTGTACTTACTCTGGTGGTATAAGGAAGCTGGGCTCCATTTTTGTGTCTTTTTGTGTTGGCTCTACCTAGTGGCTGGAGTTTGTTTTGTGGCATGACACTTCACCGTCAAGAAATGTTTGCATTGATGGAAGATCGCTTTTACACTGAAGTTCCCGGCCAGATTGAGAATAGGCACTATAGATGACCTCAAAATATCCACATGCCCACACAAAGGATGTCTTTTATAAAGTTGATGGGCTAAGTCATGATGTTTATTTTATGCGGCCTCCGAGTGAATTTGACTCTTAATCTTCCAAGGAACCGAGGCTCCTATTTTGTTTCTTTTTGTGCTGGTTCCGCCTAGTGACTGGAGCTTGTTTTGTGGAATGACACTGCTTCAGGACAGTTGTGGATGAATCTGTTTGTTCCTTGTGCTTATGCCTCCTGTTGGTTGGAGTTTATTTTTTTTAGTATTTTAATGGGACATTGGAATGTTTAAGTCATCTGCTGCCCTCATAAACAGCCGGCTCACTGAAAACTTGGTTGTCTGTCTGAGGAAACTGAATGGCATTATATAAGCTGGAATTTGTTTTGTGGAAAAACACACCTTCAAGACAGTTCTGTGAATTAAGCTACACATTCTTTTTGTTTATTCTGCCTGTTGGTTGGGGTTTGTTTTACAAATTATTTTCTGTTATGTAATTTTGCCTCACAAAATCTGTATAGAAACACCGGACTTGAGCAATATGATGGCAAGGTTGTCGCGGGGGCTCTCGTAAGCGTACATGGGCTCTTTGAATTTAGAGGGATCGACGCCGTTTGGTGATGTTGTGCGTGGGGTTAACGTGCAAGCTTTTCATTATTCTGTTTGTTTTGTTCTGGGGAAAGTTTGAGATTTAACTGTTTCATTGATGTTGAAATGTGGTCTTTGTAATCTTGTTTTTGACTACCAATTTATTTGATCTATTATATCAAATGTCAAATGTTAATATGAGTGGGTTGTATTTCTCCACATGGAATGTGAATGGTTGGTGCACCCCATAAAAAGAAAGAAGGTTATTTATTTTCTTAAGCGTAAGAAATATGAAATTGTTTTTTCAAGAAACTCCTTTCCTCACAGGAAGCTGAAAAATTTGGGAAGATATGGGGTGGACGTGTTTTTCAAGTAAGAGCAGGGGGGTCATTATATTGATAAATAAATACCTAAAATTCAAATTTCACAAACAGATTAAAGATAAATCAGGGATTTCAGAAATTCAGGGGGAAAGGTAAATTTTTGGCTAATAGTTGTGCACCTAACACTGATGATAAGGGGTTTTTGGGGGATGTTGCAAGCCGCTCGCAACCCTCATGATATAATATTGGGAGGAGACTTTAATATTTTGATGGACTTAGTCCTTCATCACAGTGAAGCAAAAGTGTGTAAGCCCCCTAGGGCAACACTGACACTTCACAGGATGTGTAAAAATCTTGGTCTTGCAGATGTTTGGTGACTTTTGAACCTATCTGTTAGAGACTATATATTCTTTTCATCAGTATGTAAGATTTATTCTAGAATAGATTTATATATATATATATATATATATATATATATATATATATATATATATATATATAAGTTCCTCATTTCATCTGTTGTCGTTTTGCTCAATTGGAAACATTTTAATCTCAGATCATGCCCTGGTAAGCTTGGAGGTGTTGCCACATATGGAGAAAAATAAGTCATACAGCTGGTGCTTTAATGAATCCCTTTTGCAAAATCCTAATTTCCAACAAATATTTGGAGGGAGGGGCCGGGCTGGAACAGCACACGCCTGGTCCCCAATCAGCCTGATGGGTGCACACAAGGGATAAAGGCGGCCGAGGACGACAGTTCGAGAGAGAGAGAGAATTACTGGCCACTGCCCTGTGTTTGTTTGTGTGTGTCTTTTTATTTAATTAAATATAAATTATATTGTTCAGCCGGTTCTCGCCTCCTTGCCCATCTAAACCCCCTTACACTGGTGCCGAAACATGGGAATTAGGAGGGATGCCCGTCGTAGAGTCCTCAACACTGCCGTCCACCCAGGGGAGCGCCGCTGCCATCCACTGGGGGACGGAGTAGCCCGACCGCCTGGATGCGAGGAACGTGCGCCATCCACAAGGCATGGAGGGTTGGGACTCCCCGACTGCCTGGAGCGATAGAGTCACTGCAAGGGGTGGAGGAGTGTCTCAACATGAAAAGCGGAGGGGCTTTCTGTCCACTGGGGGTCGGAGGTTGACTCCTATCTGCCCGGGGAGGAGCGGCTGTCGTCCGCCTGAGAGGGTGGGGGAGTGAACGAGGACAGCACAACGGCGCATCATAGAACCGGTGAGTAAGCTTCTTTAACTCTCTCTCTCTCTCGCCCTGTCGCTACGTCTTGGCCTTTCCCTCGCCTATTTTGTTTTGTTTTTTGTTTTTCCCTCCTCCCAGGTTGAGGAAGGTGGGGATGACCCACCGGCAGATGCTCTAAAAAGCACATAAATGCAATACAAAAGTAATCCATAAGACTCCAGTGGTTTAATCCATGTCTTCAGAAGTAATATGATAGGTGTGGGTGAGAAACAGATCAATATTTGTCATTTTTTGCTAGTCAGCAGAGGCACTATGCAGAGGAGACTGTGAATCACCAAAAACACAAGAAGAATGTGAAAGTGATCTGTTTCTCTGTTTCTCATCCACACCTATCACATCACTTCTAAAGATACTGATTTAACCACTGGAGTCTTATGGATTATTTTTATGAGGACTTATGTTTGTTAGTTTAGCTTTAAAATGTTACCACCCATTCACTTGTATTGTATGGACCTACAGAGCTGAGAAATTATTCTAAAAATCTTCATTTAAGTTCAGCAGAAGAAAGACAGTCATACACATCTGAGGTTGCATGAGGGTGAGTAAATAATGAGAATGGTAATTTTTGGGTGAACTTTCCCTTTAAGGGCTCTTGTCAGATCTGGATGAATTTGTCAATAAGAAGAGAGGTTTGGACAAATTTCTAGTAATTATTACAGTGAAAACGTGAAAATGTCCCACAAGGAGTGGTGGTGGCGTAGTGGTTAAAGCACATAACTGTTAATCAGAAGGTCACTGGTTTGATCCCCACAGACACCACCATTGTGTCCTTGAGCAAGGCACTTAACTCCAGGTTGCTCCGGGCGGATTCTCCCTCTAATAAGTGCACTGTAAGTTGCTTTGGATAAAAAGCACATTATAAATGTAAATGTAAGGACATTATATATAATGCTTTACATTAACATTATATATATATAGCAAAAGAAGGCATTATGTAATGAAACATAATGCCTTCTTTTGCTATTTCATAGCTTTTAAAGTCCTGTGTGGATTCTTATTTCAGTGTAGTTACAGTTTTCAGTGTCGTAAGTATTTCAATAATTTGGTCTGTACAGCAGTACCGCCACACTCAAATGCAGAGTACACAGCCACTCTCGTCGCCAAGACTGCCTTGCGCCCATTAAAACCCCCTTACAATGTTAAGACTGAAATCAACGTCTATATGGAGACCAACTGGTCCTCAGCATCCTCTGTGGGAATGGCTTGGGAGGCACTTAAGGCGGTTCTTAGGGGCAGGATCATAGAGTATCACTTATTCACCAAAAAATCCAAAGCCAGAGAACTCATGGAATTGGAAGGGAATAATAAAAGTGCTGAGGCAGAACTGAAGTGCCGAATGTCGTCTAATGACCTCAGAGAATTGACCCATTAGAAATACAGATATAATACTATTTTGTCTCAGAAAGTGGAGTTTTGGTTTTTCAGGAAAATATTTTGAGTCAGGGGACAAAACAGGGAAGCTTTTGGCAAGATATATAAAGCAGAGAGAGTATTTTTCTACCATTCCTTAAGTAAAATCTGCTGGTGGTGAAATTTTTAACTCGGCCATTGATATTAATAATGCCTTTAAAGAATTCTATCTTGATCTTTATAGTTCCACCTCTTTGTCTACTGATGAAGATATTAGACATTTTGTGGAACCATTAGAACTCCCTAAATTGATGACCGAGCAAAAAAACTCTCTTGATTCTGAGATAACTTTGGAGGAACTTGACGAGGTAATTAAGGTCTTACCTACAGGCAAGTTTATTCAGAATCATTAAAGAATGGAAAGCTTCCACCAACCATGAAGCAAGTCAGAAACAGTTAAGCAGGCAGTTTTTTTTTTCATTCTTAAAAAAGACCAAGCAAGTCTAAGAGTTACAGTCCAATTTCCCTGATCCAGCTAGATAAAAATGGGTTGGCTAAAATTCTGGCTAACCAATTAAGAAAAGTTATGACATCTCTTATACATATAGATCAGTTAGGGTTTATTCAGGGTCATAGCTCTTATGATAATATTAGGCATTTCATCAATATCATGTGGTCAGTGGTGAATGATCAGACTCCGGTCATTACCATCTCACTTGATGCCAAATATGGTAGAATGAGATTATCTTTTTAAGATTTTGGAAATGTATTGGTTTGGGAGTATGTTTATTGGTTGGATCCAGTTACTTTATAGACACCCTGTAGCAGCCGTACAAACTAATTGATTAATTTCAGATTATTTTACTCTGAATAGGGGCACCTGGCAGGGTTGCCCTGTTTCCCCATTATTGTTCTGTCTTGCCCTGGAACCATTAGCAGCCACAATAAGACATGAGGATCATTTTTCATGGATGGTGGCAGGAGGCGGTAGTCGTGGTGCATAATCTTCTACTTTATGCAGATTATATTTTATTATTCGTCTCTGACTCTACTATATATATGCCTTGCCTCCACAGAATTATACATTCATTTTCCAAATTCTCAGGATACAGTCAACTGGTCTAAATCCGAAGCTTTGGCTCTAACAGTGTACTATCCAGTAACGGCCTTCAAGCCAGGCGCCTTCCATTGGCCAAAACAGGGCATTAACTATTTGGGTATTTTATTCCCAACAAATTTGTCTAATTTAGTTCAGAGTTAATTTTGACCCTTTTAATAATGTGTGATGTAGACAGGTGGGCTTCATTACATTTATCAATGATTGGGAAGGTTAATGTTATTAAAATAAATTGAATTCCAAAATACCCGATACAGCGTCTCCCGGTAGATGCCCCCCTCTCTTATTTCAAGCAATTTGAGAGCATAGCGAAGTCTTTCATTTGGAGTGGTAAGCACCCCAGATTACATTTTATTAAGCTGCATAGGCCGATTGACAAAGGTGGGCTAGGCCTACACAAGATTTTGTTTTATTATGAAGCGTTCAGCCTCAGACACTTGGCTTATTGGTCACTTCCACCTGAAAGAGCCATTGCAAAGCCTTTCTGTCAGTCTAACCAGAGAAGTTAAATCACACCCCGTTATTTCACATTTGCACTCATGTATCATTTTGGCCCAGATTCTGTATCTTGGGTGATGGGGCGGTCACTGACATTGAAAGTAGATACATAAAGAGTTGTGTCTTAACCAGTGTCATGATCCAGGCAGATCACTTTGAGGGAATGGAGGTTGGCTGGAGCACCCTCTTTTCAGGAGTGGTGCTCGGAGATGGGAAGGGTGGCCTTTGAGGAAGTAGCATTCAGAGGAATGGGGAGGTATTTGACATTTGTGGATGTGTGATTATTGTTGTTGTGTTTTTTGTATTTGTTTATTCATCTATTTATTGGGGGGTTGTACAGGTGTGTGTCTGTCATTTGGGACCACTGTTATGTTGTTGGGGTTAGGGTGGGATTGTGAGGGGGAGGGGTAATAGCTGGGGTTAAGTTTGATTCTATGTTTATATGTTTGGTATTATGAGGTACATATATGTGAATCAATAAAAATTGTTAATCGAAAAAACAAAAAACAGCGCAGATGGACGCAAGGACACTTCCTGTGTGTAAGGCCCCTTAGAGAGAGAGGAAGCAGAGAGGAGAAAGAAATGAAAGATATACGCATCCATCAGACAGCTGATGAATGAGACGGTCAAAACAAACATTTTGATCGACATTCTAAAGTTTCCCCACTACATTTTTAATGTGAGACATTTTAGACTTTATTCTTTATGCATGAACGCCTGTTTGTGTGTAGATCTGTATATAAATAGTACAGATTTTATTACAGAACACACCGAGATGGTGTAAAAAAAAATTTTAAACTGAGCTTCCGAAATCATGAGGGTCACAGTGTCTTGGATCGGCCCCTTAGGGAAGGGAGAGAGAGAGAAAGAGATGCAACCTGAGCTGTATAATCTAAGAAAGATCAGACCAGATCAGGCAAGCATTTCAATGTACAATTGTCACTGATATTTTGTGCACATGACAAATAAACTTGAAACTGAAACCTACATATTAAAAAGACCTCTGTCACTCACAGGCCCTCAACCCCAGATAACGTGCACTGCTACCCTGTTTCTCTGACAGAAGGGGAAAAAAACACCAGTATATTTCAGTCTGGTTGATGCTCAGGGGGAAATTTAGAACAGACAATTTAATATTGTGAGGATTGCTAAGAGAAACTGCTGATGCTGCAGTCTCATGCTAATTTTATTTAGATTAACTACAGCAGTAATATCACAGCCACTCATGCCAGGAGAATTCACAACTCATAAAGTGACAATGGAAGGGGACATAATCTTGGCTAAATGGGTGACAGTATTTGTTTGTTGCCAGCTCGGTGAGAAACAAGCCACATTGTTTCTGAGAAATGCAAAATGGCTTCGTGAACAACAGTTAATTCTCTGGCAAAGTATTTAAAACTTTCACTGTATTTGAAATGGGACTTGTCCTGTGTTGCTGAAAGTTGCACACAAGTTTTACTATTTAAAAAAATACTGATTAATTATTTTTTATCATATAGAGGGAGTAAAAAATTCCATGTGCAATAGGTAAAAAAATTGGGAAACTGTAAAAAAATAAAAAAATGAAAAAAAATTTTTGTTATGCTCAATGTGCGCCAAATAACCCACATTATATAGAAGCACCATCAACTTTCTCCTTTGTTCCCTTTCTGGCTTTCAAAATGGCTTTCAGCTTTGCAACAACCTCTCAGCATGGAGCAGCCATGCCGGACGGCTTGCCTATTTTAGCTTTTGATAACATAATAGTGTTCAGAAGCACCCTTCACATAATAAATTAATGATGTAGATGCATATGTGCACAGTGTAAAAGCTATCCAAACCTTCCGGAGGTATTCTGATCAATCATTGCTGGTCCGCAATTTGATAATCTATATAGCTAGAGGTGACCCAGATTGGCAGAAGAAAAAATTGGGTGGACAGCTAAACCAGACCACTTAAACCATGCAAAAAAAAGAAAAAAACAAGTGGTCCTCTCACCAGATCCTAATCGCCAGAGTCAGGTGACTGCCAAAAAACAAGGTTTAGCACTATAAGTGAAGCTGATGGGACCAAGATTTTTGCCCTAATTGTAGGCGGACGAAGCAAAAAGTATATCAGAGGCAGCTTTAATGGCGTTTCCTTTTCGGACCCTTCGTAAATATCCCCGGGCCTAAATGAAACTGAGTAACTGCTGTTTTTTTTTTCTCTCTTTTTTGTCAGGGTCATATCAAAGATCCAGAGAGAGACTGAGCGATGGGCTGAACCTCCTCAAGACTTAGTTTCATTTGCGTGTGATTGGCTTGGCCTGATGCCAAATGTAAAGAGAAGAAGAGAGAAGAAGAAAGGGAGCTAGAGGGAGCAGGGCTCTTTATGAAGAGCTGTGAGCTAGGCTGAAGTGCTAGTTATCATTTAAATCCAGTGTCAACGCGACTAGAGCTATAAATTAAGAACCCGCAAATTAAATGATTAACAGGGATTCCAATTATTGTGCCAAGGATTTTTGCACCCACATTTAATCCATCATTATTATCTCCGCCCAATGAGCACGATTTTTTATTTTTTTTTACTTAGCTTTTCTTTTTCATTCATTTGTTGGTTGAATGGTTTGTTTTGGTATTGTAATGGTTTGTTTCTTAATATTAATTACTTAACAATGGAATAATTCCATGCTTGGGCACCCAGTCAAACAAATAGAACATGGATTGTCTTGTTTCAATAAATGGATACAAAAGTGTGTCTTACAAATAATAATCCAATACTAATAATGCCATGGCTCTCTGTTATGTTCTCATTCTTGCATAAGGTTAATCAGTGGCACTTTAATACAACCTGTGAATGCATTTCCCTACATATAATGAAAATAAGAGCCAACTCACGTTCACATGCATCTCCCTTCTGGTGAAATCCAGCTTTGCATATACATTTCCCAATGGGTACCAGCCACTCTCCTTCTGCGCTGCAATGCATTTTGGGAGAGTTGTCCGCCTCCTCCTCTGCATCGTTGACGCATGTGCCCTCCACTTCCACCAGTGATGAAAACTCTGACCCTGTCACTGTATCTGGGAACGTGGCCAGGTTCTCAATAATTGACCAACACTTCTTGTAATAAACTTTGACGGAGACCAAAGCGATACAGGCCCCGACATCCTGAAAAGCAAGGTAGAAGCCTCGGCGGGAGAGAGGCCCTATTATACGCACCTCCGTGTTCAGCTTCATCTTTCTTTCCCCCAGGTCACCCTGAGTGAAACTCTCGTCCGCAGCTATAGTGTCAATTTTCACATATTGATTCTCCCTTATATTCCTGCCCATCTCCACCTCGGTTTCCTGGTAGTACAAGTTGAACGTCTCCTTGCAAGAGCCAACCACGCCTGGAAGGCTGTTACAATCCCTCAAGGTAAACTTCAGCTCCACAAAAATCCTCTGAGCATCTCCCTTTTCAATCCAGTTAGTCCGTAGCCAGTTGTTCTGATTTGGCTCCATGACCTGGCATACCTGGTATGTGCGAATGGGTGTGTAGTTTTCATCCAAGCCACTGATCTCTTCCCACTAAAAGAAAGGAAAACAGTTAATCGTCAACATTTTATTGTGTGTTATGCTGAAATACTGAACTAACCTGTTACAAAATGTAAAAACTGGCCTCTTTGTAAACAACTACACACACTCTAAAATACAACATGGTTTTAAAATCCTTTGCATGTATTCAAAACTATTAATTTTAAGTGATTTGCTATTGTGTGTGCAGTTCTGATTATAGGCCTGTATCAGTCACCATCAAAGTAAGCGCAATAAAAATAACTTAGAAAATGTTAAATAGTCTCACAAAATATAGCAGAAATTAGTGAAGTGAATGATAAAATGAGTAATTAAAATGTATTTTAGAACCTGATCAACAAAATAAATTCTGTGATGAACTGAATTAACTTTTCTGGTTGTGACGTTTTGGTATATTTCTTAAAGCAGTTGTAAAAAAAAAAAGAACTTTGAAAAAACAACATACTGCATATTGAAGAATACAACGCGTACATTAATTTTTTTTATTTGAAACTATAGGCTAAATGTTTGTGTGTAAAGAAAAAAGTTTCCAACTTACCCCGCTTGAAGGAGAGGATATCCATTCCAATTCTGTCTGCTGCGCCTTTGAATCCAAAAGGATCACTGCCGACGAGACATAAAGCGCATACTTGAAATAATGCATCTTTAATTATGATTCATGTTTGTAATCGCTGGCACACATCTCACTCATATTCTAGTAGACTTTTAAATAGCTCAAGAGTGAACGCATACCGTCTATATGCGAGAGCGCGAGTTTGACCCATTTTTCACGAGACAGCGGTGTAGATTTATGACAATAAACACCTCGTTCCTCTGAAACCTGTGCGACACCTGTTCGTGTGTCAATATAACTGACGGACACGTGCTGTTTGACGCCTTCGTTTTCGCAGGAATGTGATCAAGAAATCGCGTGCGAAAAGTGCATTTGTTTGCCCCATTGGGAGTATTACACAGATACGCACGAGAGCGCGCGGGGTAAGACAGACTTCTCGTGTGAAATGAATTGCTACATTTATTTTTAGATGAAGTTTATTAAATGGTCAATTGATTACGCACGATCCCACGACTAAATTAGAGCTGACTGACAAGCGTTTGGTCGCCGTTTAACAAATAATTCGTGGAAACACTCGCATTAAAAACTCTTGAAAGGGAATTTGCTGAGAACATTTTGTTAATTAAAAAGCAAGATTACAAAAAATATATTTAGTACATGATTGCGCGTTGATCGACAGACATCAGACTGAACTACAGCAACAGCCATAAGACCAACTGCAAGCTTTTGCTATATAATCTTAAACGACGGAATTGAAAGGTATTTTAATGTTATATTAGTTCCATTTCATATCTCAATCATGAAACATTATTACGCGTTTTTACCTATCTTTCCGGTTAGGATAGGCTACGTTTATTTTAAGTTGACTTGTGATATATAGAGATTTGCAGTACATGCATGTACGGTATCTTAAAGGCAAGGTTCTTATCTGTAGCCTATATATATATATATATAACACAATCTGGACTCGATAACTTGGTAAGAATACAGAAGCACTTGGATTGCTTTGTGAATGCAGACGGTATCATCCAGGGCAATTCCTTTAAAACTTGACTGAAGCCTATCGTTCTCTGGAGTGTTATTTTAATACAAGCCTAGCATTACGTTGTAACATCATATGGGAAAAATTAAAATCAGTAGCCGAATTTCCTCTATGTTTCCCGGTTGGTTATAAAAGCATATCGAGTTGATATTTTCAATGTTGATGTTACATTTGTGCAAACGCGTCGTCGGTTCTCTTTCAGTAAATAGAAAGCACGATTTGTATTTTTTTATTTTTTAATAAGACGAGAACATGATCACTATAATATACAGAGTTATGGAGGTTAAGCTTAACCAGATAAATATTTTTACCACAATAACTACATCCTCCTGCTGCTGTGTGCAGTTTTAAACCAGTCACCGGTTCGTTCAGGATTGAATACAGGATCCGAATCGTTGTCTAATGGGTGTGATAAAAACTGCTCGAGCGCCGTGACTGTGTGTCTGACGTTGCGCACTGAACAGACTGCACTGTTATTGGCGATACTGTCTCTGCTGTAGTCGTGTTTTCTCTCATGACAATGTTTCGCTACTTCACTTTTTACTGCTGATTTTCTCGTTACTTCTAAACAGCTCGCGCTCCGCTGCCAGGACATGGTCGTATTGCAATTAAGGAAACTTTACCACTTACCCTCTCTTGTGTTCTGTGCTATTCCAGTGTTCACACAAAAACATAAATGAAGGCAAAATATAGTCCACAAAAACGAAACTGAAGTGCAAACCATGGTGCAGTTGAAAGTTGGCTAAAAACTGAGCGCTTTTTCCAACGCGGCGTTCCCTTCCCATTGACGACGCTCCGGCACCAGCTCTGGTTGAATAAAACAGCCGTCTCTCACTCAAATAGCATCGGCAGCTGAGGGGCGGGGCATAGAGCATTCAGGGTGTCAGTCATCTTGACTGACAGAGAGCACACCCACAGTAGACGCGCGAAAAGCACTCAGTGTATAGTAACGGACGAATCATTCTGCAGAAAAGGCGGATCTTCCAGTTTTCGAAGACACAGAGGTGAGGATTTATAAACTTTGGATTTCTATGCTGTTAACTTGTCGGACGGTGTTGTAAAAGGCTAACGTATACGTTTTAAATACATTTAAAAATATGTTGTTGTGTTTTAAATAAAAAAAATAGAAAATGAACATAATTCATTGTAGGCCTACTGTACAACAATGCGTGTGAAGTGAAAAGTGAAAGAATTCTATCAAAACAAACTGTGAAAGAACTTATCCTTCAAAACATCTTGCTTAAGTTCAAAAGCTTGCTCTATCAAGATAAGACTTGAACCTTGGGCAGGGCCCTTAAGCATGTCAGGACATCCAAGGAAAACGTTTATATTTTTCCCAAGTCATGAGTAGGCTGCATTGCATCATACATTAAGTGCACAACTCTTAGGAAACTTTAGTATCATACCTGTCCTGCCTGGCAGCTGTTTATGAAATAGTATAGGCTACATATCTTGAATTTAGGAAATACATAGAACAGACAAGCAAAATCTTGACAGACTACATAAAAGCGGAAAACATGATGCATTTTTGAGTGTCTCACTTATAGCGTAACTATTTGTCCAACTAATACTGTAGGCCTATTATTTTTGTCTCTAGACACTCCCTATTAAAGAATTTATCATTAGTTGGCAAATCACAACAAACCATGCCTTCTGTTCACATGTCTTCTAATAGGACATACATTTTAAAAAATAGAAAGTAATACTGTGAAAATTTTTAAGAAATGTACAGCATTTTGTTTCGTATACATTTGTGTTTTGCATGACACTAGAGATGGGTAGGCTATACACAGGAAATTAATAATACTGTTATAAAACTGAGAGGAATTTGTATCCACTGGCTGTATAGTGAAGGACAGGATGTCTGTTGTATTGTTTCTAAAAAACAAAGAGACATACAGACACACAGGTAAACATTGACTGCTGTGATTTTTAGAAGGTCACCTAATGAAGGAAAGGTCCCTGCTGATTCTGGGCAATGGGTGTGGATGCGTTGATTCATTATATGCATTGCTGCTTAAGTAACTTGCACTATAAAGATTGAGCTGCTGGGGTTTTAAGCAGCACAGAGGAATCAAGATAAACACAAAACACAATTAAAAAGTGTAAAGTTAATTTCCTGCTGCTCAGATGACTTGCCAAAAACACTGATAAATGAAAGTATGATAGGGAACTCATTAGCCCCCGAATGTATAATGCATTTGTTGCAGGTCACTTATGAATCTCCATTTACTAGAACGAGTAAAACAACTGTAATTATGGCCCACAAATATTGATTAATAAACTCTGTACATCACAAATGGATGGAGATAGACAAGGACTCATTTCAAGGTTTATTTACCTCTGTTTTCTTATTCATTAATTTATTTATTTATTGTTTGACCTGTTAATTATGCAAATGATTTCTAATCCTCTTTACCCTTGATACATGCTCCTGTGTTGCATATGTTTTCACGGTGCTCATTATTAGAGTGTTAAACTAACTGTGAGCTACCTTTTAATTAGTAATGTTATTATTTAGTAACCTATATCTTAAATAAGCCACGACTGGGCTCACATGGGGTGCCATGATTGGTGAAAGGTATTTAGCATTTATTTTGTTCATGTTAATATCGTTGTCAGAGCTGGGTTAAACAGAGCCATGTAAGCATGTATGAATTCTTGTTTGAATATTTATAAACAACAAAATGTTCATTAACATTTTAATTCAACTGAGTCTCAAGTGAGGGCAGCAGGCTTTTAAGGTCCCGTCTTACATTTGTTCACATACTACTTGCTTTTCAGATATGCAAAAGAGTTTTGTTTTACTCTAGAAAAAATATCTCCACATCTTTATATTGAATCTTGGAATACACATGTCGCTGCCAGAGGTGCAAGCTCATTTGTGAGACCACATCAGCTTAATGTTGCCATGGCATAAGTTAATTTAATTATTTTGTTCAAATCGGTATTACAATGTAGTAGTCATGTGGAGATAACAGTTTGTGTAAGGAAAGTTGTACCTGACAGCACATAGGGCTCTAAGCTGAGCCCTTACAAAGAGCTAATCATTTTAAAGTATACTTCATTCTGAGAAGGTCTTTAGTGTCTTCCCTGAAAAGAATTACCATCTTTCACAGAAAATACTATGTTGTTGTCACTTTACTGAAATTAATTTTAAATGGAATTTAATTGGAGTGAAGTGTACTAGGGAACTATATCAATATATCAATATATATATATATATATATATATATATATATATATATATATATATATATATATATATATATATATATATATTTGTAACTAGCTACTGGTTATATGTCTATAGTGGTGATCAGGCATAAGATCATCCTTTACTACCCCTCATGCCATCCCAGATTTGTAAGACTTTCTTTCTTCTGCTGAAAACAAACAAATAGATTGTAAAAGAATATTCAGCTCTGTGGGTCTGTACAATGCCAGTGAATAGTGGCCAGAACTTTAAAGCTACAAAAAGCACATGAAGGCAGCATAAAAGTAATCCATAAGATTCCAGTGGTTAAATCCATAACTTCAGAAGTGATATGATAGGTGTGGGTGAGAAACAGATACATATTTAAAACTAAGTCCTGTTTTATTAAAAATGATTATCTCTGCCCAGTAGGTGGCGATATACACAAATAATGTGAATCGCCAAAAACAAAAGAAGAACGTGAACGTGAAAGTGGAGATTTATAGCAAAAAAGGACTCAAATATTGATCTGTTTCTCATTCAGACCTATCATATCTCTTTTGAAGATATGGATATAACCACTGGAGTCATATGGATTACATTTATGCTGATCTTCAAAGTTCTAGCCACCATTTACTTGCATAGTATGGACCTACAGAGCTGAGATATTTTTCAAAAAATCTTTGTTTTTCTGACATCTGGGATGTCATGAGGATGAGTAAAAGATGAGAGAATTTAAAAGTGAGTGAATTGACCTAGCTTACAAATGTCTGGCATACAGTCAAGTACCTGTAATTAACACGGAAGAAGTAAAAAAGTAGGACATGACTCGTTCAAGGTGTTTATATTATGTATAATTGTTTTGGCGGTTATTTGCAGCATATTTGCAGTCTTTGGTTTAGATTTCTTAATCAGTAGACAATTACATGTTGTTCTATTCTGAGGCTATTTCTCTTCTGGACTGCAGGATTTTGTATTTTATATACATTCTCTCTTACTCTGAAGCAGCTAAACAACAGAGCTGAAATGAATGGAGGGATAGGCCAAAAGTACTTTTAAAAACTATTATGTTTTTTCCCCCTCTTCCACCCTATTTCATTCATAATGAGTAAACACTACACCTACAGAACAGCAGGCTGTCGACCGGATCCCACTGCTCAGGCAGGGTGGAGCACAGCAGAACTGTCTGAATTCTTTGAGGGCCTGAATAGGAAACCACCCAGAGATTTAATATCCAGCGGAACTGAAAGCCTGGTGGACGGCTAGAGAAACTGGGCTTGGTGAGTGCTCACAGGCAATTTTTAATCCTTTTTATAGTTTGGTAAACAGCATCCCAGTAGACCAAGAGAAAATCAGGGGTGTTGAATATTACTCAGGCATTGTCAGAAGAACAAGTTCTAAAATAATAATAATAAAGTGTAAATTATAAGTAAACCATTTTTTGGCCTCTTAACAGGCTGGCTCTGTAAACTGATGGAAAATTTGATATTCACGCTTATGTCATATAAAAGTTATTGAAAACATTTAGTCCAGCCAGAGGAGAAACCCCCCCTTTGGATTTGTCTAACCAGCTGTATCTACCAAAGGAAAGACCTGTCTTAAAAGTTTGAACTGTAATCTTAACAGTTCAAAAATAAACAAGGCCAGTTTATCCCCAAAGATATGAGCATGGGAAAGTTATCCATAGATTGAACTGTGCTCTTAGGACAAGGGTATTTTTCATAAATTGCAGGTCACCCTGCTCTCAAGGTCGACTCAGTGAGATAGATAGATAGATAGATAGATAGATAGATAGATAGATAGATAGATAGATAGATAGATAGATAGATAGATAGATAGATAGATAGATAGATAGATAGATAGATAGATAGATAGATAGATCATATCTCACATTGCATTAATCATATCTCACTTTGCCCTTTTCAAATACAACAATTAATGACATTTAACATGTGCATCAATTTCAGGCTTCTCTTGTGGCAGGCCATTCCCAAACTGTTTGTCTAAAGGAAAGACAATTACACCTCGTTTGTGCGCGGTGTAAGACATGTTGCAGTGATCTGTCATTTTAGGCAGCAGGGCTGTTTAACTCCAACTAATTGTCAGAGTAACATGAAAAACAAAGCTCTTTTTATCTATAATTTAATTATGTACAGAACAACAGTCGCCATTCAGTACAAATCATAGACAGAAGAGGGACTGTCTGAATCTTGAGCTATGTGAGTGTGTCACCAGAGGCGGCAATAAACTCCATGCATTGATTGATCTGCCCTCATTAAAGGGAAGAACTAAAGCCCGCTCATGTCTCTTATGTGAGCATTATTATTAGTCAAATAAAACTGATTTAAGCTCTTAACCAGAGCTTGCATTGTATTCAAAATGTGTATGAAATGTTGAACCAACAGTTTGTATACAAAATGGGAAAAGTTAGGATATTTGTCATTTCAAATCTGTCAATCTCTATTTGACTGAAACTAACCCAAATTATTTTATTTAAGCTTCCACAGTTTGAGACTTTGTACAGCATCAGTGCAACTGTAGACTCAAAGGCTTTAACAAAGTTGTATCTTATTTATTTTCTTTTATGGGGAAACTGTTCAATATACCCTTAAATGAAATATCTGAGAGACCTACTGTAAACTCTGAGGGTGTTTATCAATGGTATATGCTTCTGCTGAAGCCATCAGTCCGTATAATTTCTTCATTATATAAAAAAAAAAAAAAAAGCATTTTATAGGGGAAGGACTACACTACCCATGATTCTGAATGGGAAACAATCCACCAATTCGAGAACTGTGGCTAACAAAGTGCACTAAAAGAGCTCAGCAGTGACCACCCCCTCCTTGTGAATGATGCAATCAAGTCAGTCTTTCGACACTCTTAAACTACTTACTGTATATATACTTACTGTATATATAAGTTTATGTTTTTAGAATTGATAACTTAATTTTCAATGCTTCGTGCATTTGCAATGCATTCTATCTTAAAGGTGTAAAGTAGACAATCTTTCAAACTATTGTTTGCTTAAAAAATGTGTGATGTTGTGTGAAAATGTATTATTGGAAAAGAGGAGGTGAGAACCGGCTTGACAATCTAAACAACAATTAATTAAATAAAAAGACACACACAAACACATGTTGCAGCTGCCCGTAAACGCTCTCTCTCTCTCTCTCTCTCTCTGTCGCACCACCATCCGCAATCAGCATTTATCCCTCTCGGATGCTTGATTAGCCTGATAAGGGACCGGGTGTGTAGAATCACGACCCGGCCCCGCCCTCCACCCTGTCACATTGGGATCCACCTTGAAGCTGAACAAAATCCCTATGGGGAAAAAAGAATGGGAAAAATACTTCTGGATCCAAAATTGCTGGAAAAGTGGGCGTGCACTGTTGCACTCTATTGTATAATTCAACAGAGGCCACACACATGATTGTCATGTCAACAACATGACTGTATTTATTTCCCTATGTGTCATTTTCCTGGTTTGTATGGGCTTCAGGGACACTTGTGTCCGATTTTGTAGTTGACAGATGAAGACATCCAGATGGCCCACAAGGAGTTAGCCACACTAGCCTGCTACACTATTGCAATATGTAGGACTAAACAGGGACATTTTATGATGTCTGTATATATGTGCAGACCATTTACTGTATATATTTTGGCCTGATTAAAAAGAGTCTTAAACATTTTGTTGTCATTCTACAAGTCTAGTGAGCTACATTACCACTATCACTTAGTACCAGTCTAGACAGAAAAATCATGTTTTAAAACGAAGTGTGGGGGAGTCTGACACGCACATCTGGAGATGAATAGTTTTAACGCTCATGTGAAAGCAAGTCAGTTGGGCTTTCAAAATCACAAGCAGAAATCTGGACTTTCATCAAGGTGAGTGCATAAACAGATTTTACTCCCACCCATGTGTCTTGTCTTGCTTTCATCACGATCGATGGAGATGAAAGAGAGGAATGGAAAGTAAAATTGGCTAAGTGATTTACAATTGATCAGAAATGAGACCTCTTTCACGTATATAATTCCAAGTAGATCTACGCAAAGATTCCTTACAAGGTTAAAGGTAATACCTAGGACTGATGATAAAGGGAGATGTTACTCTGCCAACAGTTTAATAGTATAATGGAGAGGACTGACTAACAACTTTCCTGCTCATATATTTTCTGCAAGAATCAGATTAATTACCTCATATACCTTATTCCATTAGGATTGCAAACCACATCCACAACTGTTGTAACTGGTTTCAGAAAGATGATGTATTTTACATTTACATTTATGCATTTGGCAGACGCTTTTATCCAAAGCGACTTACAGTGCAATTATTACAGGGACAATCCCCCCGGAACAACCTGGAGTTAAGTGCCTTGCTCAAGGGCCCAATGGTGGTGGCCGTGGGGTTCGAACCAGCGACCACCACCACTCACTATTATGTATTTTGTTTTTAAATTTTGTTTTCATCACTGCTGCCATGATGTTAGTGTGCCATGAATTAAACAATTACATGTTGCCACAGAGGTTAATTTGCATTAATGCAAGCTTCCATTGATGTTATTTAGATCTTTAACATGATGCAGCTGTTCGCCATATGGAGCGAATCTTGCTTGGCTGCCAAAAATAAACGCTTTTCAGTCAAGGCTCCTGTCCAGGTATACAGTAGACAGGCATGCACCAAATGTAGCCACAGTCTAAAATTACTTGGCAGACTCTTATAAATCAACCAGCCATGAGAGAAAGAAAGTTTGTGTGGGGTTTCCATGGTGTGAAATAGTAGAAGGTGGCCCCTTTTTGAATGTGAGAGATGGCTAGCAGAAAGGTTTATAATTTCAGTGTTACCCCAGCTGCCTCAGTCAGCCCTTAAATGCTGACGATACCCAATTTGCCGATCTGTGTCCCGCCAACCAGCATTGCATATTCACATCATGCTACCTTTTTTTTTTTTATTTTATATATGATACATTATAAGGCATTATATGCTTCATATAATCTCCTGACTTTACGAACCAGCACAATGCGTTTCACTTTATGACTACAATGATTACCTAAATGTATTATGTATGAATATAATAACTTCTAAGCATTTCATAACAACAGCTGTACTGAGACTGTAATTGAGTGTGAACATATAGGTGTGAATTTGTTGTCTTTGAGGTGTATAGCAAATATAAAGCATATTGATTTTTAATTACACAAAAGCACAAGCAATAGTGATCCAGAAACATTCAGCAATTATTGTTCAATCAGGAAGCTAATGACATAAAACACAGGCCCAAATGAGCTCACTTCAGGGAAAGAAACTGAATACACACATACACTTTAATGGCATCCACTGAAGCATCTGTAGTAATGAAGGCAAACAACATGCAATTGATTCCCAGCAAGCCAGGTCTCAGAGACTGCCTGCTACATAAATACAGCCATTACGTTCAGATGGGTTCATTATCTGTCAGCACATTGCTTTGGTTGTATCTTCATTCATTTTGGACCAAAGTGCATTGGCATAGTTGATTGGAACTGGAACAGCATAAAACATAAATAACATTATGGTGAAGTGAAATCACAAAACAAGACATCAACAAGACCTTCAGTTGCCAGTTCTTCTGAAGAGCGCTATCAGTTGTATGGTCAGTTTGATGGATAAAGGACAAACGTTAACGTGTAAATAGAATACAATGGGCACTCTGTAAGTTTTCAAGTATTTTTCAATATGTGACATATCTTGTAGTTTGTCTTGCTTGCAACATTAATGATGACAGGCCCTAGTAACTTTGTCAAAAACAGTGATGGCAAAATACCCTCAAAACCCTCTCCCTATCTAGATTTAATTAACTGATTTTTTCATTGTATTATAAAATGTTTTATAATGTACAACAACAATTCCCAAAAAGTTGGGCAAAATGAAAAATGCTAATAAAAACCAAAAGGAGTGATTTGTAAATTATATTCACCCTTTGCTAAATTGAAAACACTACAATTACACATTATATGATGTTTACATTGTGAATTTCGTTGATTGTTTGATTTAATGTACAGTAATTTCAAATCAAAAGATTGCAACATGCTCAAAAAAAAGTTGAAACGGGCAATTTAAGACTAATAACAATTTGACGAGTTAAAATTACAAGGCAATGTGAAACAAGAGATGTTAAACAGGTGAGGCAATTGTTTCATAGTATATAAAGAGCCTCCAAAAACAGCCTAGTCCTTCAAGAGCAAGGTTCATTTGAGACATGTCAATTTTCCAACAGATGCTTCTGCAAATAATCCAGCACTTTGAGAACATTGTTCCCCAAAGACAAATTGGATGGATTTTGGGCAGTTCAACCTCTACAGTGCACAATATAGTTCAAGGAATCTGATCAAATATCGGTGTGTAAAGGGCAAGACAAAGTAGGGCTTCTGCTTTGCATAGTAAAATCTTAAAAAAACAGTAATCTGTAATGGATATCATAAACATGGGCTCGGGATAACTTTAGAAAACCTTTGTTAGTCAACACCATTTGATGCTACATTAACCGATGCAAGTTAAAACTTTACTATGGAGAGCAGAAGCACTACATCAACACTGTCCAGAAGTGCTGCCGACTTCTCTGGTCTTGGTCTCATCTTAGATGGAAAGTAGAACAGTGGAACCATGTTTTTGGGTTCGAAGAGTACACATTTCAAATAGTTTTTGAAAAACACAGCAGTCATGTTCTCCAGACCAAACAGGAAAAGGACCATCCAAGCTGTTATCAGCGTCAGGTCCAAAAGCCAGTGTCTGTATGGACAAGGGGTGTGTCAGTGCCCATGGCATGGGTAACTCGAACATCTGTGAGGGCAACATTAATGTAGACAGATATGTACACATTTTAGAGCAGCGTTTATTGCCATCCAGCACTGTCTTTTCCAGGGATATCCCAGCATTTTCAGCAGGACAACTTCAAACCACATACTGGTCGAATAAGCAGAGAGTGTGGGTGCTAGATTGGCCTGCCTGCAGTCCTGACCATCTCCAATTGAGAATGTGTGGTGCATAATGAAGCACACCATATGGCAATGAAGACTCCTTGCAATTGTGCAGGTAAAGACCTTGATAATGAATGAATGGGGGAAAATTCCACTTTTTAAACTTATCAAACTTGTGTCTTCAGTGCCCAAATGCTTAATAAGTTTCACTAGAAGAAACACTCGACTGTCTAAACTTTTTTCGAGTGTGTTGCAATCATCTGATTTAAAATGGCTGTACATTAAAAAGAAAACAATGAAATTCACAAGGTAAAATTAATATCATGTTTAGTAGTAGTGCTTTCAATATAGCAAAGGGTTAATATAATTTACAAATAACTCCTTTTTGCTTCCATTAGAATTTTTCATACTGCCCCAAGTTTTCGGAATTGAGGTTGTAATCATTTTACTTAACAAAACAATTAACTCCCTATTTTCTGAGATATAAGAGAAGTTTGTGAATTTTGTGGTATGACCACACTGTAGTAGAAAAATATTAAACTTTTTATAAGTGTTTTTAATTTTATTTTTGGCAGCACCACGACACTTGCAGATTAAGAGAAATAATGGATATTTGATGAGACATCATGCAGTTTCACAAAACAAGAGTCATTAACCATGCATTCTTCAGAAAATAGGAAACTTTGCCCAAGCTATTCATGTCCAGTTATTTTGGATCTCATTTCTATATTAATTTATAAAATATACATTTTATATATAATTTAATATGTAATTTTAGTATGCTAAATATACTTCAAAGGTTTAACAAAAAAATCAACACTACAGTTGATGGTCAGGTGAAAGAATTTTGGCACATACCAATGCATAAAATTGGCACTTAATTTCCAGATTTTGTAGCTGTGGTAGAACAAAATTCAGGAGATGACAGAACCAGATATTTCCACAACATTTGAGGTGGAGTTCAAAAGGATTTTGTCATGTCCTGGAGGGCCGTGTACAGCTTATAATTCCAAAGCAATAAGCCACGAGAAGCTGTGCATTACAGTGATTTTAACACATGTAAGGGTTGTTCTTAGGCACAAAGCAAAGCGAAGTGCCTATAACCCCCTTTACTGTGGTAAAAGTACAGCAGCAACAGCAATATAATTTAAGACACCAATGTCCAATAAACATTTAAAATTAGTTGATATTGGAATAAGCACTTGCACAAAGTAATATTTGTCATCCTAACTGTACAATGTTTGCAGTTGCAAAGCAACATTGCTTCTTGTCACATTAATGGGTGTCTCTTCAACTTCCGGCATTTTTATGGGGCTGATTGTTTTACTATTATTATTAGAATTAACAGATTTCCACTTTTTTCTTTTTGTTGAAGGTTAAAATTTTAAATCTTGGAAACGTCTATGTTAATGTTATAACCTCCATTCCCTGATGGAGGGAACGAAACTTTGTGTCAAGTGAAGCGACACTAGGGTACTACTTTGAAGTCCTCGGTTACCTCTGAACTTGAGAAAAGGCCAATGAGAAATTGGCAGACAGAATTTGCATGTGCCTCCCACATAAATATGAGTTTAAAAGGAGGGAATCATGTCCATTCAGGTTTTGCACTGAGGAGCCAAGAGTAAGGTTCGGCCATAGTAGTGGCTTGTTCAGCGTCGTGGCCCGGGGAACACAACTTCTCGTTACCTCCATCAGGGAACAGAGGTTACAACAGCAACCTAGACGTTCCCCGTCAATGTTGTGTTGAGTGAAGCGACACTAGGGGTCTCTATTCATTCACACCATGCGCTGAACCATGTACCTGTGCTGCTGATGCAGGTACATGGTTCAAGCAGGTAGTTGCATGCCAGAGCAGTCAGTCTGCGTCATTTTAGGTTCCTGGCACCTCGAAAGGGGAACAAAGTGACGTGCCAAGCACGCCTTTTCTCTCTCTATGTTTCTCGCATAGAGTTAAAGCTGGGGCCATCTTAACGCTATCACATGCATCGGGGAAGGCATTCTTTTCCAACTACTATTCTTTCAGGGGGAAAAGACCCCGCGGAGACAACCACCTGCCCAGACTGGGGGGAGGAAAAGAGTGGCGAAATATGTCACATGGGTTTTCAGGCCACATGTGGGAATGGCGCGGTGGTAGATCCTACCTGCTGCGTGGGAGGAGTTACTACAAACACGGTGACTGAGGGGCAGCGGGGACTGCCCAAGGGAGATGCAGGAGAGAAACACAGGGGAATTCATCCACAAGGGCCCATCCTATGGAGCACCTATTCCAGTACAGAGTAATTTTAGTACCCATAGTGGGTCTGGTAAGGGAATTCCTCCACTGAATTCGCAGAAGAGAGGGCTATGGAGGAAGAATATCCAGGGAGTGCAAATCCTGGGGAAATGAGCGCACGTGATCACCTCAATGGAGGGGAAGGTGCTATGTGCAAGCGGAAACACCCAGTCAGATGTTCCGCATTCCTGAGTTCTACGTGCTCAGACCTGAGAGAACATGGGACGAGACTGACTCAACACTGAGATTGTAGAATCTCGTAAAGGTATTGGGTGTTGCCCAACCTGCTGCTCTGCATATGTCTGTTAGAGAGGTGTCATTGGCCAGTGCCCATGAGGATGCCACAGTTTTTGTCAAGTGTGCCCGAACCCGCAAGGGGCATGGCCTGGGTGTGATAGGCCAATGCGATGCATCAATGACTCAGTGGGAAAGCCTCTGTTTGGAGACAGTGTTCCCTTTCCACTATCCACCAAAGCAGACAAAGAACATCTCAGAACTTCTAAAGCTCTGCATGCGGTCCACATAGGTACACAAAGCACACACCAGATGCAGCAACGACAAGGCTGGGACTGCCTCCTCCCAGGGCTGCGCTTGCAGGTTCACTACCTGGTCCCTGAAGGGAGTCGGAGTAACCTTGGACACGTAGCCCGGTCGCAGTCTCAGGACGACATGGGTGTCTGCCGGGGCGAACTCCAGGCAGGTGTCGCTGACAGAGAACGCTTGCAGGTCCCCAACCCTATTGATGGAAGCGAACGTGATCAGGAGGGCTATCTTTAAGGAGAGGGCTTTGAGCTTGACTGATTCTAGCGGCTCGAATGGGGGTCTTTGAAGGCCTGAAAGGACCATGAAAAGATCCCATGAGGGGAACAGGCAGGGCCTGGAAGGGTTCAGCCTCCAGATGCCTCTAAGGAACCTGATAATCAGATCTTGCTTCCCTAGAGACTTACTGTCCACTGCGTCTTGATGAGCTGATATGGCGACTACATAAACCTTTAAGATTGAGGGGGATAGCCTCCCCTCCAACCTCTCTTGCAGAAACGAGAGCACTGACCTGACTGCGCATCTCTGCAGGTCTTCAGATCGGGAAGAACACCAATTTGCAAACAAGCGCCACTTTAGGGCGTAAAGTTGCCTGGTAGAGGGAGCTCTGGCTTGGTTGATTGTGTCTACGACAGCAGACACGATAGACCACTTAGATCTTCCGCATCTCATCCAGGGGCCAGACGTGGAGGTTCCAGAGCTGTGTTGATCCAGAGAGCCAGCAACTCTAGGCAGTTGATGTGCCAACCCTGTTTGGTGGTGTCTGTGGTGACAAGAACGCATCAGGCACTGGCTGTATGGGAACTCCTGTCCTAAGAAAACAGAGGTCTGTCAAGGGGTTGAAAGTCTGGTGGCAGGTGGGGGTGATGCCTCTGGAATTGCTTTAGAGGGGTGCCTGGCTTTGAATAAGGTGAGGCATTTAAGCACCGACTGAGCGCTCGTTGGTGAGGCGCGCTGTCATTGAGACTGAGTCTAACTCCATGCCAAGAAAAGAGATGCTCTGAACTGGGGTGAGCTTGCTCTTTACCCAGTTGACCTGAAGCCCTAGAAGGCTGAGATTTGGATTTGGATTTGGAAGCCGCAGGAGGACACCCTCGGCGAGCAGACGGTGCACGGGTCGAGCTGGTATGGCTGCGGGGCATGATGTGGGAAATGGTCTCTGTCTGTTTTTTCACCGCTGAGAACTGCTGGGAGAAGCCATCAATGGTGTCACCTAATAAACCGAACTGGGAGATGGGGCGTTGAGGAAGCATGCTTTGTCTACATCCCGCATCTCAACCAGGTTCAGCCATAGATGGCGCTCCTGGACCTCGTGGCTGTGAGCGGCGCCTGGACCTGAGGAACCAATTGTCTAGCCGTGAAGGCTGTGGGGAGGATGGAGGGTTGTTCTGCGTCAGATTCCAGAACGCTCTCTGATGCAGCGGCAAACTCATCATCCAGCTCGGGGGGCTCGAGGGAGTAAACTGACTGCTCGAGCCTGGATGGAAGTCAACAAGTGTGCTGGGGTGCAGGTGGTTCGTATGGATCTACCTGGCGAAACTGAGCCCGCGGGGGCGGCTGGAGTGGCATGCCTCCTTAAGAAGGAAAGCCGCTACTACAACGTTGCCATGTGAGGTTCTCGCAGTGAGAACACGAACCATCCACAAACGTCGCCTCAGTGTGATCGCTGCCCAGACACATGAGGCAGCGCCTCTGACTGCCTGTTGCCAGTGGCTCGCAGGAAGGTTAGGAGTCATCTCCATCATTAAGGCACCCACAGAGGTGGGTAGAGTAGCCAAAAACTGTACTCAAGTAAAAGTACAATTTCTTCAAAAACATAATTACTATTACTATATTATATATAATGCTGAAATATAAACCAAAGCAAGATCATGCTTTATTAATGCATTCGTTCACTATTTCATAGCTTTTAAAATCCTGTGTGGATTCTTATTTCAGTGTAGTTACAGTTTTCAGTATCATAAGTATTTAGATCATTAGTTCTGCACCCTCTAAATGCAGAATACACAACCTACGTAGGGCACTAACTCAGGTCTATTTCATGCTGAATTTAGTAAATTACTTTTTGACAAATCATTACTGGATTAAAATAACATAATATCATAAAGAGAGACAAAACATAGAGATACATTTTAAAATGTACTCTTTATTCAATCAAATGTGTTTACTCTTTATATTACCACACAGTATTTATAAAAAAATGACAAACAAAATGAAAATTGATTGTATTTATATATTATTTCATAAGAATAACAAGTAAGGCCCAAGTATTTAAAAATTTCATATGTGGCGTTTCTGCACCAGCCCCAGAGCTCCGACACTCTCATCCGAATTCACTCATTTCGTTTACTTACAATTGAGATAATGTGCACCAACTGCCATTCACTATATAGGAAGTAGTGAATGAGTGAACGATTGCGTACCCAGCCACTCTCGTCACCACAATTGCCTTGCGCCTGCACATCTCATATGCGCACGCCCCGAGCAACTCACTGTGCATGTGCAGAAATGCTGTCTGTTCGCGCTCCAGTTGTCGAACACGCGAATGACAGTGATTTACACTTAACTTGGATGTTTACATGGATATATACAGTTAATCCGCCTGAAGTAGCTGTGATAGTTTCCAGTACCCTCGCGAGTGCGTGGAGTAAATGCTTAAATACTGCTTATGACATGCGGGACGCGGGACAAAGCACACTGATATATTGCTGCACTGATTTAAAAATGTACACTTAAAAACTGATGTCACAGTGCCCAGTTATATTATCACCCTGAAAATGACCATCTCATTACACATCGTTGTTCATGCCCAAAATGGTTTTCATGCGGGTGGATCACCAAACTAGATCATGCAGCCTTAAGGCCCAGGGGACCCTGTGGCAGTCAAGGGCCCCCTGGTAGTCAAGGGCCACTGGGCACTGGCCCCATTGGCCTGGTCGGTAATCCGTCCCTGGCCTTAAATTGGATCTGGGATTTTAATCTTTAAATATCAGCTTGTCTTGGTGTTAAATTAAGAAAATTAAATTTTCTCTGTGCGGAGCGAAGAAAGTGTTTCACTTTGTTTGAAAAGCTTGATGCTGCTGCGGTGATTGAGTGACAGTCTGAGACACCGGCTCAGCGTGTGCAGCTCTGTGAACTTCTGCTCTCGTAAAAGTCCCAGTCAATAATCTCTCAATAAATTACACATTAATTAAAAATAAACCCAGTAATGTCACAACAGTAATGCCACCCATTGTAAAGAAGTAAAAGTAAAAAAAAAACATTATAAATTTACTTGAGTGAGAGTAAAAAATACGCATTTTTAAACCTACTCTAAAAGTACATTTCCCCAAAAAAGTTACTCAAGTAAATGTAACGAGTTACTACCCATCTCTGGGCACCCACATGGACTTTTGACTTTAAGTACAGGGAAAATTTCCCTGAGGGAAAGAAAACAGGGATTATGTAAGCTTTGTGAGGATTTCAGCACATACAGCCCAGCTCTTCTGCCTTGTTTCATCTTTTGATTCAGTTAATTATTTGTGGGGTAAAGGAGGAGGTGAAAGCACTGACTGTTGCTTTCATATGCCCTCTCTCTCTTTCATTTGTGCCCTCTCCTTCCCTCTTTATCTCTGTCCTTCTCTCCTTCCATTAAGTCTTTCTCTTCATAATTTTCCCTGTTTTTGTTCCTCACAATATGTTTTCACTGTTTACTCTTCTCTACACTCCATTCTTTCCATCAAAGTAGGGCATAACCTACTGATGCCGCCAGGAAGTGTCCAGAGTCACATACGAGCAGTTAATTTTCCCGAGTTTTATTCATAACACACTGCTGTGTTGAAATAGTTAATGCTGACCCCACTCTGTACCACATACAATACAGTGTCCATGCTCACAATACCAACTCAAACATTGTTCAACAAAATCATTCAGCAAATATAATTGCTCATTTCCATTTCAGAAGTACTAGTATGTGGTAATTAGTTGTTTCTGAGTTTCGCTGCATAACATATTCAGATATTGTTTGTGTGTGTTGGTTCTTTTAAAATGACAGGACAGTAAAATATGGAGTTATTGTAAATTAAGAGATACCTTTTGTTAAAACTCGGATCATTCAAACAAGTTATAATCTAAAGTGAGTTTTTATGATGAGTCATAAAAGATGCAGCAAATGCAGTATTCTGCACAGCTAAATTATTAATAGGATATTTTTGCCATTGCAGCAATGTAGGCAAACATTGAGTATTAACATAGCTGAGGGAGCTTCAGGGTATATACTGGCTCACATCATTGTAATACATTTATCACAAGAACATGCCAAATCGACATTTGAATTGCACAAATGTTCAAAGCTTGGCCTTGGGTGGGATTCTGAACTAAAAGTAGATTTGTGCTACATGACAAGCAGAATATTCCTGAAATGTGTCAGTGATGACAAGCCCAGAAAAGTAATCTGCTGGACCTTGAAAACTCAAGTGATTTACTGTAATGGGAAAAAGATTGTGGTTCTGGCCATGTTTGGCATAGACTGTCCCGAAACATGAATTTAATTGATGAAGCATAGCCCGCACAATGCTATCAAATGTATTAAATCAAGAAACAATTGTGCTTTACGTCTTCTTAAAATATCCAATTGAACATGTGAAATCTGAAACTGACACTCTAGGAGACACAAAGCCGCCACAATTCTTTTTTTTTAATTTTATTTCCTGAGATAGCTTAGCATCAGAAGATCAGAGACTACGACGTTATGGAGGGCTATTTATTATTTATTGAAATAATAAAATATTATTATTATTCTTTTTTGCTATTAAATTAAACCCAGTTCCCCAGACAAAAGATATGTCATCTGAAATCTTAACAATTCATTTTCACAGCTCATCAGCCACTCCCTTTACACAAGCTTTGTCCTAGCTCTGTGGACATATCAAGCCTCTGAGACCAGCAGGTTAATGTACTATATGTACTAATGTATTATAATGTCAGATACTTTCTGGAAAATCATGACACTTGATTGACATGCAGAGACAGTTATAATGCCTAATTTTCCTCCCATATATCCCTGAGTTAATATCTCTTAAATAGTGGTGAGGACAATAAAAGATGAAAATAGATTTGTTTGGATGAGTGTTTACTCTGCTGGATACTTTAGAAACAAAGTCCTTAACAACATCTTATCAAAGCTGAATTGTTTAAGCGCACAATATGTTTGATGGCACATGGTGAAAAATCTTGTTGATAGTATTACTTATATGCTGTGTATAAAGAATTTAAAAATAAATATATCTGTGAAAACTGTTAGATACCTAAATGGTTATCTGTCTATTAACATCATATTTACTTAAAGGGATATTCCGGGTTCAATACAAATTATGCTCAATTGACAGCATTCGTGGCATAATATTGATGACCACAAAATACATCTTGACTTGCCCCTCCTTTTCTTAAAAAAAAGCAAAAATCTGGCCAATCTGCAAACATTAAAATACTCACTATTTCAAAAGTATATCCACAATATGTAAACAATATGCATGTTAACTTGATTTAAGTTGATTTAAAAGCTAACTAACCTATCCTGTATAAAGTTACAGCCAATTTTACAACTTCGTTGCCATGACTATGTAACATCAACAAACCCTAAAATGACTGTGAAATGAAAAATAAAAAATTTAATTTGAACTTTACAACTCAAATAATATATGAGTAACAGAATATTTAATGTAAGTACTTCACATTTCTGCCTTTAAACCCTCCAAAATGTGGCCCCATTCACTTCCATTGTAAGTGCCTCATTTTAACCAAAAAAGTTTTTTTTAATGAAAAGTAGAGAAGAGTTGAAATAATTGTTTGTGGTAATCAACATCATGCCACAAATGCTGTCGTTTGTATTTAACTTGTATTGAACCTGAGATTTTTTCTTGCAGTTTTTCAGCAATAACAAGTGTAAAGCTGCATGGCACTAACTTTGAGAACAGACTTGCTTGATCACTCAAAACAGTTCTGTAGAGAAGTAACTTTAGGTTACTCGCGTAACCCCGATTCTCTGATAACATGAATTGAAGTGTCTCACTAAGACAACGACTCAGGTGTGACTGGCTGCAGAAGCTCCAATAACACAATGTCTGTCAAGATTGACAGGCCAATCGCTGCAGCCCTTCAGGAGTCCCACCTCCCTAATATAAACCACAGCTACATGTTGCTGCCTCATTCTCTGCATATCTCTTCTCTGTGCAAACTGCAAGGAGGGCAGTGATATGAGATACCTCACTTCATGTTGTCAGAGATGCCCACTTGATGCCCACTTGACATGCTGATAAAATAGCCAAATAGACTTTGTCTGTAGAAAAGGCTCTGCCCCTATCCAAATGGTCTTGTAAAAAACACAATCCATCCATCACCGAACACAGGTACAGAACGATATGTCTGTCTGCACACCATCGTTTAAACATTCCCCATTTGAGGTCTAATAATGAACGTGTCAAGGCTGCTCTCGTGCTCTAGATCATTTCAATCACTCTCTGGGGCCAACAAATATTATTTAAGTTTAGCCTTTCACGGTCCAGGCCCAGAGAGCCAACGTCTGAGGAGAGGGATGGAAAATCTCCCTGTGCACTTGAGAGAGAAGATCTCTGTGCAACGGTAGAGGCTAGAGGTGGTCAAAAATCAGTTGAGCTATCTCTCCCATCCAAAGCTTCTCTGATAATAAGAGAATGACCAAACTCCCTCACTCTCTGCAGCATCAGTCCGATCAGTCTCAATGGGGGAAACGCATATAATAACGCGTGAGGTCTCGGGTGGGCTAGGGCATCCATATCAATGGTGCATCATCGCCCACCAGGGAGAAGAGATCTACGGTTGTCTGTTCATATCTCTGCCATATGAGGCTCACTACTTGAGGGAGAAGCTTCCATTCTCCATATAGAGGATATCCTCTGGACATCAAATCCGCTCCCTTGTTCATTATGCCCGGAACATGCATTAGCGTGTAATGACAGCAGGTTCGTGATGCTCCATACAATCAGTTTCTCTGCCAAACTGTGAAGCTGGCATGAGCGGATTCCCCCTTGCCGATTTATATAGGCTATCACCATTGTGTTGTCTTTTCTGATCAACACATGATGATTCCTGAGAAAACTCACAAAATGTCTTAGACCTAGAAACACTGTAAGCAGCTCCAGAAAGTTTGTTCTTTCTCTCAGTGCAGGGGTCCAAACACCTCTCATTGTTCTGCCCTCGAACACAGCGCAATAGCCTGTGAGAGAAGCATCTGTCGTCACAGCTTTTCTCATTAAAATGAGGCCCAATGGTTATCCTGTCCTGAGAAGGTGGAGGTGGGACTCTCCAATAATGGAGAGCGTTTATGCATTCTGATGGGACGATCACTCTGCGACTGAGGCAGCACTGGCAGCCCTAGCACATTTGCACTGTCCAGTCTGAAATTCCCTCATTCGCAATAACCCAGGGGGAATCACAGCTACAAGTCCAACAGCTGGAGACATGTCCTTAGAGAAACTTATCTCCCCCATTGAAATAGGGAGATGCAGGTGTGAAACACTTCAATGCACTAAACTGAAAGGATTGCTCAAAACTGAATGGAGTTCTGTCAATGTGTTTGTATTTCTCTCTGCTTGCTGCTGAGACGGCGCGCATACAAGCAGATTGTACAGATAAGCCAACACCCTGATACCTGCATTTATTAGCAGTATCAGAGCTGACTCCACAAATTTGATAAATACCCGAGGAGCTAGAGAAATTCCAAAAAGTGATTTTCACGTAGTCGTAGGCTCTGCCCTGATAAGCGAACCTGAGATATTTCCTGTGAGTAGGAAAAATGTCTATGTGAAAATATGCATCTTGAAGATATCTATTGATGTAAACTAGTCTCCATGATGATTAGAATGAGACAGAGTTCTGAGCATGAGCATTTTGAACTTGTATCTCTTGAGGTTTTTGTTGAGGACCCGTGAATCTAGAATGGGACGGGGACCTCCCCCTCTTTTGGGAATAACAAAATACCGGGAATAAAAACCCTGATGCCATTCTTCCAACTGTATCATTCTTATTACTCCCTTGCACAGTAAAGAGGATATGTCTTCCTCTAATACACACCATTGAAAACCCAGGGATTAACTGTGCATATGCGCCAGTTCTCGGCATGAGCAGCGAGCGGGCCCCGACCATCTTTGCTCACTCATGGCGTGGTGGCACCATCAATAGCAGCCCAGGAGAGATAGATATGTTTTATAGTCATCATTGTGTCCTTGGCCCTCGGCCTGGATGCAACAGAGAACGATTTATTATTGTTGTATGACTGCTTGTGCAAACTTCCTCTTTTGCTCTCTGAAAAAACCCTGTGGGTTCCATGCACAGTTAGCAGTGGAACACTCAAACTTTCTGCTGTTTAAACCATATTTGTAGACATATCCCTTCGCTATTTCCCTGCAGGAAGGGGAAAGATGTCGGTCTCATGACAAACTGGGACAGAGAAGCCCTGGGTGCTCTCTCCAGACCCCTCCTGGAAAATTTGACTGACCTCAGGTCACCCACTTCTAACTCCCTGAGGTTTAGTGGGATGGTGCTTTGCAGCTGCAGCCACAAAGGACTGTTTGGGCTTAGAGAGGCCCAGTGTCTGTTGCAGAGTTGTATTACCCAGTTGTTGAGGCAGAGCCAGACCAGAAGGCTGGGAGACAGACTGTCCCCCTCTCTCGGATGGCCTGAATCCTCCTCAGTTCGGCTTGTAAGATTGCAGAATGGGTTTTCTCAGGAGACAATGCCCAATTCCCCCATGCCCTCATGTTACGGGCACCTGGTGTGAGAAGGGTTAGTCCCAAAATCTCTTCATTTTGCCACACAATCCAGTACAGCTAGAACAAATTAAATTATAAATAAAATTACGGGAAATGTAACAGAAGCCTTTTTCTGTCATACAGATCTTGAACAGCTCCAGGGCCTGCTGGCTGGGTTGGCCACCCTAACAACAGTTCCGTCTTGCTATGGCCCTGCGACAGACTTCAATAAGATATAGATCAGCTTGCACAGGCGAAGTGGCACTTCCTCCCTGTGCCCTCGGAAGCTGGGACAAATTTAGGTGGAGAATAGCATCCTTATTGTCTTCCTTGTCTTCCTCAAGGGTATCTGAGTACACTTCATCCTTTCCATCATCTTCTCTCGCTAACTGGTCTTCAAAAAGCGGGGGATGAGCTGAGGATGCCACGTCCATCAACTCCCCCCATGTGCACAGGCTTCAAGGACTCTCCATAACCTCTTCTCTCACAAGAGAGGAGAGACATGGGTCTTTCATCCCCCCCTGTAGCCACCCTAAGTTTTCTTACTCTAATTTTTTGCGTGTTTAGCGCCTAAGCATGTGATGCAGAGAGTATGTGAATCCTTTGCAGAAATACATGCACCACACACAGGAGGAAAGTGAGGTGAGGAGGAAAGCCTTTCCCCCCAATCCTCTCAGGTTTTTTTGCCTGTGGCCATGATAGAGCTAGCACCCTTTTCGTTCAGTATGTCCAGCATGACGTGAATCCTCATGTATTAATAGGAAACTCTTTTTCTCTGAAATAGCACTGAAAATTGCAGAGTTTTCTTACAGATGAAAAAGAGGAAACTCACCGTAACGCATTAGTTTACTCTTTTTTTTGTCCTCAAACTAATTAAATTGCCACTCAACAAAAACACGGAGGAAGAATTGTGTTCAGACGTTACCATGCATCTCCGTCAACAAACTGTTAATCAATAATCCACAAATGCATGTGCTGAGGACAGCTTCCGAAAATGTTCCATGGGGAAGAGAGCGATAATGAGGCAGCAACAGGTAGCTGTGTTTTATATTAGGGAGGTGGGACTCCTTAAGGGCTGCAGTTATTGGTCTGTCAATCTTGACAGACATGTCATTGGAGCTTCCGCTGTTGGTCACGCCTGAGGCGTTCCCTTAGTGAGATACCGAACGAGTGTTAGAAAGAGAAGGAACATTGCCTTTGCACCTTATAAAAGTATCATCACCACTGCCATTGGTGTCATTTTTGGACACTAGCTCACTGTATTTATGATGATGTTGATAGACTGCAGATATGGTGCTTTGCGCAAACACAATGGGATATAATATGTGTGAAAAATTAGAGAGGTGAAAACATGAAATGTGTGGTATGTGGAGAAATAAACAGCAGAAGGAGGAACATTGTTTTATTTTTAACCAAGCATTGGTTCTAGAAACAATACAAGTATACTGGAAATAAGACTGGCATGGGATTGATATTGAAATTCTAAAGCTGTACCACCTCACTGCAATTTCAATAGTAAAATAAAAAAAGGTTCCTCTGTCACATTTAACTCATTTTTGAAAATAAAAAGGCTGACTTGCTAATGTAACCGGTATAGTTGTGTCCGTTTGATTTGGCCATGCCCCCCTGGGACATGTGTAATGTTAATCACCTAATTAGTACCAGGTGAGGTTGTGTGTGTGTGTGTGTGTGTGTGTGTGTGTGTGTGTGTGTGTGTGTGTGTGTGTGTGTGTGTGTGTGTGTGTGTGTGTATAAGGTTTCCGGAAGTGTTGATTGGTGGCCGGCTGATGTAAATTCGGACGCTGGCAGATTTTCCATTGCAGTAAACATCGGAGCTGTACGGGTCTAGTGTTTGGCTGTGGCTGCATTTGGGGCACCCAGAGCTGTGTTTTTCAACTGAGTAGTTGATGCAGAAATGACCAACATGCTAACAATCAGCTGAAGCGGCTCAGGTTATATGATGTCCAGGTGTGCTCGTGGATAGTCAATTGGGACTGGCTTCCCTTTCTGCTTTCCCCATTATTTTTGTTGACGCAGGGTTTTGTCTTGCCCTGTTGCTTCCGTACGCTGGACTGATCGCACCCTAATTGAGCTCGGGAGATTGTGGAATTGAGTATCGACCGTGCATCGGCGCCCCATTGTCTTGTTTCAACTGGACTGTGACTGCTATCGAAGTGCTTGTGCGCCTGCGTGTGGGCCTGTGTGTGCGTGTATGGAATTATCCCATTGTAAGTAAATTTGTTTTGTGTATGTAAAGTGAGTGAATGTGTAAGGTGATTTACATAAAAGTGATTATATTTTGTGTAGATTATATGTTGTAGTTAAAAGTGATTTATTTATTTTTTTCATTGTTTTTGAATTTGGTGGTAATTGCGAAATTGTCCTTTTCTTTCATATGCCTCCTTGTCGATCTGAGGCACTAGTTTTCTAATTCTATTAGGGGCCGGAGCAGCAGCGGGAGAGTGCACTAATTGCTCTGGGATAATGGGTACCCTAGTTCACTGAGTGTTGTGACTCTATTTTTGTGTTACCTGCATATGTGTGTGGTGAAGTGAGTGCACGAGTGTACGTGTAAAATTTATAGGGAAGTGGAAATTGAGCAAGTTGTTATTTCTCTCCCTGCCATGTGTGCTCCTATGTGAACTGTATTTGAATGTGTGTTGTTTTTTTAACCTCTTAACCAGCACCCCTATTTTTGAGAATTTTCTGAAAATGACATACCCAAATACAAATGTCTGTAGCTCTTAAACCATATGGTCCACATTCATAACTCTGATATTTTTTTAAAGTAGACACTTGAAAATTATTAAACACTTGAGTCATATTAAAAAGTAGCATAGGAACAGAGTAAAACAAGGTCAAATTTACATGAAAGTGACTCACGATTTCTATGAATGAACTTCATTTAGGGAAAAATGTATCAGACTTTTATGTTAAAGGCCTGAAAACACCATAAAGATAAAACTGAATGTCTGACCATGTTCTGATTCAAATTTGAAGATGATACTCCCAAAAATGTAGTTTCTGTAAGCTTTTATTCAGGGAAAGTCTAGGCGTCCTTTCCAAAAGGCCATTTGGAGACTCCAAATGGACATCTGGTAACCAAATGACATAAGGAGTAAACACTACATACTACATACATGTATATCAATTCAGAACTGTTCTGCTCATCAAACCACACAACAAAAAATGATTTCAGCACAACATTTTAACATCTTAACAAAATACTCTTTATTTTGAACAATTCTGATAGCAAAAACAGTGAAACAAAAAAAAACTCACTTCATGTATGCATTTCAAAAGTGATCGTTTTACAACTAACTAATAAATTATATAAAAAGAAAACAACATTTGTAATTTCAACAGTGTTTTTTACACAAATAAATTACAATAAACTGATAATTATAATAAATATCCAATTACTAAAGAAACAAAAAAAAGCAATTACAGTATTTACAGTATTTATGTTGATCCAAGGCAGTCACTAACAAGGTTTGTTACCAACTGGAAACCAAAGCCACTGAAAGACAGGAATGATAAAGATAAAGATATTTTTGTTATATTATATGCATCATAAATATAATGTGTGTGTGTGATATAAATATTATGTCTTTATGTATAATATACAGCTATCAGCTAGCTACTCAGTGTAGCCTCGTGTCTTTGCTAGTCATTTTATAATCAAAAACATGATATGAACAGAAAAACTGCCAATACTTCATAACCATAAAAACTCAAGACGATGTGTTTCAACTCACCGATCTAATACGGGATTGAGTCCATGGAGAAACATCTCCTCTTCAGCCGAATCGACACTCGACACCGTGCTCTCTCTGTCTAAGATGTCTGTTTCTGCGTCTTTCTGCTGTTCTTCGTCGCTACTCCTCATTACCTCCTCCAAAACACTCTCAACACCACAAAAACTCCTCTTCAGTCGACGATCCATGATGTAGATTGTTAAATATAATGTTAGAATAAATCCGCGCGTTGAAACGAGCTCCGTGTAGCAAAACAATGGTAAAAACTGTGCGCACTGTGCGTAAAATGACGAAGAACGCATGAGTGGACGCACTTGTATTAGACCTATGTATTAGACATATCTTCTGAGGTAAACTAAGCAAACTGTCAATCACTGCAATCGTGTTTTAGTTGGTTAATACTCCCATCCATCAAATTTTGCTGACCAGACATTGGGTGGCTTTTATCCAGTCAAAAACCGAGGTGCGAGAGTGACAGGTCCCGCAGCCTGTTGTTGCGCTCCCTTCATATTTTGGTCATTGCAGAGCCTGTGATTGAAGGAGAGAAACAGGGAATGGCTCATTTTATCGGAAACAGTCCAAACTACGGGGGAGAGATGGTTTTTGAACATTGGAATACAAATTAGAATCGATATTTCATTGAAAGTGAACATGATGGATTACTCTAACTGGAAGCTCATGAAAACTGAGGAGGATATTTCGTTTTTTCCCTATTTTTTTGTTGTTTTGGATTAAAAAGTGGGATGCATTTTGAAGAGTAGACCCTTACATTGAAATGTATGCTGGTGTTTCTTGGATTCGGCCGAACTGATCTGAACCATAGGAGATGAAAGATAAGTATTGCCGTTCATTTTGTTCATATTTACAGGGTCGGTCTGTCAGCATTTAATTTAACCCTTTCCTCTCTGGTGTATTGATTGCAAAAACAAGTTCAGAACGTGATTCTTGAGTGTTTTAGCTTTCAAATGATGCATAGTTTATGATAGTTGATTGAATATTTGTTATAAAACAAAGGTAATAAAATTATAAACACGCCCCCACGGCCCGCCCACGCCCCCCTGCTGGTATAAGGCGTTAAGTTACCAGACCCGGTTCTTATGTCAATGACTTGTGTGGGGTTGGTATGTTTTAGATATTGGTAAATCTTAAAATAAAGTATGTTTGTATATTCACGTCTCTGCTCTATCCCTGTGGGAACGGAACTGTGTGCCCTTATTGGGTTGTTATTTCCTTGGGTGAAACTCCCAAAGTGGCGTAGTCTGTGTCTAACGGGTTTTTTTTGTCTTTATTAATTACTGGGGTATTTGCGTTGGGCCTGCGTCTCCTGACAGTGCTGGGAGATTTTGGACCTTAACCCTTGTCGCTTTTACCCTCTTTATCATTAATAATATCCCCTCCCCCACTCTGTTGCGCCACACTCAGACTAATTTCATTTCATACATCTTTAGTATCCAACTGTAAATACACATAATTAAAATATATTTTAACACTTCTGCATAATTTGGCAAAATGAATGCTTGACTGGAAATTCCACCTAATAAAAATATACTGCTTACCAGTGATATTTACCTTGATCTTTCTTTGTTTTCATCAAATATCACATGTTTCATATTTCTTCTTAAAGGGATAGTTCACCCAAAAATTTTAATTCTCTCATCATTACTCAACCTCATGCCATCCCAGATGTGTGAATTTCTGAATTCATGGATTAAACCACTGGAGTCTTCTGGATTACTTTTACGCTGCCTGTTGCCTGACCTGGTAGGTTTTTCCACATATTTGTGTGTGCTGTGTATTCTTATGTATGTCAGGCACACTATATTGGCTCAGTAAAATCTCCCAAGAATCCCTTCGATGTCGAATGACATTTTATCACTTAAAATGAGTAACTTCTAATTAAATACTGTAATTAGCGTTAGAGTAAGATGGAATGTTAATAATAAACTATAATTTAGAAGTTTTTATAAAATCAAAATGGTCTCCGTGGATAGTGTGTAGTCAAACAATAAATACAAAGTTCCAGTTATAAACTGAAGTAATTTCTTGTGTTGAATGCTGACTAATATATAGTCAGTTATATAGTGCAGGCAATTGACCTTTTAATGTAGAGCCCGGACATCACTGCCCCGCCCGCACACACTACTGGTACTTACACCACTGGTGCTAACGCCAAATTCTATTGGTATTCCTTTTGAGGCAAGTTTCCCATGTAGAGCACTATTTAGCATTCCTTATTTTATTTCTCGACCTTTACTCTAATTTCCTCTTCCTTTTTCTCTTTACTTCCTTCACGAATAGGTTTTCTCTCTTCCGTCAAGATTTTGATTATGTCGAGACAGTGAGCCCCACTGTTGATTGGTTTACTTGGACTCTGATGTGCATGTTTACAGGTAAAGATGCAGACGCCTGCAGCAAAGCATGATTGTTATTTCAGGCACAAGTCCTGGCTCTCACTCAAACACATCACTGCATTTTATTTTCCCTTGGTTGTTACTCTGCAAAAAGGTCCTGCTCAGAGAATTGAGACAGAGGGGAGGAGTTGCAGAGTCTTACATTTTCCTCCCTTCCTTTGTTTCCTCCTCTGAGCAGATTTTCTCTGTAACTTTAATCTAGCTCATCTCGCAAAAAGTGTCAAGCAGTAATAAACAGGATGTCAGTCTGATAAACTGTCAGTACATAATACCTCTTGTGAAACAAAATCCCTTGTGATTGAAAATAAAAGCTGCTAACTAAAGAGTTTAGAATTACAAAAAGCATTTGGACATCAACCAAGGCTTGGATTCTTTGTTTTCTTGGTGAGATATCTGGATGCAGCAAGGCAACTTATATTAGTTGTGAGACTGAATCGGGTATTGAAGTTCTCCTTGCCTCAAGTGATTAGTGATCTCAATGTAGTGTTGGAGAAGATAATCATTAACCTTTGCATACTCTGCAACCCTTATCCAACCTGACTATCCCATTGTAGCTATGTAATAATCACCTCCTTTAATTAGCCCATAGTAGCACCTTTCCCAGTAGACCAGTGAGTCATTTAAGAAAATCGCCCACATGAATCAATTATCGGCCATTACAAACCCAGTGGACAATGAACTGTTTGGACAAATGATTGTGCATTATTGTGTTTGTGTCTGAGAGAGAATTACTGTAAGCTTATTCCCTAGTGAATATCAGTGTGCTATCTTGAGGATTAGTGTCTTAATTTCACTGACTTAATGATTAATTAATATGTTCACTAGTGTGAATTCACATCATTCTGAAGAACAAACACTACAGTTCTCTCCATTAGTGGTCTGGTGGGGCTTTTAAAAGTTTGTCTTCCTCCTATAACCGTTCAAACTGTGGTTTCATTGTGTAAAAGTGGTGGAAAGTCACAAATGAAAACTGCACTGTTTGATGCATTACTCATGTTACAGCAGAGAAAGCTTCACCAATCAGAGAACCCCGGCAATTGAAGCCCATGAAAAATGCTTCAGGGCGTCCGACCACTTCCATGATGCACTGTGAATGATGTAATCGAGTCTGGGTCTCTTCACCCTTAAATCACTTATCAGAATATTCTGCAATTTCTTAATATATATTGTTTCAATACTAATAATCAACAACCTAAAATCAATAGTTTTATACATTCCCATATTTTATTCAATTACATCATTTGCAATGCTTCATAGAATGGTTGTCCGTGCCCTCCGTGTCTCTTTTTGTGTGCTACCAATAGAAGAAAAGTCTTTTGGAACAACAATAGGGTACTGGTGCTTTTCAATGTTTCGCCAAAAGCTTGATCTTTTTGGGATTTTGTTGACCGTTTGTCTGCCATAAGACAAACTTACATAAGAATGGGAATTATCTTGGTCTCTCCCTTTAGTTTTGGCTCTCTGTCTTTCTGTTTGCATGTCTGGAGGGATGAGGCTTTGCTGTTAAAGTGAACAGCATGGGACTGGCATGCGTTGCAGTCTCTGTGTCTTTCTGTAGATCGATTCTGACACATTCTTTACCAACCATCTCACTGTGATAGAAACCAATGAATAAAAATCAGAAGTTATTTGTTGGCTTGTGAAGAGCCATATGTGCAAGGGAGGGTCTCCTTTAATCCATGTAATAGGTTATTGACTTTGACCCTTTGAGAGCTGGGTTTGAGCTATTAGGTCGGATTTAACTTACATTACCGTTTAGCCTGTGGGATTATCAAGCTTCTTTTTATTTCTGTTCTCTCTTGCTGTGCTTCACCCCCAGAAAGCTTTTAAGTTGTCACTTAATGTTCTCTAAATATGCTGTTTTACACATTTGTAGCCTGCAGTAGAAAAAGACAGCCAGCCCAGTTCATGTGGTTCCGTGATTTTTTCGGCTGGAGGATCCCTTTGAAGGCCTCATTAAATGGCATATTTTAACAGTGTTTAACTGTGATTCATTAAAGGGACATCAAGCATCTCCCTAACAGATTACAAACTGAACTGATTCATAATGAATTGGCATGATGATCCCTGATCATATTTCATGCTCTATTCAAATTGACAAATAGCTTCTTCAAAAGTTTTGAGATTAAAAACAAATAAAGACAGATGTCAGATGATAATAAGAGCAGCTTCAACTATGTGAAGGAGATTGATACATAAACTCTTGATACATAAACTGATGTTAGGAAAATCTCATTTAAACCTCTAGCAACTTTTTATTCAGAGCCAGAATGCACTTTGAGAAGCTCAGTAATTTATTTAGAAGGACATACTTTTCACTTTGTTCTATTTGGCTGACAAAGTTATCATATTTTGGATTTACATGGCACATGCAGTGTTCCCTACAAATAGCAATGCGAACTACATTGTTCAGTAGAAGGGTGGTAGCATTGCTCGTTTTTAAATAAAGTAGCTGGGTAACCTTATCACGTGTTCCCTGAAAATATTACAGCAATCAATTTGTGTGTCTGGTATTTTTTGTCTGCTAGAACTAGTAATGCTGATTCACATATGAATCAACCTTTTGAGTCTGTTCTTTTCAATTAATCATTCAAACAGTTTAGTAAAACGGTCTGAATCATTTGCGATTTACCAAAAATTCAAATGCATCCGATTAATATATTTTACCAGTGATGAAGAAGGTCTTAAGTTCAACACCTTTGTGTTTATGTTTTTTAATAAATGAATTAGATCAAATTGCAGCTGACTATTTTTATGCTGAAATGAAAGAAAAAAAAAATATGCTTCAGTATAGCAAGCTTCTTTTGCCATGTAGCTTTTAGCGTAACTTGCTACATTAGCTTAGCTTTTAACTTTGCTTAGCTAAATTTTCTATACTCTGCTGTAGCTTAGCTAGCTAATTGTTTTATTATCTTACCAAACACTGCACATACCACTCATTTTCCATACAATGACTCAGTAAATCAACATCACAAGGCAAAAAAAAAAAAAACGGAATCACAATAGGATCCCTTTAAAAACAACATAATCCAGCTAGTTCTAAAACCAGCAACTGCAAGTGACTAACTGTCTGTAGCTTGCTGCCTCAGGTAAAAGAACAACTTAATCATTAAGTTAGAGCAAAGTTGTATAAATTGTTGTATGGCTCATTCTCTTGCTCTGTGAGGCAGCAAGTAGTGATAACTCCAGAACTGAGAGGCTTTGTTGAGACTTGAATATGCACTTTTTGAAAATCATCTTCGGGCAGCCATTACACCGTCATTATCGAGAATTGAGCACACTTTCAGATTGGTTTGATTGCCACAGTCAAAATCCCATGTCAAAGTTTGTTTTAATTACTCTAAGCAGGTGTTGTTAAGCAAGCGACAGACAACAAAATCATCAGTCGCATTTGCAAAACAATGAACATGAAGCAACAGACATGGCTGTCATTTAAAATGACTTTGCATAATTATGCATCCATTGAATAACTTTGCATAATAATTCATGTGCTAATGCTCCCAATGAGAATCTAAAGCATGGATCATAAACCTGAGAAACCGAATGGGTTTGTGTGTAATTGCTGTCATTCTCTTTAACGTGTGCATACCAGTGACATGTCAAATGAGTTAAAACGGTAAAGATAACCTTGCACAATATAAAGCAGTGTTTCTTAGCCAGTAAAGGGGCATTCACACTAGATTAACGTTATTTCAGACAAAGCAATGGACAATATATGATGTCACGCATGAGGGCATTTGGTTTTAATAAATAATAAATCACAAATAGAAAATAATATTAAAATTGGTATTATACACTACTCACTTTCCTGCCACAATAAAAAACATTATGCTTTGTAATATTTATTCTTTGTAATGAGTCAAAAGATTAGTGGATGACATTTCAATCTTCTATTGGTCACACATCTTTTCATCATCTGGATTTGCAGGTCAAAGTTCACCAAAACATAAACTTTCAAGCACAGCGAATTGCAAAATTTGCTCGCATTAGCTTGCATTTCCAGTGTCCTGCATTCAAATGCATATGATTGAGAGTATATTGAGCGCAAAGCGTAGCGTGACCACACCACAAATTGAGACCCAAAAATGGGTTGCAGTTCTGTTATGACAGGGTCATGGACAGGGGAATAAATGCTAAATACAAATAACAAAATGCAATTATCCATAGTGTGTATAGGACAGCAAAATAACTAGGCTTATTAACTATTAAAACAGAGGAAATGTTTCCCATACTTTGTCTTTAGTTGTTAATAAATTACATTTGAACTAAATTAGAGATTTCTGAACAAAACAAAAATGTGCAGTCATATGTGCCGCATATAGAAAATTACAGAGCCTCATAGAGGACAGGTCGGGAATTTTTTAACTGCACTCGCAGTTTTGCATTCCCTCGCAATAGATTTGGTGCCCTCACGATACATCTCCATGGTTTTACTATAGTAACCATATTTTAACCTTGACATTTGTAGTAATACCATAGTAATAGAACAGGAAAACGAAAACTATGGTAATACAAATTATAATTTGTGGTTATTATGGTTTTACTATAATATTTGTATTAAAACCATAGAATTCACAAGAATAACCATGGTTACTAAGTGAATAAAATATTATTATAATAATATGATACAGTAAACGTTGCCATTTCTAATCGTTCAGTTTCCAAACACCAGTTTCATACTGTAACCTGCAAACTCATCAACGTCACTTTGTTAATTCTTTAAGATGTACAAAAACCTTTGGACTTCCATCAGCTCGTAATGTGTGTTTGATGCCTTGTCCATGTTGCCACCAGCTTCAGTAAATGTTATGTCAGCCCCTTATGGTCTGCCAAAGCTATTACGTTAGACTTAATTGAATGGAAAGTACACAAATTAGCCTTTTAAATGTTGGCTGATGTTAATATAGCAATCCCTCAAAAATGTTGCGCTAAAATAACATGCTGATCAATATTTATGATATACCTATTAAATATATTGTGAGGGAAACCAAAACTTACTGCGAGGGAATGCAACAGTTATTGTGAGGGAACGCAAACTATTGTGAGGGAATGCAAAACTTATTGAGATGGCGTGTAAAACTATTTCAGAATTTTTATTAAAATCCTGCCCGGTCCTCTAAGGGGCTCCTTAGAAAAGTGTTACCAAAACAGATTTTAGATTTGACTTGGACTTTTGACAAAAGATAAAAGCTGGGTCCTGAAGCAAATCCAGTGTGGAACCACTGCAATAAAGTCAAACACAAAGATACAAAAAAGATTACAATAAACAACACATTTATATGAAATAATACTGTGATAAAATGTGAGAGAGGCACAAAGCTAAGCTAGCAGGCTCTGATAATTGTGATGGATTTAATTAGTGTACCATCTCAATGTCAGATCAAATTGTTTCCTCATGTTATCCAATGCAGCACTGCAGTAAGACTGCTCTGACCCTTTGGTCAGTTGGTCTATACTTTCCTCCAGTTTTTTAGCAGACCAAGGTGCACCTGTGGACTGAGGCGAGGTGTTCCAACTCCCTCCTGACATGTCAATTCCAGCCACTACCCCTAGCTGATCAGTCAGAGCCCTGTGCTGTCTGGGTGCCAACTTCCGAAGGTAAACAACATGCACAAGAGCACAGAGGTCAGGCTGCCGAACTGTCTGGACAGAGGCGGCTTTTCCCCTAAAGACAGTTCCTGTCAGGGCTGAGCCTGACCTGTCTGTAGCCCACAGAGCTTCTGAACAGACCTGACGCCAAGGCTGACATCACGTCAAGTGCTCGGCCTGAAGTTGTCATGGGGTAGTGCTGCTTCTTGTCTGAGACATGCATCTTAAAATTCCAAAGTCATATCCATGTGTTGTGAAACTGAAGGATCTCGCTGCAATTTAAAGCCACACTTTTAATGGAACACTGGCATAAATGCAGAACAGCCCGAGTATTCCTTCATAATATGTATAGAAATGACGACAAGAGAGTGTAAAATAATAAATGTGGCTTAGAGAGTCAATAGGGGATCTGAATTGTGAATGTAAAGGTTTCATTCTCCTGAAAGAGCGGGCCTATAATCTTATCTCTGACATAATAGGTGGCCCCTTGCCCAGAGATAACTGATACTGAAAAGAAAAAGAGGAAATGAGTATGCTGTGTGTTTCCAGATAAGGTTAAAATTTAATAGGTTTGTACAATAAATCCAAAGCAAATGTTCTGTAAATACCTGTTTTACCAGAAAATATATCAAGGTTTTTCGTGAGTTCACTTGTTAATATAATACTTGAATGAGATCAAGGTAAACTGATTTGGTGTGCTGTCTATAATGGACCCCTTTTATATTTCTGTGTTTGGAATGCGGAAGTTAAAGGTATAGTTCACTCAAAAATGAAAATGCTATAATTTACTCAACCTCATTCATCCCTGATGTGCATGACTTTCTTTCTTCTGCAGAACCCAAATGAAGATTCTTAGAAGTACATTTCTGCTCTGTTGGTCCTTACAATGCAAGTGAAGCTCCAAAAATTGCATAAAGGCAGCATGAAAGTAATTCTTATGACTCAAGTGGTTAAATCTGTCTTCAGAATCGATATAAAAGCTGTGGGTGAGACTCAGATAAACATTTAATTCCTTTTTTACTTTTTTAAATCTTCACTTTCACTTTAAAGTAATCCACAGTCGTATGGATTACTTTTATGCTTCCTTTATGTGATTTTTGGAGTTTCAAAGGTCTTGTCATTCACTTCCATTGAAAGGACTTACAGAGCTGAAATATTCATGTAAAAATCTTTGTGTTCAGCAGAATAAAGAAAGTCATAAACATCTGGGATGGCATGAGAGTGAGGCAATGATGAGATCATTTTCATTTCAGGGTGAACTATCCCTTAAACTTCTTTAGCATTGAATAGGAGACAAAAGCTAATATTATTTTTGAGTTCCCATTTGCCCCAACAGCAAAAGAAAAAAAACTCCACTTTTACATTATCATGACTTTCCAAAAGAGGAAAAAATAGAGAGCGGTGGATAACTGCAGCGTACAAAGATGCCAAATATACTGTCACTCACTCAGCAGCTGTATTTAAAACTCTATCGCATTGGGGTTGACAAGTTGATGTTTTTTTGTTTGCTATTTTAATAATGGCAGGGTAATATTATACTGGCAAGAACAATGTTATAAATGTACTTTATTAAATAAAAATGAATACAAATTGAAAATGTGAGAAATCTTGCTAGAATGGGCTTTCTGGTGAAGCTAGCTGACTAAGAAATGTTGCTGGTTAGGCTGGTTAAGAAGCCTGGAGGGGACACCCTGCTGGTCTTTTCATCAGGACACCTCGGCTACTTAATTTGTACATATATAATAGAAATAGAAATAAAGGTGAAAATGACAGAAGAATTGTCACAGGAGTGAGGTAAGCGGAGGCTTAAATATCCTTGCATTGTGATTTACAGTGATGAAAATACTCCTCTCTAACTTTTTAGAACTTCATTAAATGGACAAATGTCAAACTATTGCATCTAAATCTGCCTGATGTTAATACATGGTGGCAACTCTTTATTTGGCTTTTTTTTTCAGGTTTCCAAAATAGGAATACACACCTAGTTGTGCAACAATCAGGTGCCCGAAAGACATGCTTTGATCTGATGGTCATGGTTTACTCACCAAAATGCAAACATCAGCAAAGACGATAATATATACAATACAATTGTGAGTGAATTTCACTTCTATGGTCACAGTTCTGCATTCATGGAGTCAAGTATTGGATTTGTCATGCCTGGGGTCACGCTTGAGCACTGTGTTAATGTTGGCACCATAAAGATGTGTCTGCAGCGCACTGAGTCATAGTATGATTCACCCCTTTTGACTCTCAGCCCTTTGTGACTCCTCTTAGCTATCAATTAAACCGCCACCAATGTGTCACACTCTTCAAACTGCTGCAGAGAGACATTTGTTGCAGCCGTGTAACTTGAAATGACACCTGACGACCTGAGTGCAAATAACAGATACTGTTTAACAAAGGCACACACGCACACACACACACTTTTATGAGTTTACATCTCAGTCAAATCAGGCGAAACTGAGAGCGTTCTGCTTGTCTGAAACGAGATGCTGAGAATAAGAGGGTTCTGCCAGGTTCTCAGAAGTTATGGAGAAGTCTGAGGTCTTAAGCTGATTAGAATGCTTGTGAATCAGCTTAAAACAGAAGGAGAACAAGACAAGCAGTCAGGCCCGACCTCTAGTGCTCCCTCTAGTTCTGCCTTTGTCCTGAAAAGCTCTGACACGATGAGGCACATGTTTGTGCAAGAGCTCACGGGCTTAAGGAGGCACCTGGGTCACAGATAACTTATTAAAAAGAGAGAAAAGACTCTAAACAAGGTAAAGACATAGAGAGAGATGGGGAATTCTCATTTTGAGAAATCAAGAGGGCAGATGTTTCAAGATAGTCAAGAGGTTCTTAAAAGGGGGTCCTTGAGGGAAAAAAATAGTTCTTAGAGATTGCGCTTTCATAGCTCAGGCAAATTGATGGAGTATTTAGTACAAGTATCAGCTCGGATGTTTCTCCTAAAAAAATCTAAGTGGTCACTTGGGGTAAAAAGCCCTCCTGTTGCACGGGCTGAAGAACCCTATTAAATAAAAATTAAAATTGTTTTATTAAGTGGGTTGAATAGATTTGTTATGAAAAATGTTCAAAGTGAGCTCACATTGACTGATCCAATCATAATCCAATCATAATAGAGATTAGTTTGTTTATAGAGTACTTTAGATGCAATAAAATGCCAAATGTTTGAAATTAACAGGAAAGGTTGGTTTTTCTGAAGTAGTTATTTTGAGTAAACATCATCTTAATTTGTAACTAAAAAAAGAATCTTGCTGTATCAAAATTATTTGATGAGGCATTTATTTATTACATATGTATTTTTTTCCAAAGACGCTGATTCATAAGCCATAAATGCAAGATCTACGTGTCTGTGGACTACTGTGGAATGGGGGGTGTGGTCATGTGTCTGTCTGCGGGAGAGGGAGAGCGGCAAGGCTCGTCACCTGGGTTGCAGACAGACACATGACTACACCCCCTATGCCAAAACTACATAAATCTTTAAACATACATCTCTCTGTCTTTACATCTATAAAGACAGAGAGGATGTTCTCTGACAAGAAAGCAGAGAATAGTGTGCTAATATTTTGGCCGAAATGAAAGATAAGATGCAGTTTTGGCATGATAGATGTTTAAACAATAAAAGTTAGTCTGTACATGCTGATACAAGCTGCTTGACTTTATTCCATCTGCCTTGAGGACTGTCAGTTTCAGCACCTTGCTGTCTCGTCCATTCATTCTTAGTCACTGACGTGCGGTCTGGGTAGGCAAACTAGGCACTGCCTACCCTGCCAAAATTCAAAAATAAAATGTTTAATATATAATAAACTTGTATTTGTATTTTTACTTTTTATTCTTGTGATTTATATATGCAATATGTGTGTTATTCCAGTTGTTTAGATGTTATGATGACAAATGTAGCAGTTACACATAATCAACTAAAAACAAATGGTAGAATAAGCAGTGCTTTTACGGTCCATTCATTGCAGACGACAAGCGGAAAACCCATGTTGCGCATGCGCACTTCGATCCTGTATTCTTTAACATGTACGGCAAAAAGCACAAATCTGCTGTGCCTTTTGACGTAAATACGTTATGCCCGTAATCATCTCCGTTACGTATCAGACATGGTTAAAAAATTAAAATCGAGATATTCCTGGACATTTGCGTAGCTAACGTCATTACACCACAGCTAGCGTACATGCCTAATCCCCGCCAAATTCAAAATCAAAATGACAGCACCGGCCGTAATCACGGAATTAAGAAATTTTTCCAAGCTCGATTTTAATTCCAAATATGAGTTAATTGCAAGAGGGAGGTCTACGCCAGCCTTAGATGGACTAGTACAGCAAAAGGGCCCAAAAAGTATCCGATCATTTCAAACTGATTGGTATGTAAGAAAAGATTGGCTATGTGGCTGTGCTAACAATCAGCGGCTGTACTGCTATCCCTGCCTGCTTTTTTTCAACCAGTCAGACTGTTTGGACTTCAGCAGCGGGATATTGACGATGATATGCGCGCTTGTGCGTAACGTTCACTGTTTACCCGTGTGTGTGAGTGTGTGTGTGTGTGAGAGAGAGAGAGAGAGAGTACACACGATAAACATCCTGATTTGTACATTTCTTGATATGCCGCGCTTGTGCGTAACGTTCACTGTTATTACGTATTATTAGCTTAAACAATAAATCAGGTAATCTGGCTTTCATAACTCAGTGCCTAGCCTCTTTAAGACATCACCGCACGTCACTGTTCTTAGTTCCATATGCACCAGTGTATGAAACTGTTGCATTACTGCAAAGTGCTGTAAAGGGTAAAATGCACTCCAAACCCATGTGTTTATGATTATAATAATGACTGATGAAAATGTGGTGACATATATGGCCAGCCTGCAATATATAGCAGCATAATTTCTGCATTTTTGTTCCGCTAAAATAATTGGAAGTGCCTTGTCTCGGAAATGTTCTAAGCTCAAGTTTGAAAATGGCTGCAGCCAAATTTAATTGAAAAATAAGGTGGATATTACAGCTGTAAGAATGCTTCTCCTTACAGTTAAAAGAACCAATTGCCTTTTATTAATGTAGCATCACAAAATTAAATATGACGACTGTAGGAATGGAAGTCCTGCCTAAAATTTAAAAGAGCAAGGCATTGCAGTGCTAAATATAATGGCTGTAAGAATGTAAGGGGCATCTTACAGTTAAAAGAGCCAATCGCCTTTTTGATAGAAGCAATGCTGTTCATTTACTGGGTATTCTGGGGCCCCTGACTCTATATTGCTTTGGGCCCCTTTCCTATTAAAAAATACACTTTAGATCTTGCTGTCTCCAATTGTTTAAGATAAAAATCCCCTTATTTGAGCTAAAGAAGCTTAATTTAAGATTCCATTGTTGTCAGATTGTATTCCTGATTTAAAATATGTTATTGGAATGTAATCTTGATTCATATTTTTGGGAAATTTCAGTCTTCCCCCCATTCAAACATGTAAGAGCTGTACTTTTATGACATGAAATAGCAACCCAGGGACATTACCCATATTGCCACAGAATGAACAGACTTGCATTAAAGGGATGCAGCTCACTTGATAACTTACACTCAAAGTACAGAACTTTAAATTTATTGGGTTCGGCCAAAGTGCACAATGCCCCTGGAGGCCACATAACAAGTCACAAACACACATTTAATTAATCTGCCATGAATGTTTTACACATTCTCTCCTTTTAAACTGGGTTATTATTTAGTATCTGCCATTATGGGTAAATTAAGAAGAGAAACAGATGCAGCTTTCTTGCATTTTAATTATCCCCCTCTGCAGGCAAAATAAACCCACTTCTCATCCACTGCCAACTGGTCCACCACCTACAGGAAAGCAGCAATTCTTCAGTTCTGGAGAGAGCTGCTCAACTTAGCTTCAGCTCCCAGAGTGCCACTGCAAATGTGACCTACAGATGGGCAAAAAGAAGCTGATGGTCTCTAGTTACAGTCGTGATGTTGCTTGGAATCAAAACACACAATGAAAACACAAGCTGGGGAAGAGTTCAATCTAACAACCAAATGAGTGTCCAGAGGCTTTTATTGTGTGTTATATTAAAATGTAATGTAGCATAGCAATGACACAACACAGAATAGCAAATGTACATTTTCTTGTGGTAACAATGGAATGGCGAGTTTAACATTAGTGGTATCTCATGGGAAAGAACAAAAAAATTAGATCTCATTAATCTCAATTGTTTCTCAAAACAGCAATGAGCTTAAATGGTGAGCAAATGGAGACTTACATCTAGAAAAGACCCAAGTAATCTTGCATAAAGACCACAACAATATGACAAATCTGCTCAGATTTGACAATATACCAAAGTCTGAAAACACATTTGAGAGATTTATCAAAATTATTTGGCCTATAGCATTAATTTTATAGCTCTATACACTGGCTGTGTGTCAAAAATGTTCTAATTTGTTTCTAATTTAGAATTTTTATAAGAATAATAAGTTCTTCTTGAAAGAAGTTGAAAGTTTCTTTAAAAACTGCTTAATTGTAGAGAATAAGGGAAAAAATAGCCATTACGTTTTTTAATGACATCCATGTACAAAGACCATGAATATCTGCCAAGAGACTAAAAGAAGAGCGATTCAGTGTGGGATTTAGAAAAGAGCAACATAATGGAGAAACATATCCAGAGGTGCTATGCTGTTTTGCACGTCACCTGTCCAGATTAGCTTCAGGATGACGCCACCCCGCTGTGCCAGCTGCACATTTAGAGGCTTTAGGGAACTTCCTGGAGTGTCAGTATTGCTGGTGAGGTGAGAGAGTGTGTGAGGGTGTTTTTTTTTTTTTTTAGGAAACTGAGGTTGGCGGTTGTGTTTGTTAGTATAAGGCATCTGTTCTGGATGCCAGAAAGAGACAAGTCTCTGGCACTGTAGCCACTCCCCGAGGCCACTATAGTGCAGCAGGTCTCCACAAAAAAGAAAGAGAGACAAGAAAGAAAACATATGAAGAGGTAGCTAGATGAGAGGTTAGAGAGAGAGCAAGAGAGTGAAAGAAAATGAGATAAGTGTGTGCTCAGAGAGAGAAACACTGGAATGCTGTATTGATCATCGAAAGATTAGTATGTTTACATACATGCCCCATCAATATTACACTTCCCTTGAGCCACTGAGGAAATAAGCTTCTCATTCATGAGCAGACATTAGCACAGTTTGCACAGTCTGATAAGCTAAACTAAAATAAAACAAAACTGTTTATCTGTTAAAACACAGGGGCTGCTCTAAAACCTAGTGAGCAGCCTACTGCCTAGATTGGTCCTAACAGAGATGGAACCTCATAAGTGACAGATTTGGAAGGCTCTACATGGGCATCACATACTGTAACACTCTGCACAGGAGACTCCACTCACAATTGATGTAAAGAGAGTTTGAGGTTATCATGTTGCTAAGGTCAATGTCAATTTATTTATAGAGCACATTTAAAAACAACAAGTGTATACCCAAGTGCTCTACATGGGCAAATACAACAATTAAAAAAGGGGAAATAAAAAACATTAGATTAACATTAAAAACATTAAACAATACAATATACATTCATATGATTGCCAAAGAATATAGATATGTCTTCAGACATGATTTAAAAATATGAAGCGTAGGAGCGGATCTAATGTCCAGAGGTATGTTATTCCAAAATTTAGATCAATAAGAGCAATGGTTTTAATTTAGCAAACAACCTGAGTTGAAAAAAGCTGCCCTTCACCACAGCACTTATTTGTTTTTCAAAATGTAGAGCCATGTCAAAGATCACTCCCATGTTTTTAGCAAAGGGTTGAACATTTAATCACAGGGTCGCTAGATTGCTAGTGATATAAGAGACAGCGCTAGGGAGGCCAAACACAACCATTTCAGTCTTGATCTCATTTAGCTCGAGAACGTTTCTTGCTGCCTAGCATTTAATATCCTCAAAGCATTTAAAAATGTCAGAATATGAATCACCAGAACTAAGTGAGACATACAGCTGTGTATCATCATCATAACAATTATATGAAATGTAATATTTCCTAAAGATTTTACCCAGGGGAAGCATAAATACAAATGAAATCAGGCCTAAAATGGAACCTTGAGGTACCCCACAAATGAAAGTTGCAGAAGGAGAGGAATAATTCCCAATCCAAACACTCAGAGTTCTATCTGAAAGGTAAGATGTAAACCAATCTAAGGCTGTGCCTTTAATACCAACTTCACATCTAAGATGGTCTAGGAGGATAGTATGATCAACTGCACTGAAAGCAGAACTAAGATCAAGCAACATTAAAATTGCAGATCTAGTAGTATCCAAAGTGGGCAGTAAATACTCAATGTCACCTTGAGTAGTGCAGACTGTGCTGTGACAAGCTCTAAAACGTGACTGAAATTGATCTCAAATGTTGTTTTCAGATAAGAATGAAGAGAGCTGGGAATTTTCTTTTCTCCAGGATGTTTTGTAAAAAAGGCCGGAAAAGGTTTAGAAATGGGCCGGAAATTATTAAGGTTGGTAGGATCCAAATTTGGCTTCTTAAGAACTGGCAAGATCACTGCTTGCTTAAAGCAGGATGGAACAATACCATTATATAAGAAGCTATTCATAATAGTCAACAAAATAGAACCAACAATGTCCAGCACCTCTCTGAGGAGTCAAGCAGGAATAACATCAACAGAAGAGGTGGTAGGCTTTATCTGTTGGAATATATCTATCAACTCAGTGAGAGATATAGGTTTAAACCAATAAAACAAAATAGAAGAAGTACCTGGTTTAGAGGGGTCATAACTACTGGTGGTAATGCAAGATCATAAAGCACCAACCTTACCACTAAAAAAAATAAAAAAATGCTACACAAGTCTCTGGTGTAGCATCTAGACTAGAGGTGGCAGCAGGAGCGAGTACTGAATGTTAAACAGGATTTTTGGATTATGAGGATTTTTAGAGATTATTTCAGAAAGATATTTATATATTTTGTTTCATATTTTACAGAGTGCTGGCATGCAGATAGACAATTCTTAAGGATTTCATAAGACACTTGCACTTTTTTCCCAGTTATGTTCTGCTTTCCTACATTGCTGTCTGAGAGCGTGTGTGTTAAGGCTGGGTCCTTAGTTTAGGTTTTCAAGTTTAAAAGGAGCAACAGAGTTTAAAATGCAAGTACAGGTATAGTTAAAAAGAGTGACCATCTCCTCTGTGCCTTGACCTGGATGAAGTAACTTCATAGTGTACAATACAGGAGAAGCACAGATGGCCTCAGAGAAATGTCTGGCTGTAGAAGAGTTTATAGAACATGGTGGATATGACCCAGATAAATTATTTTAGAATCAGACATGGTAGTGCAACATTAAAAACAACAGGATTATGATCAAACTAACTATCAGCTCTATTAACCATCTTGGATTACTTTTTTATTTTTTTTTGTCACTGCTAATGAGAAAGCATTATGGGATTGCCTTCTCTGCAACGGATCCATGCAAGGCTGCCTAAGGGGCCATTAAGACTGAACGCATTCTAGTGCTAAAAAGAGATAGAAACAGAGAAACGTATAAACTAAAAGCAGATTAATTAAAACATGTTTTCAAAATTAAAGTTCTTTTTAACTTGACATCTACTGTGCTCCTGTGCAAGGTGCTGAAAAAAATAGTGAGATGCATGTTAAGTATGTTCAACCAGGCCATGTGTTTGCAATGTGTTGGCCAAGTGCTTGCATATGCATACTTGAGTTAAAGGTGCTTTAAGCAATTTTAGCCATTCTAGAATATTCATGAAACTGAGCCGTTTGGATTAACCACGCCCCCTCTTTGATAGAGTTTCCTTCAAATGTCTGTGCCAATAAACTGAATATGTAACTATTCTGTTAAGTTGCTATAAATATATATTGAATTTACCTTACTTGTTCAGCAATATTCTCTTTGAACTGTTGCTCCGGCCATGACAGTTGTTGAATTGAAAGAGAAAACTCATTGTAGAAGCTGACACTATTGTTCGTTGTAGCACCCCTTGTGGTTATTTTGAGAATGCATGGATAGTGGTCAGACACATTTTGGAATGCAACCAGGGGTGCTTTGATGTACCTCTAGGCCCATGGGCTTGGTAATCTGCTGAGGCCCCCTTCAAGTTGTTGGGCTAAAGCCCGTATAAGCCTGTGCATTAATGCACCCCTGAACGAAAGCACCCATGTATGAAATCAAGCGTTTATGTACTTGCGTAGAGTATGTTTTGGGATTAAGATGCCTTCCTTTTGCAACAGTCTTTATATCTGGACTCTATGATGGTGTAAAATGCTGTCTCTGTAGAAGAATCACTAGGTTTTGGAACAGTGGTAAAGAGTAGCCAGATCTCCAAAAACAGATGTTTAAAGTCTTTCCCATTTTTCTCATTCTCACGTGTCAACTGTTTCATTTTCCCTAGAGGAGAGCAGACAGTTTCCTCCATTTTACGATTACCTTTACTCCTGATTGAGAATAGCTGAAGGGAGAGAGTTTATGTCATGTTTGTCTGTTACGAGCCAAGGCCACAGGATACATGGAAATCTTTTCTCACCAGATACTGTTGATCTCCCAAGCAGCAATATCACTGCCTTTCCTCCCACAGTTAGCCAGGCCCTGGGGCACACCGCTGAGCCATATGTGTCTCACACACATACCAAACCCCTTTCACATCCATTCATCAGTTGTTCTCACTGCACACTTGTCAGCTCAACAAACCAAAGACAAGCTTGAATCACATTTTTAGATTTCATTGTCCGCACAAAACAGCAGTGTCAAAACTGTCAATCTCAGTGTTCTAATAAACACAATTAAGTTTAAAAAAAAGGTTGCCAGTTTGCTCAAGTGTTCAAATTAGTGGCTGACTTTATGAAAGGAGGAAAATAAGCCATTGTATTATTATAAGGAAACTGTTCAGACAAGGCCATTGTGTTCACTCTTGCTGGTAAGATGAAAAAAGGGCAAATATAATTTTGTTTGCAATTTGCACAAGTTTCTCAATTAGCAGTGTAGGGAACACACTGTCAGGTTGGCAGGTATGCATTGTGAATGAAATTGAAGCTGACTGCTCCAGGTTGGCTCACAGTGTGAAAGAGATTGATTTGCTCACATGGACGCCTTCCTGGAAATGCTCACCGAGTTATTTCTATGGCACAGCACTTTACCGATCAATGGCAATCCACAACGTTTCCAAAAGCTGTAGTAAGTTTGAAGAAGCCCTACAGATTCCTTTCCAGTCTTTCCTGCTGTTTCTTTAGACTGCAACAATTGATGTTATAGACACGTTGAGGCAGATGAAAACACAAACCGTTTCTCTGGCAAGAGAGTAGCATCTCCAGTCGTTTTGTGTTCCTGGGCTCACCGGCAGGGTGGGGGAATGACCCGCTAAGAAACACACAAGGTGATGAGCATGCTATTTTCTGTCAGGAACTGATGCCTGTGGTCACCAGAGACTAATCTTGGGTGTCTTTTACCTTGTCAAATGTCACAGATAAAATCTGCTGTGGCATAGAGTTCAAATCAGCAGGGAGACAGACACACACATAGCATACACAATCACACACTGTATCTTTGCTTGTCTTGTTAGTTTGTTGTGATTTATGTGTTGTAGGTGTAGCAGAGTGGAGGGCAGAGCAAAATAAACTAATGTGACCAATTGAGGTTTTTAAGTTAGAAAAAAAAGAGTTCGAATACACCACCCTGGGAATTTTAAACAGGGAAATACTAAGCCAATCACAAACAGAAAAAGGCACACAGGTTCGTTGTTTCAAAACAAAAGGGCAAGAGATGTGGATAGCAAAGTACAAATATATTTTATTTTAACAATAGAATAGAGTATTACAATTATAATGAGCACAGCAATCAGCTGTGTGGTTCGTAATAGGCTTCACACCCACAAAAGAATAAAACAGCATATACACTTGCTGAACAGAGGGCTGAGGCTTGCCAGGAGCAGGTAGGCAAGCCTAGCACAGTGAAACACAACAAAAAGACAAACTCTGGCCACCATTAAGAGGACACAGAGATAACAAAACTCAAACAAGTGTTTAACAAACATAAAACAAACTATGTTAGTGTGAAGGGCAGGGGAGAGCTGATGATGAATCACCATGCTAAGATCAACTTCACACAAACAATAACTAAAATGCTTTAATTCGGAACAAAATAACACTATTTCCAAACTCTAATGACGATCTTGTTGTCTCAAGACATACACATACAGAGAGATCACACTTCTCTGTGAGTCCCAAAACAGCACTTTCAGTTGTAAATGTTAACATGCCAAAATCAAAACAAAACAAAGCAAAAAAAAAAACATCAGCATCAGAGTTTAGCCCTGCAGCTTCAATGCAGACAGACACATTCTGTTGAACAGTTTATTTCACCTATAAAAGGACAAACAATTACAAAAAGCTAAAAACATTAAACCGGCATGTGTTTTAATCACCATCATATTTAATGATTTCACATACCAAATGTGTTGGAGCTACAGCCCTAATTATGGCCGCAAATACACAAGCAGAGCTCGAAATGGGCCTAGCACAAACAACCGCTATCACATAAAAAGGAACTAACATTAGCACCGGATACCAGAGCCAAATGGTTTGCCAAACATCAAACAAAAAAACTTACCTTTTGGAGCGGAAGTGTCCGATACCAGAAAAAGTGGCGGTCATTACACCATGACGCATGTCTAGGTGACACATAATATACCCCCATGAACGCACAGTAGGCTACCAAATTATAACACTAATGCATTAAAACAAAAACGCAGAAACATTTTGTTGAAGTCATTGAATAGTTCTTTGATTCTTTTTTGTTCTTTGTCTTATTAAGGTTTGTGTACATAATTTGAAAAGTAGTATGAACAATCCTCAGAACATAGATTAGTGTAAAGTTGGTTTAGGTTGTTGTTCACTGGAGCTTGCATAGTGTTTTTTAATGTTAACATTTATTAATGTTAATTAACTGCATTAGTTAACATGAAATAACATTTAACAATACTTTTATAGTATTTATTGATACAATAAGATTCCATTCTTTAACATTAATTAACAATGAACAATGTATTTTTTACAAAATGTATTAATCTTTGTAAAAGTTAATTAATAAAAATGCAATTGTTCATTGTTAGTTTATGTTAGTTCATAGTGCATTAACTAATGTTAACTTAAACAACTTGATTTTAAGAATTTATTACTACTGTATAAACTGTATAAGTTCAAATTAACTTTAAACAAGATAATAATAATAAATGCTGTAAAAGTATTGTTCATTGTTAGTTCATGTTAACTAACGTCAAATGTTACCCATTTATAAATCTTCTTTAAAGTTAATTTCAACATATACATATAAAAATCAAAAGTTGTATACATTAATATTAGTTCATGTATTATGAAATGACATGATCCAACAATGAAGAATTATCAAAGATTAATAAATGCTGTTAATAATTTTGTAAATTGATAGTTCATAATATCTAATGCATTAACTAATGTTAACAAATAGAACCTTGTTGTGTTACTAATTATACTATAATGTACAGATTATTTTGATGATAACCAGATTACTTTCAGGAAAGACAAACCATTGATTAGCTGTTCAAAAAAAGTATATATATATATATATATATATATATATATATATATATATATATATATATATACTGTAATTTTCTTTTGTAAAAAGTGGTGACCAGCAATTGCATTTTTACTGGTTTAACCTAATGTAATCATGTTTATTCAGACATGTTAAATAATATTTCTGACTTGAATCAAACCAGCTCATTTAGATGTTACCATATAAACATTTTAGGTTCACTTTTCTTTTTTCTTTTCTTTTAAATAACCATAGTAGCATGTTTTTGCTTTGCTGCTCTTGAGGTGTTTATCATTTTCCATGTATTTACAGTATGGCTTAATGCTGACAGCTCAGTGGGCTGTACCTTTAAAATCATTTGCGTTTTGTTTTTGTTCTGTTAATATATTATCTTATATCAAGTTTCTGACCCCATGCAAATGATATATCAAAATAACGGCAACATACATATGATCTTTGTGGAAATGCTTTTATTATGATGTGTCACTGACAACTCTCATGTAAACACATAAATCTCTCCCTCCCTCACATCCTACAGTCACACTGCCCTAACAATCACATCTGCAAAAAAAAAAAAAAAACAGAAAAGAAAAGCCTGTTCCTTTTGTTGTTTCAGAAGGGAGTAACTACAGGCTCTGATTTCAGCCTGATAGGCACACACTCCCCCTCAGACAATTAAAATTTCCCCTGATAGGCAATAGTGACAGGCTTTGAAAACAGATTAGAATGGAGGCAATTTAAACATGCAAAATGAAACCATTTTACCTCAGCAAAGTGTAAGTCATCTCAAGCCAGCTGTAAAGGCCAGACGGCAAGGCTCATTTCTCAATTATAATAAAAGCATCTCTTTTTGTAGCCTACTGTTTGTTCTCTTCCAACCTCAGCCCTTTGTGAACTCAACCTGCTCATATTCATTCCCAGAAGAAAAGCTTGCATGGTGTGCTATTTCATATCAGTGGTCAGGTATACAGTACCTGCAGTTGCCACTTTCACTTTAGATACCCTTGCTGTTTGTAAATATGTGAGATATGAGTGATGTCGGCTCTAATGGATTATTACCCTTCAAAAAGACCATTGACCTGAACCTCCCTTGAATCCAGTGGAGTGAAACCCAACCTTCTGTCCAAATTATTCTTGGAAGGACCCCTGGAGAGTGTGACTTTCTGCCCTTTTTGCTGGCCTCTGACATTCCTGTATGTGAGAGTGTAGTATTCCACAGAGGCTGTCACACCAAAACAGGCTCCAGGAGGACAATATTTTTTGGCAAGCAGCAGAAACATTGAAGAGAATTCATACAAAGCTGATTCTGGAAGTAAATTAAGCAGGCTTATGTAATGAACTATGAGTTAAATTCATGTTTACATTACATTCGTCTTATTTTTTTGTATAATTTAATATACAGTATATCCAAATATTTACCTATTGATTGAAACCTGGATCTAGGTTTGTACCAGAATATATCAATGTTAATTTTCAGTTTCAGTTTCCTAATGTCTTAACTTTCTAAATTATGCCGTTCTGGAGAACCTTTTCGAAAGTCTACGTTTTCTGTGGAAAAAATGGTATTCTAGTGTGTATGAGAGGCACAAGCTTAGCAAAATCAATGCATATTCAATTGAAAACGGATTAGTGGGGACTTGGCCTAAGGTATATGGTGCATTCCAGACAACTAGAAAGTCTCCCACCTCCTACCTAAAAATAAACTCGAATTAAGTGAGAGATGTAATTTGATGTAATTTCCAAGATGGCGGCATCTAACGTATGTCTGAAAAGGTATGACGTTTAATATTAATGGAATGTTATATATAATGCTACCTTATAAAACAGCTTCTTTTAGAGAAAACACAAAAATTTTGTATTCACATTTTTTGTTTGTGGCATCATTGGCATGAGTAAACAAGAATGGTGGCATCTTGTTTTTTTTTACATTTGATTGTGATGTATGATAGACTGGAACGATTTGGAGGACAGAAGTGGCAGACTTTTACATAGCGAGTAATCATTCACATATGCGACCAAATGCTATGCGAATAAAATATGTGTTTTATTAGCTACTGGTGAGTAGAGTGCACTCCCTGAAGGAAATTGACCTTATTTGGCTGCTGTAGGTCCAGATCTGAACTGGTCGCACTGTCACCATTGCTTTAGTTCAGCCGTGAAATGGCATTGACATTGCATTAAATGCCCTCTGTTAACCAGTAACGTGCATGTTGGATATCTGTTAGAAGGTAATAATGTTGTCAAACTCAGAGGCTGTAAATTTAAATTTGAGAACTTGTAGAATAAATATTTGTACACGTAAGTCGATAAACATTATGTAAGTAAAAGTTTCCATTTGCAGCATCCCATGTATTTTCTGTTCAAAGATGAGACCCAGGTACCCCATTTTCATTTAATGTCTCTTTTAAAATTCTTTCTGTAATTTACAGTCAGTTGGTGATCAAAAAGATAAAAATGCACATTATATCTATTCATATATTGCACTGATGATGAGTGGAAAACCACCATGCAGCTTCTCTCTGTTAATGTGTGCTGCTTGTTATACATATCAATGTAAACTTAATGTAAATCACTCAAGTGCATATAAACAGACATGTTACAAAATGTAGTAATGAAGTAATAAATGTGTAATTACATAAATATTTAAAGGCACAATCATACATTGTGAAATATTTCAACTTCAAAAAACACTGTAAATATGATGGATTTTACCAGATATAAACTTTTACCAAATATATGCAAGGGTTTGGAAAAAAGTTTTTTTGCATTGTATTTTTGATATAGTAGCACTTCAGTTATTTATTTTATAATATAACAAATTATATTTTCATTTGGTTCCAAATGTTAAATATTTTGCAAATTTTGTATGAAATTTCAAACAGTGACAACAGCTTGTATCATTATTAAAAATGCTATTTTTATAACATCATATAAATTGATAGAATGTATGGTAAATTGTCTGCACTTATATAGCACCTTTTTTAAACTTAGCGGTTCAAAAGTGCTTTACACTGTGACTCATTCAACCATTCACACACACATTCACACACCAATGATGGCAGAGCTTCCATGCAAGGCGCTAGCCTGCCATTGGGAGAAACTTGGGGTTCAGTGTCTTGCCCAAGGACACTTCAGCATGTGGAGTCACGTGGGCTGGGAATCGAACCGCCAACCCCTGCTCTACCATCTGAGCAACAGCCGGCTCAGAATGTCAAATTTACATATTTGAACACAAGCTAAAATATGATTAAAATGCTCAAAAGCGAAACATGAAAATAAAATGTACAATCTTTCATACTATATTAGTTGAAATTTAATATAAAAAGTATTAATATATGTAACATACGTGTTTTCAAAAGTCTGCCGAGTAAAAAAATTAATTTACTTGCCAATGGCGATTCATTCTCCAATGCGTCCATATAGGGTTGAAATTCAACTTGATTATTCCCACCTCTGACTTCACCTGGAACCAGGGCTGGACTAGTATTCTGGCATACCAGATGGCATTTTCCCGGTCGGCTGATGCATTTTGGGACCAAACAGGGGCAGACTGCCATCTGAGCGGGCCGCGTTATACAGAACGGTGCCGCGATGCGCAGAAACCAACCCCCCCCCCCAGTTGCTATGTAACATCCCGGGCCGATTTATCTTCCCAGTCCAGCCCTGCCTGGAACACAGCATTGATCTGGTGTGGTGTGTGGCAGAGGGTATAAGACTTTGGATATTGTAATTAGGGGATTTACATTCAAATGAAGTAAAGGTCATCCAAATGATGAGCAGTCGACCCTAAATGAGAGTTATTTCAGACTGAGGGTGAATAGTTGTGCTAATGTATTGCAAAGTCAATATTTGAGTCTGCTGATATAGTCTTTCCCATCTCTGCTTCCATTGTAGGCCTGTCAGACAGTGTCACATTGTTTATGATGTCTCAATTGAACCCCATCTGAAAAGTAATGTCGCAGTACTGTGGCTATTTACCTCTGAAAGAAGACGTTTTAAGCATTACTTTAGGGCCATTTCGTCTTCGGTTTGCCATTGAGGGAAATTAATCAGCTTTAATTGTTTCTTTAGAAAAGCGTTAGCCGGACAGTTTTTGCTTACTAATGCAATTTTGAATGAAGAGTTGGCAGGTTAAGAATACCATATAGATTTACACAGAAAATCCATTTCTCCTAAATGAAATTTGAAATATTAATATTATCCATGAGGCCTTTAGAAGCTCAAAGTGTTAAAACCGTTGCTCTGTTCTGAAACAGTCTGGAGTTATGGTTTTGTGAGGGCTTATTTCTTTATTTATTCTGACTCGCTACATGGCCACATTCTGTCGTTCTAGCCAAATTGCTAAAGAAATGTATAAACATTTTCTGAAAGACGTCGTGCACATTCAAACTGTCAGGACCAGAGTATTTCTGGTTGCTGAGGCACTAAAAATACCCACAGGCAGACTGGAAAGTCTTCAGCCCCTCACAGAGCCATCTGCCTTGAATGGAAGCTTCGGAGATGCGGAGAGAGATGTGAGCAAGACAGATGAGTACCATGGTCCGACTGCGAATGAGAGGCCCATCTGTGTTTGTGTGATTGTGTACCTGTGTATGACTTTCAAGGTTGTGTTTGGAGGGGCTGTCAGATTCCGCCCTCTGACTGACTGAGCTGAGGCGAGAAACATTTGAGAGATAGTGAGCTTAGTGTTTGTGTGTGTGTTGGGAGGGTGGGTGGTTATTTGTTAGGAGCAGTTATTTTAGCAGAGCTTTTATTCTGAAGCGTTTCTGTGTTGTTATCATAGAAGCTTCTCAATCCTGAAAATTCGGCCAGAGATTTTCTTTACTCAAAGTGATTATTAAACTCAAATAAATATGTATATTTGCCTTACATAACAAAGTGAATTAGCGCTCTGCTCACTGTCATCTGCTACAAACAGAGTATGTGATGCTCATGATGGTGCTTATGATAATGAGCCAAGGATCTATAAATGGTATGAGCACTTAGTGTCTTTATGTCAGCACAACACCGGCTCCACACATTCACAACACTCACATTTGAAGCAAGCAGCACATACAAACTATATATTTATCTCATTAAATCACAGCTTTTGCAGTTAAATAATTTCACTAGGATGTTTTAATTTGTGTGCTGAATGTTTACGTTTGACATACGTACATCAGATGGTATCGATAAATAAAACAAAAATAAAGGTAAGATGGTCCATTGTTTACTAGATTGTGCATGTGTGTGTGTGTGGATAGGACAGTGTGTCTCCACCTGTATGTGAGTTAATACTCCTTATCAGGATCACTGGGAGGAAAGGGATGACAGCGTACGGCCAATTTAACACATGAAGAGACACACTCACTGCTGGAATGGGCTACAGATAGAAGAGATGAGAGATCAGTCTGTTTGTTAGCCGCTTTCACAGCACCTGCATTGTGTGTGTGTGTGTGTGAGTGTGTGTGTGTGTGGTCTGGGGTTAACTGTGGCCTCAGCAATACAATAGACAGCGGGGCACGGTCAAGCCATTTAGTTCAGCAGTGCAAGCACAGCAATACATAATGGATAGATAATAAACACACGGATACAGAAAATAAGCATCAGTGTACACGCTAACACAACTATTATTTTAATCCATACTCTCTCTGTCTCTCTTTCTCTATCAAAACATTCCTTCACATCCTGTTGCCATTTGAGTAACCCTGTTATACAGGTTGTCCTCCTTAGACTCAGATTTAACATTTTTATTGTATTGATTCCAACATGTCTGCCTTTTAGCCTCCCTATTTGTCCAGATTTATGTTCTCTCTTTCTGTCCCTATGTGTTTTTCTCTCACTCTCTCTTTCTGTTCGCTATGAACAAGAACACTTCCTCAGTAAAATCTTTAAAAGCCCTCACTGCCCACTTATTTAATTACTGTCAGCTGTCTGTCTGTAAGGAATATGTTTGCAGATGGGTTTTATGCCTACTAAAGATTTTATAACTAACCAAAGACTACAGTGAGCTATAAAGAGGCTAAATAATTTTGCAATATTATTATTTTTCTAAAATGTATGCGATTTTCATAGTTTTTTTCTATCAACTTTGTTTTTTATTGTTCTCCTCCTTTGTCTTTTTTTTTACTACTATTATCATATTTATCTAATATTTTATGCAATCTTTGTTAATTAGAGATGGGATTTGCTGTTTTCTTAATAGTAAACAGTCACATTAATTTAGTTGAGAATAAACATTAGTTTGAAGCTAAATAAACACTAATGAATATTCAATGCCATTCGGATAGTTTTTATTTAATTTCAAAGTAATTATCAAGTAATACATATCTTTGCATAAAAATTATTATTTATGAAATAATGACATATTCCTTGTGGGTATATTATTTCTCTCAGTAATTCTTTGCAATATTATTAACCTACCGGCTGTTGCACACTCTGTATAAAATATTTCCTTTTCTAACAGTTGAACAGAATAAAAAAAACTTCACTCTTTTTCTCTCGAGCCACTTCCACTGTTAATTATCACAGTACACGAGCAATAAAATGTCAAAGTTCACTCTATCTTTTTTTTCCTCAGGCTCATTACATCATCCAATACATCTCATTCTGCTCTCCCTCTATAACTGCCCTCTCCCTTTTTCTCCAATGGCATTTATGTAAACACAGCTGTGTTGCTAACATTAAAGGGTCTTATTCTTTTGAACCTCTCTGAAATACTGCAGTACTCTCTTCCTCTCCATACATCAGAGAACATGCTTCTCTACCCCTGATCCAGTACAACAACCACAAGTGCAACTGTATCTGCTTGAACTGCAGGTGCCGTTCTTCATGACAGCATGTTCCAAACAGCCTCAAACAAACACAAAATCCATAGTTCTCAGAGCGAGGGCCATTAACACTCACTGCTTACAATCATCAGGTGGCTGCCAGTAAACAACAATTAGTGGATGAGGATGCCAGTAAATGTGCCTATGTGGTGAGACATGTACAGTGAACCTAAAAGTATTTGAACACTTAAGCCACATGTAAAAATGTGTGCAATGTCTTAGTGTTATATAACAAAATATCAAACTGAGCGGTTGTCATGCCGAGTCCAAATGAGCAGCAGGGAAGGTATCTAGCGTTATTTGATGAAAAAACAAAGTTAAAAGTTAAAGAGGCTTGAACACGTACAAGAACTTAAATGCAACTCAACCCAGACTCACACAAAAAGCCTATTAAAGAAAAATAACTAAAAAAGACAGAGATCATGAGGGCATATATATATATATATATATATATATATATATATATATATATATATATATAATCACCTTGAAATCAGTTTGTTAAAAGTAAAACTTTAAAGTGAAATTCTAACGTTCTGAGTAAAAGTCTAGCTTCACTGGTTTGCAGATGACACTTTTGATATTGCAGGTTTAATATTTTTGTTATCTAATGCAATGAATTGATAAGTAGGATGGTTCACACCAAAATACAAATTCTGCCATCGTGTACTCACTTTCATCATTCTGTCATCATTTGTATGGAACAAGATGCAATGATAGGGAATGGTGATTTAGGCTAACATTCTGTCCAACAACGTATTTTCCATGAAAGAAAGAAACTCATTCAGGAAATACATGCATAAATAAATCAAGACAAGGGTGAACCAAGTGCCCAAATACATTTTGGGGTAGTGAGTTCAATGTAGTAAGTCACAATAATCAAGAGGTACAGAGATTCTCAGCAAGCAAAAATGCTGAAATTTAACCGATGAGAGAGAGTGAAGAAAATATAATTTGTGGACTAGAGAGCCTCAAAAAAAATGAAAAAGAAAGTGTCCAAAATGTGCTTACATAAGAAGTTCAAACACAATAGATGGGCTGTAGTGGGGGCCCTGCGAGTAGACCCTCGCAAGGCTGTTTGTCTCATTAGGATCTGTATTGATTAATAACATCCCTGGAAAGTAAAGGTATTAGCTGAATTAGAGGACCGGGGGGAATTCTGAGGGAGAAGAGGAGGGAATAACCTTGCACCAGCCTAAGACCTGTCTTGAGGTATTACCCTCTTCGACAATGAATGAAATCAAGCCTGCTAGGCACCCGGTCTCTGAACCCTAATCTAATATCATTAGTATTCTCGTGTTTGGTTTTGCAATGGCTGCCATGATTAATGTGGTCAGAGTTGACAGATAGAGATCCTGCGTTGTGTTGATGGTCTGCTTCACATAATCAGATGTGGGTTTGTGAATGATTATTTCACTAATTTACACACCCTCTCTCCACCATTCACATTTCTTCCTGTCATTTTGTCATTTTCTTTTTTCATCTGGCTACTGTATCACATTATCAGGCTCGTTCGCAGTGAAATAAGTTCCAGTTGTTTACATATGTAATCAGGTCTCACTAAGAATAAAAAAAAAAAAAAACTGCAGTGTTTAAAAAATATTTTCTTTGTCAGCAAATGTCTCTATGTTGAGGAATACATAATTGTTTTATTGATGTTGATCAAAAGTGGACTCCCCACCTTTCTCAATGCTTTGTGCGTCATAGGTTTTTGACCAATCACAGGCTGCAGCACCTCCAATAGTCTCCAACAGTCCCTATACAACTACAAAGTACCTATTCCAAAAGGAGCTAACCCATACCCCCCAAATGAGATTACTATATACTATATAATTCCTGAATAGGGTTGCTACTTTTGAAGTTTTAAAATAAGGGACAATCTTTCTAAATAAAAATTGTTTACCCTTTCTTATAAATCTTTTATATATTAAACATATTTTTATTTGTATCTTTTTGATTATTTGTCTCCTTTATCTTATTTATGTATACATTTTGGTTGGTTTATACGTCTTTTTTTCCTTCCTTCACCTGTACTTGTCTTTATGACTCAGTGATACACTGTTTGATCTTATTGAACATATATAGAAAAAAAATCAACAGTTTTAGCACCATTTGTGGACTTTTCGGACAGACCTTTACCCACCATGGGCACATTTTCCAACTTATATCAATGTTAAATTAGCGATCTGGAACAATATCACAGTGACGCCATTTGACCAGCATAAATACGGGACAAATCGCATCCGGTATTGCTTTGATATGCGATGCATTATTTTATCTTTAAATATGGGACAATCCCATTTTTTATGGTATGGGTGACAACCCTATTCCTGAAGTGCAAAAGCGGCGAAAAGTACTAGTCCTGAAAAGTACTAGGGGGAAGGTACCTAAATGGACTTTCGTACTGGCAGTAGGAAAGGGCCTTATGTGTAGAGAACTATGTTGTTCTGTAACATTGTGGGCGACTGTGGCTCAGGTGGTAGAGCGGGTCGGCCACTACTTGAAGGGTTGGTGGTTCGATTCCTAGCCCACACGATTCCACATGCCGAAGTGTCCTTGGCCAAGACACACCAAGTTGCTCCCAATGGCATGCTAGCACCTTGCATGGCAGCTCTGCCACCATTGGTGTATGAATGTGCGTGTGAATGGGTGAATGAGTCACAGTGTAAAGCACTTTGAATACCGTTAAGGTTAAAAAGGCGCAATATAAGTGCAGACCATTTACCATTGTCAGTGTGAATTTTGCACAGGCAGAAAAATGTAAAAAAAAAAAAAATTTGTTGCTAAGGATATTGTGATTATGTGTAATCTTACTTGTTTATAATTGTCTTGAAGTGATGTTATATTTCATACAATTATATCAAACTTTTAAAGGGATATTCATTATCTTCTTTTTAAATTCATCTTCCAGTATGCATCTCTCATCAGTATAGCAGAACTTCTAAATTATGGTTTGCACTGAATATTTGTGGACTTATTAGGTTAGGTATGAGGGCCAGCTGTTTCGCTTGAGTGTGTTTGCTGAGTGGACGCTGATTAATCCAGTCTGATAATGAACACTAAGCATGCTGAGAATCCGCACACATTTCAATCATTACAACTCAACCTCCGGGGAGAGAGGAATGCCGAAAGAGAGTAAGAAACTTGAAGGGGGAAAATGAAGAACATTGAAAAAGGAAAAGAGACAAAGAGCCACCAAGGCAGAGTGAAAATATTTTTTTCAACAGCCTAAGCACTCTGAGTCTTGGCATCGGTAAACTATATGTATCACCTTCCTCTGCGCCTGACCCTACGCCGTTGCTGCTCTTTATGCTTGAATGAAACACTTAACGAAGCTGATGTGAGGGGGAACACAGATACAGGTCTATGTGTGTATGTAAGCCAGAACCAGGAGTTTTTGTGAGGAGATCCTTGAGCAGAGGGCTCATCTCAGACTATTGTGGGCCCAGAACGCAAGGACACAGGAACGACGTAAAGACGGATGGTGCTGATTGGACAGCTTGTGTGAATTAAAGTGGGTTTGACTGTGCTCTGTGCCCCTGTGTGCGGCAGATCGGATAACAAAGCCAGGCTTGTGAAGGTAAAACGATCCTATCACCAGACTCCACTCTGCAGCTCCAAGGACCTGTCCACAGAAACGTTTCTCTGTTTCTCTGCACTGAAAGAGGAGAGCAATGGATACGCTTGCACGAACACACACACACACACACACACACACACACACACACACACACACACACACACACACACATTCACACACACACACACACACACACACACACACACACACACACACACACACACACACAAACAAGCACCTAAAAAGCACCTAAATACCCGAAGCTTTGGACAAACACAGAGATATATTTACAATATCACACATACACACACACATTCAACAGGCCGTGAAATGGGGCTATATCAGACTGACAGCAAATTAGATGTAAAAGGTCTTTTCAGGTATGCACATTCCTTTCTGCCATCGTTAAGAGCTTCATTCGTCTTAGTTTCCAGTAAAGAAAACTTCAAATTATTTCTCTCACATTTTGTCCTTGAGGTGCCGCAAAAGGTGTATAAGTGAAGCTCTCCATATCCACACACTATAATTCCCTTATTCAATTTATATTCACCCATTTAGTTGTTTTAACAAAATTTTAACCTTGTGTAATAAAACTTAGGGTTCAGGGTTGTGTGAATGTGTTTGTTCATCTATCAAATAATGTATAAAATGGGCAAATGTTGCCCTACAAACGCATAATGCAGCAATTATACACGTTGTCAAAATTGAGTTCTGACAGAAATTGGGTCTCTTACACTATAAAATGTTCCGTGACAGGTTCAACTATGGCTCAGTAATGCTCAGATTTAGAGAAAACTGATTGAGAGTATTTTAGTATCCACATTTGGATGGACAAACAACTTTGAAGCCATTTTCTCAAACTCAGTGTTGGAATATTTACTGAATTATAGCTTTGTAGGGCAGTATACTATATTATTTTACTTTATGCTACACTGTACAATACTATTCTATTTTAATGAAATTTTGAAATGAATTTAAAATTTAAATTACTGCAGTTTTTGCACTCGTTTTCTCTGAATTTGACCATAGTTGAACCCATCTGTCATAGGATATATTATAGTCCAAAATACCAGCTTTCAAAAATAACTCAATTTGTAAATTAACAACTTAAAAAATAGTATAGTATACCATAGTATAGTGTAGTATAGATGAATACATTTCAATGCCCAGTAAAGCCTGTGTAAGGTGTGCAACTTACCAATAAAACAACTTGACTTCAATTTAATATGGTATGGTTATAGTATAGTATAGTTTTAAGAACTTCAGTGGCCACTAAATCCTGTTTAAGCTGTGCAAAAGACGATATATAGTATAGTATAGTATAGTATAGTATAGTATAGTATAGTATAGTATAGCCAGTGGGCATGACCATGACGTTTTAGTTGGTTTGTCAAAGTCGTGTGCGCAAAGCGCTAATGGTCTGGGTCAAATGCAATTTAATTCTGAAGATCTTCTCCAGCACCATCTTCATCCTATTTTAGAGTCGATTCCCTGTCAAGCACCAGTGATATAAACAAATACAGTACATTCATAAGAAGTTGGTAGTGTGAATGGATTTTGTGCAATGAATTAGAAGAATATACTGTAAATATGGACTTACGTTATTTTGTGCATTAAAGGTGTCCTTGTTGAAGATCAGTGACACACTCCTTTTATATGCATGAAAAATGTAGTTCTTGTCAGTATTTTTATAAACTACAGAACATTGTATTATTAATCATTTTAATCTGACACACAAATAATGGCTGGTATTGACAGTGATTATATCAGTATGCACTTCACTTCTACTGGTCGATTTTGAAAAATTGTATTAATTCACTGACACAAACAAATTAATGTTTTTTTAATTTAAATTACACTTCAAAAAACACAAAAATATAATCAAAATAACGTGATCAAAAAATCATATCAAATCCAAACATTGAGCTTCTTCCACCGGCCCTTTTGTAGTGACATAAATATCACTCTAAGACAAGAGGTGGGAAAATACCAGTACAAATGAGATCATATTAGATAGAAAATAAATAAAAAAAACAATACACTTTGAATAGGGGAAACACTCCCACCCTCACCCACTTGCGCTTTGTGCAGGCATGGAAATTGAGTTTAGAATTAGCGCTCTCACAAAAATTGAATAAGATGTATTAACTGCGCTTTGGGCACTTAAGAAAACAGAGCCATAGATTATGAAAATACAGCTTCTTGTGCATGTATAATAATTCCGAGATTGAATATCTGGAAACTGCACCAATCAGTGTGCTGTCAGCTGTGCACCAGAATCAACAAGGCCAGCAACATTTTTACACAAATATTACATTTGAGTGCATGATACACTGGTTCCTCTGATTGTAATTACTGTGTAAATACAGAAGATTTTAAATTGACAATTGAACACAAAGGAGGAAATTAATTAAAAGCACTCAAAAATAAAAAGTGTCAGTAAAAATAAAGATAGCAATACAAGGAATAAACGGGACTAAATATTGAAGCAAAACTAGTTAAAATCATTCAAATACTAGATTGATGTCACAGGACCTCAATTCAGTATGTTGCATGTTTAATTTCTGCAAGTGGCATCCAGTTATCATCTTGAAAATATGATTAATTTATATTTCATATCCAATAATTATCTGAACATTCACAAACAATGTTTGTAGTTGACCACAAATAACCTTCTGTTTGCCTTCCATTAAGAAAAAATGTCAGCGTCCAACTCCAAATATAATTGAAAGAAAACATATATAAAATATATCTTCGAGCAGTTCAGGTTGCCCACAATATTATTATTAGGGAAAACGAACCATTAGACATAACAGAATTCCTTCAAAAGAAAAGATTTATTGAGGTGCACAGTCCGAAAAACAAATATGCTGAGCATTCTGACCGGCCTCCAGTCCTGCAGTAACAGCTGGAGCAGCAGAATGTATGACAATCACTCATTCTCTTCTCCTTGAATCCTCCTCTCTTGCTTTCTCAGCATTAACATCACTGATATTTCCCACCTGATTGATGAACTGAAATAATGGTGCAAATCTAGACTGAGACAACATGGCTAATATGAAGTGAGAGAATTCTTAGCATGATAATGTGAATCGGTGCCCCATCAGGGCTTGTGTTACATGGAATGATATAAGCTCATGGTCAGTAGAGCACTCAAGATGGCAGGCATTCTTGGGAGGCCATCATGTCAACCGAGCTGCCTGAGGAGCAGAAGAAGGGAATTTGATGCAAGATCTGTGCAAATGCACTCACACCACAGTCATTCCTGTTTCATATTAATTTCTTTATCAGAGAAGGATGGTTGGATTTAGAGGAACAGGCTTGAGACAAAAAATATTGCAGAAGATTTAAATCTTGTAGATAATTTTTACATTAGCGCATTAAGAAAATGTATTTGATTGTCATTCTTTGAGTTATACATGTAGATATAAGTGTCACCATAGATTAGAGAGTAAATGATTTAATTATTACTGAATGTAGCTTATTTGGCAAGGGATATGAGGTATTTCCAACTTGCTCATTATTATTTCACTTTTTTCCTCCCCCAGCTCATTTTTTGTTTTGTTTTGTTTAAACTGCCTTTTTGCAAGTGTGTATGTAGGACTCGAAGTCTCCAGGTATCTGTCGCATAAATCCTCATCATTTGTGTGTGCGCAAGTGTGTGAGAAAGAGAGAGATTGCTTGTCTTTGTATTCATTTGTGTGTACAGTCCTTAGCCAACATCAAGACAAGTGTGTGATATATATGGGAATGAAAGATTGCATCTGTGTATTTTCCATTTGTCAGTGGTGGATCAGTGAATCTGGCTATTAATTAAAGCCACTATCAGAATTTTTTCAGGAAAATGCTGTGTGTCTTGGCATTGAGTGTCCGTCTTTGTGATGACCGTATTGAAGTTTTCATCTGATTTGGATTAAAAGCTGTATTTTGATTGGTTGCTAATCAAGCCCCATGATTAAAGGAATAGTTCACCCAAAAATGGAGATTCTGTCAGAATTTTCATTTTTGGGTAAACTAATCTTTTAAATCTGAAGTGCCTAATTTTTTCACCAATAGCATCTATGAATGGAATAGCTTCCTTACAGTTGTCTTTGCTTATTAAGCTGGGATAGGGAAATCATTTTAACATAATAAAAATCACACACTTCAGCTTTAAAATAAGTGGTCACGCTTTTTTTTTTATTTGATTTTTTAACACAAAGTCAAATGGATGGACATATCTTACAGTTGTGAGCACATATTGTCTTAAATTAAATCCTTTGTTTTGAGCAGGAACGTGTCTCCATTATAGTTGTCCTGGTCTGGACTGCACAGCTGCAGATCATAGGAGCAGCATTATTTACAGTTCAGGATTTTTCTGACGAGGGCAAAGAAAGGCAATAAATCTCCCTGCATGCTGCCCGTCCATGAGCCAGCAGAACAACAGCAACAGAGAACTTAACGGGAACTGTTCTCACATTCTGAACTGAAAATATTTTCATTCCTAAAATGAGATGAGGACACTGTGTCCAGATTAAGGGTCGTTTGCCCCCTCCTGTCCCCACATACTGACACACACAAAATGCATTTGGATATTGGATGTATAAAATATCTACGAACATTTTTGTTAATCAACATTTTTTGATTTTAGGTGAAAATATTATTTAGTAGGGGAAAGTGTATATTTTAGATGCTGTGATGGGTCACCATTTCTCTTAAAGGGATAGTCCACTCAAAAGTGAAAATTCTGTCAGATACTCACCCTAATGTCATTTTAAAAGGAGACATTTTGAAGAATGTTGATACTACGCTTTTTTCCATAGACTTATTTTTCACAATCAATTTTAAAAGCTCACCATTCCATACTGTGGAATAATTGCAAAGAAATGTGTCAAATTTTTTTGAGAAACCAATTGCAGGAAGACCCCCTCCATTAAAGGACTCCCATTATTCATTAATAATATTGGATGTGTTCATAATCTTATAATAATAATAAACATTTTTGTACTATTTGTAAAGATTTAATTCTGGTTCTGTTCACTCCGACTCACTTTGAAAAGTCTCATATCATTCCACGAGATCAACAAGGACTAGAAATGTTTTTTTATTTTTCTGTTCGAGCACCACCCTTGTTGAGTGGACTTGAAGCTGTCATTAGAAAGCTGAGATTGTCCCCTTTGCTATGACATACAGGTATAACATTGTATCATCAATAGTCAAAAACGTGCGTGAAGCCTCTACACGTGCTTTGTCTCCGTGGTAATGTGATCAACAAGCCACGTGATAAGGTGCGCGGATTGGCGGTCTCAGATGTGGAGGCAACTGAGATTTGTCCTCCCCCACCCAGATTAAGTCACTATGCCACCACGAGGACTTAGAGTGCAATGGGTATATATATTTTATATATATATATATAAAAACTGCATGCATAATAATTATAAAATAATTAGCAAACTGCTATGTCAAATAATTTAGAGCATGTCACACTGCAGGACATGTCAACTTCCCAAAAGTATTTTATGCCAAGTACAATGTACCATTTTTCAAATGTGTAGTGGCTTTGTAAGTCAATTTGGAAGGCCCTCTGCTCTTTCTGTCTCTCTAACCTCCTATGACAAGGAAACCTCTTTCTCCACCACCACCCTCCCCCTCAATGTCCAGGCCAACCCAGATTTCGCTCTTACCAGTTGTTGTTGGTGGACTGAAAGCCAGAGGAAAATAAAGAGATCTAAATGTCAGCAGGGAAGTGTGATGCATTCCGCGCCCCTGCATCTACTGAGCGGTCACCTAGAACAGTGTGTGATCCCGAGACAAAGCTGAAGCCCACAGCGGAAGGGTAGGGGTGGAAGTGGAGACATCAGCCAGAATGCAAACCTGTGAGATTGTCACCAAATCTGGCAGAATATCTCTTTGGTCCATCTCTAACTGCAGGGGCTAGGCCAGTTTTCATTTAGATTATTTTAGGGGATATTGCATATTTTCTGGTTCGGGTTAGGATGACGGGGGACTAACAGTGGCATAAATCGAGGAAGCTTGAAAGGCAGGGCTGTACCTGATCTGTTGAAAGCCTTGAACACATTACACTCTCTCCGTCTCCACACATACACACTGCCCTGCTCTGTTCTTTTCATACACACAGTAAAACACAAAGTCTCTCAGTGTCTCCTACTCTACCATTCAGACACATAATGAAAATACATGGAAAGACTACAGGGAGATTTAGAGGTGTGTACCGTACACCACGGGGCATTTTCCTCTCCGTCTTTTCCAACCCCTTTTTTTTTTTCCCTCAAAGGTGTTTTCAAGGGGGAACATGAAAGATGCATGAGGAAGAGAAAGGTCAGTGCTGAAAAAAAAAATTGTCACAGCATGAATGAGACAGAATGGTAAATTTATTTAGTCTTTTATTTATCTGTCTCTGTGACAGATTTGTGGCAAAGAGCAGTAAAATGGACCCTTCAGCTTGTCAGTTCACTGGGTGGCACTTCACTCTTGAAATAGTTTTGTCTATTAAAGGGATAGTTCACCTCAAAATTAAAATTCTATAACCAATTATTCATCCTCATATTTTTTCTTCTGTGGAACAAAAAGGAGAGGTTTAACAGATTGTTTGAGCTGCTGTCTTCTATACAATAAAAGTGTATGGGGACAAAGATTTGTCAAACTCCAAAAAGGAAAAAAAGCATCATAAATGTAGCCCTTTTATGACTTGTGTACCATAGTACAAGTCTTCTGAAGCCATACGGTAGCTTTGTGTAAGGAACAGACAACATTTTAAGTCATTATTCACTGAAAATCTTTCTTGACAGACCTGGTCACCATTCACCTCTATCGTATGGAAAATAGAGGCTTATGCATTCTGCAATAAATAACACATCATTAATTAAAAATAGAAAGTCAAAAGGGTTTTGAAACCTATGAGGGTGTAATTTTTGGGTGAACTATAGCTTTATGTGGACTTGAAAATATGGTGGCATATTTCACGTGATAGCGATATTTACATGTGCCATGAGTGTTCATTTGATTTCGATCCCCGGTCGTCCAACTGATCAGTGTCCAAAAACATGCTCTCAGCCTCTTCTGACGTCTCATGGAATCAATTATTCTATTTTACTCTATATTAAGTTTACCTCAAATGCAACACAAGTAAGCCAATTCTAGATCTCTGAGCATGTGTAGAATATTATGTAGGCTCGTTCAACTAAAGCTTCGAGTTTTGACTTTAGAATTTAGCTCACCACAAATGGGGGGAAATAACTTTTTCTGCTACTGTGTATGTTTTTAGTTATTCAACACAGACATTTCACTGTGGGGGCCTCATGAAAAAGACCGCAAATATCTGTAGAGCCTGGTTGAGAAAATGAAGGGTCACAAAGAAAAAAACAGATTTAACTCTACTCAGAGAACACACAGCGTTGGTTAGGCATGACATGGTGTTTTTATAGATTTTGGTTTTAAAGAAAAGCACACATACACTTTATTCATAGTGTATGTGTTTGTGTACCAATTTATTTATGTATGTTTATTGTACATAAGTTGTGGAATAAGTTGTACACTGGATAAATATTTTTACTCAGTATTGGTATCTTGTATTTCAGTAATCACATATAAACACCCTTAAAAATAAAACATTAACTAGAGAAGCAAAAAGACATAAGATAAGTCATGTTTGAAATCAAACAATTTAAGTGGTTTAGGCTTAAAACAAGAACAAAACGTCCACTCCAATTTGTCTATGGGGCATGAAAAACAAACTTATTTCAAAAGAAAAACTAATTTATTTTTCTTATCCCATTAGTAAATATCCCATGCATAGATCTGATATATTGCGATATATGCAAAATACATACTTTATATGAAGTATTGTATATGTTAATTGATGGTTTTCACTGATATAAAAAGTCACATACTTGTACATATATGCAACATACAATATATTTCAAAATTTAAAAAAAATAAAAAAAATCATACACTGTATGATCATGTAACAAAACAAACTGTATTTTCACAAATACTAGTGGAATTTGAATATGTGCATTTATGCTCAAATATTTAACTACAATTTTATATATATATGTTCATATATGGCCATAAACCAGATTTCTGTATGGGATTTTTAGTTTTTTCTCTTGTTTGAAAACATCTTTACTTTTTGTTAGATTTCTCTGAAAACAAGGTTAAAACCATTAACTATTAGTAAACATATAATAACAGTGAAAAATACTTTTACAACATTTATTAATCTTAATTTTAACATACCTGATTAGTAATACATTTTTAAATGTAAGTTGTATATAACTTACTAACATAAATTAACAATATACAACTGTATTTTAAGTAAACAATAACCAAGATAAATGAACAATAAAGGCTACAAAAAATATTGTTAATTGTTAGTCATAGTTACCCAATGCATTTACTATCATGATCAAATAGAACAAAGTGTTACCAAAAAGTCTTAATATCTTATGTTATTTTTCTTCTCAAGTAATTGTTTCTTCTTTTAAGAATGTTTATATATTTTTATTGGAAAACAAGACATAAATACTCAAAATAAAAATATTTTTGCATTGTACTTTCTCTCTTTCCTTCTTTCAGTCTCTTTCTGCATCATGTATATTCCTCTCTTCACTCCATTCTCCATCTGCATCTTGTGGTAACTCAAAGCTTGACCAACCAGTCTGGTCTCACTGTTGCTCCTCTCATGGATCATTTACTGGCCAACACCTGATACTTTCAACTTGCCGCCCCACAGGCTGGCTAATCTGGCCCTGCCAAATGGCAAGAGACCACCAATTCTGAAGGCCCCTATTGTGGATCAACTGAACCCTGTCCAGGAGCAAAGTCCATCTAATTGACCCCATATGCTTGTACAGGTTATCACAATATATTTGAGGAAGATCCCAAGATGTAGGATGGCAATGAAAGGTGTTTTATTTAAATTAAAAACCAACAAAATATAAACAAATCTCTCATGAGGGATAAAAGATAAGACAAAAATAGAACTGAAAACAAACCGACTGGAAAACAGGGAAATGAGTTTAGGTAGGGAGCAGGGTACTACAAAACACAGAACAAACAAGAGAAACAAAAGTCCAAACAATCAGAAAACAAAGTTAAGGACCAGGGCAGAAAAGACCAGGGTGACACTGGTGGGTCGGACCAGGGTGGCACCAGCAGGCTGAACCAGGACAGCACCAGTGACATTGTTCAAGGACTGAACAGGGTGGCACCAACATGTACCAGATTGGTGCCGGTGGGATGGAACAGTGTTCTGCCAATGGGATGGACTAGGGAGGAACTGGCTAGAAAGACCAAGGAGCAAGATCTAGTATCCAAGGAGGAGGCCAAAGATCAGGAATCCACAAGACAGGGACGAGGTCAGCGGCTTCCGGAGGGAACAGGGAAAACTGGTCTTTGGTGGCCGCAGGAAGCTGGGCAGACTGGGAAGCAGCTGCTGAGGGCTGGACAGACTGAGGAGCAGCCGCTGAGGACTGAACAGCCTTGTCTACAGCCACAGGGAACAAGACAGGGGGATCCAGGATGGGAGCGAGGACAGCGGGCTCCAGGATGGGAGTGAGGACAGGGGGCTTCTGGATGCGAGGGAGGATGGAGGCTCCAGGACAGGAGCAGAATCAAACAGAGAAATTACCTCCATGACCATGAGCACTTGCAGTGACAGGGGAAAAGCCTCCGTGGCCATGGGGCTGGCAGAGGCAGGGGAACGATCTCTGTGGCCGCGAGCACACGCTGTGACTGGGTAATGACCTCCATGGCTGTGGGAACTGGCAGAGACTAGTGAACGACCTCCGTGACAATAAGCACAGGCAGATACTTGGGAACGGCCTTCGTGGCCATGAACATTCGAAGAGAGCTCTGGCAGAGAGCACTGGCAGAGAGTAGGGAATGGCCTCTGTGAACCACTGGGAGTGGCAGAGGGGCAGCCTCCGTGGCTGTGGATGCTGGCAGTGCCTGAAGTTTAGGAGCCCTTCTCCATCTCCTCTTCTTCTGGGTGGTAAGAAGCACAGCAGTTGTAACTGGTGATACTGGTGGTCACCCGCAGGCTCCTCCATGTCCTGGCAGTCAACAGCGGGCTCCTCCACCTCAGTATCATGGTCTCATCAATACTCCGTCTAGAGGCCACTTCGGCCAACTCCTCAGCAAAGATGTTGAAAGCAGGCAGAGGGAATGGGCAACCGGGCGTGCATTGGGAGACCAATTCCTCAAGGGCCAGATCTGGGTTCAATAAAACAACCCTCATGCCTCCGCTAGGTCCAAAGTTGGTCAGATCGTTCTGTCACGATAAATTTCAGGATGGACCAAAAATGCAAGATCGCAATGAAAGGTGTTTTATTAAAACGAAAAACCAACAAAATACAAAAAAACCTCTTTGAGAACGAACAGGATACAACAACATGACCGGAACTGGAGACTGAACATAACATAACGATCTGATGGGGAAGACAAGACAAAGGAGAGAATATAAACAGGAAGACTGAACACAGGTTCTGCACATAACCACAAGCAGCACGAATCAGCACTACCATGACAATGCTGATGGGAATCTGTGGGAATCACGAGAGAAGGAGGAAAACAAAAGCACATGGCAACCTGAGAGAGAGGTGGAGGAAACTGTCAAAATCCTGCCACATAACGAACAAAATCAGACCAAAATGACAGTATCATGGTACAGGTCCACATCCCACCCACAGGCAAGTGCTGTGATCCAGTTTTAAACAAATCTGCTTTAATATGAACTTCAAGAACAACAGAATTAAGTAATTATAACAAAGAGCATTTTGTTGAGGTGTAATTAGACAGAAACCAATCAAACAAACCAAACACTATAAAAAATGTACTGTAGAATTTAGTGGTGCACCGATCAGGAGGCCGATACGATCACCAATTTATTTTTTAACACTAAGATTGGCCGTTACGATACCATTTTTTACCAATGTGCCCTTATCCACACTTTTGCAAGTTACATTCTGCAGTTACTGTATGTTTGTACCCCACACAGTAAAATTACATTAATTTTGAATTGCTAACATTTATTTTGATTGAAAACAGTTATGAATAGTTCTGTTGTCAATATCAAAGGTCACTGTGACATACTGGCAACCATTAAACACCATGAGGTCATCACACACAGCAGAGATACATTCAAAATAATAAAATAGACTATTACTAGCTCCAAAATTGCTCTTGAGAGAAATCATTAGTATTTATGATTTGTTTACTGCCTTTGGCATTTTGTTGCAATACAAATCATTAATTATTAAGCAAATGCATGAAGACGCAGTGCGGTTATTTAAGGTAAAACAGTTATATCTGTTATTAGTGGCATTGCAACCGACATCAGTCTGATTTAAATTGGGATCCTCAATTAAATTGGGAATAGTGCTAAGATGAGTGACTGATGAGATATTTAGAGCACCTGGAGACTTTGGCTTGACTTTGGGGGTGTTGGGGGGGGGGGCGTTACTTCCCCCCCACACCCACTGGACTCTACGCCCCTGCTTGGAGTGCATGCTTATTTGATTGACACCAAGTGTGCTCATGTTGAAAGGGGAGAAGCTAATAACGCTCATGATCTCTCAGTTCCCCTTGCATAACACATTGCCTGATTGTTACAACTCACGTTACATCATGTATACTCAGATTTATATTTGCATGTTTACTTGTTGTTTAATTCGTTTTTAAGGCTGTTTGCAGTCTCTTTATCTTCTCCATGCTCACTGTGCAGTGAGTCAGAATAACTACCATATTGACTTATAAAATGGGCAGCTCAATATTCAAACATGTTATTCTTCCACGTTTTTAAATCAAACTGGCATATTCATATAAATTACAGCATATCTGAGTGTTTTTTGATAGAAGTGTCCTAGTTTAAACACATCTGTAACTACTGTACTTGCTTAATCATTCAGTCCATTAACCTTTTGAGAAGAGTACACACATGAGGGCTGACTGTGTTGTTCCTCTTCTCTGAGACCTTTCTTTTGCCATTTGTGGCTGTCTTGGTGCCAGTGGGAGTGTTGATTCTAAGAAAACATTTAACAAATTGCATTTGTTAATACAAACAAACAATGAACACCCCCCTTTTACAATCTAGGTTAGCATTAATACTGTATATACTACTAACACATTTATTATCATTAAAAGTATGTGATAACATTCTTTAATGCATTAGTAAACATATCAAACTATGAATTTCTTCTGTGGATCACAAATATATATTGATGGAGATATATATTTACTTACTTTTAAGCCATCCCAGATGACTTTCCTTCTTCAGCAAAACTGAAGTGAACATTTTTATAAGCACATTTCAGCTTTTTTTTTTTTTTTTTGCAAGTATACAGGTGCCATCAGTCTGCTGGCTGTTTGATGGTGCAAAAGTCATATTTAGGCAGCATAAAATAATTCCACAATACTCCAATCAATCAATTAAATCGATAGGGTTGTTTAAAAAATAAATCTATAATAAAAACTTTATTTAAATCGATTCCTGCCAGCAGTTGATGTAAGAGCATTGGCACATTTTCGCAAGAAGTCTGAAGCGAGTGCTTTGAATTCAACAGAGGAACAAACGTCATGCGAGAGTTAGGCCATTTCGAACAGCAATCCAGCGCTGGCTGGAGGAAATGATTTACATTTTAAAACTTTTCAATTGTCGATTAATTTCTTACACCAACCTATCGATTTGCTTCAGAAGATATTAATTAATCTACTGGAGTTAATTTTATGCTGCCTAAATATGACTTTCTGTCCGTCAAATAGCCTGCAGCCTAATGTAACCAGTTTACTTGCATTGTATGGAAAAAAAGAGCAAAAATGTGCTTATAAAAATTTTCACTTTGGTTCTGATGAAGAAGGAAAGTCATTCACATCTGGGATGGCTTAAAGGTAATTCAATCATGAGAGAATTTACATTTTTGGGTGAATTTACCCTTTAAGTTTTAACTTTCCATGTTACAATTTATTTATTTTGAATTGTCCCTAAATAAATAAACAGGCATCATAAAGGTAATAGCTATGACTCATCCATGTCTTCTAAAACAATATGAGTTTTGGGTGAGAAACAACCAAAATGTAACTCCTTTTTCACTATAAATCTTGACATCTGCAGTCTCCTAGGCGTGATCATGATTTGAATCTTGATAACACTTCCTCACACTTGACGCATGTGCAGAGCGCTGTACATGCTTCAGAAGACATTAAACCACTCGAGGCATATGGATTACCTTTAAGTCGTTTTTAGAGCTTGTAGGTTTTCTCCCCATTGACATGTACAGATATATACCTGTATTTACATCATATCTCCAACAAAATAACTTTTGTGTTATAAGTTTGTGTTCTGCAGAAGATAAAAAGGTCCTAAGAGTTTGAGACGACATAAAGGATGAGCAAATAACAGTAAAAACTACACCAATCTGTTCTAATCTACACCTATTCTGAAAGGCTGCATTTTCCTTAACATTTTTAAACATTTAAAATAAAAACAATTATACCAGTAATCTAGTTAATCATAGCCATGTTTATTTACTTTCAGTTTCTTTATGACACTATTATCAGCTTTCTCCAGAACAAAATGACAGAACACTTCAAATTTACCTGAAATCACAGACATAGTTTGCTTGATCAGCTGAGCTTTCATGCTGGAGATACCCAATAATAGTATCACTGTTGCTTCATGCTCTTTCTCAGCACAACTCTGTCTGCTTTGTAATATAATTAAATATATTATATATAAAAATATAAATATATAAATATAATATCATATAAATATTATGTCTTTGACCATGACACTGCATCAATTTACTCACATAATGCAGGGTAGTGATGGCGGTTTCTCATGGAGGAAGAAACGATTTAGGGACTAACTCATTAACCGAGTAATGATGTCAGATGCACCACACTTGCTCAGTAAGATTTCCCAAGAATCCCTATGATTTCGAACAAAAAATGCAGAGAATTAGGGCTGGGCGATAGGACAATGTTATTGGATATCGACTATGTCTTACAAAGATGCCGATTGCGATACCCATTGACAGACGATGATTGACAATATCAGGAAATGGCAAAACCATGGATATGAGAAGTCATCAAATAAATCAAACAGCAGCCCAGGGTGTGAAACTAGCACCAGCCACCCTCAAAATGCGACTAGGCTGAATCCAGTTTGCAAGCTCCTCATCCAAATATATTTCACGCTGAGGTCAATTTGCTCATCTTATGCGACCTGTAAGATGTCTTGGAGTGACACATGACAAGAAATGCTATTAGTCACAAAGACACACACTTGAAGAACGTTTGGTTACGTATGGAACCTCCGTTCCCCGAGGGAGGGAACGACACGTTGTGTCGGAGAAGCGACACTAGAGGTCTCTCTTGAGCGCCGATATTCACCTCTGACCTATTAAAAAGGGCCAATGAGAGTTGGCAGTCAGTATTTGCATACCCCGCCCCGCATACGGGTATTTAAGCCGGGCAAATACGGAAGTTTAGTCAGGATTTTTCTGAGGAGCCGAATGGTCCGCCACAACAGTGGCTCGGTTCAGTGACATGGTAGAGGAAAGACACAACGTGTCGCTCCTCCCTCGGGAACGGAGGTTACATATGTAACAAAATGTTCCCCTTCTGTCGCTCTCTCCACGTTGTGTCGGAGAAGCGACACTAGGGGACCCATTCCAATCTTGCCATGCCCTGAACCGTGTACGTGAACCGCCGATACAGAGGCGGCAGGGATTTCATCCAGTGCCGCGCATCGCCTGTACCTGGCTGCACGCACTCTTCCCCAATGCCCCATAAGATCATCGGAATCCTTCTAGTTACCCTGGGAGGGAACAAGGCGATGTTTGCCAACATGGGAACGGGCCAGCCTGGCTGGGCCTCTTTTCTCTATGTTTCTCGCATAGAGCAATCACGGCCGGGCCCTTACACACATATAGGGAAGGGGTCTTACCCAGACCCTCGCGGAGACCACACCTGCCCTTTTTCTTGGGGAGGAAAAGTGGTAGACACGCCACACGGCCGCCTTAGGGCTCGTGTGGAAAGTATGGTGCGGTGGTAGATCCAGCCTCGAAAGGGAGGAGTTGTTACAGCACGGTGACCGGGCAGCTGTAACTGCCTAAGGGAGACACGGGGTCCGCTCAGTAAGGGACAGAACCGTGGAATTACACACAGAGGGAGTCCGAGCAGGAGGCCTTACCTGTGGAGCACCTATACCAGTACAGGGTAGCCATCAGGGTACCCACAGTGGCTTGGGTCGGCGAAGTTCCTCCGCTGAACTGCGGACCCGGAGGGCTGGGGAGGAATCGACCAGGGTCCCGACTCGAGTGGGGCGCCCTGGGAAGAAGGCGCACTACTTTACCTTGACGCCAGGAAAAGGGCGCTGGGCACAGCTGATCCACCCGGCCGGTCGGTCTCACGTGTTACCGAAGTTCTACGGGCTCGGACCTGACAAAACACGAGACGCTAACCGACTCAACGCTGAGGTTGTAAAACCTCGCGAAGGTGTTGGGTGTTGCCCAACCCGCGGCTCTACCGATGTCTGCTAGGGAGGTGCCCTTGGCCAGTGCCCACGAGGACGCTAACACCCCTTGTTGAGTGAGCTCGGACCCGCAAGGGTAGGGGCACGCCTGGGTGTGATAAGCCAGTGTGATGGCGCCAACAACCCAGTGGGTGAGCCTCTGTTTGGAGACGGCATTCCCTTTCTGCCGCCCCCAAAGCAGACAAAGAGCTGCTCAGAGCGCCTGGTGCTCTGTGTGCGGTCCAGGTAAATGCGCAGGGCACGCACTGGACATAGCAACGAAAGGGCTGGGTCTGCCTCCTCCGGGCAGCGTTACAGGTTCACTACTTGATCTCGGAAGGGTGTGGTAGGAACCTTGGGCACATAGCCCGGTCAGCGGTCTTAGGATCACAGACGTATCTGCCGGACCGAACTCCAGGCAAGTGTCGCTGACAGAGAACGCTTGCAGGTCCCCCGAACCTCTTGATAGAGGCGAAGGCGATCAGCAGGGCCGCTCTTAAGAGAGAGGGCCCTGAGTCCAATTGATTCAAGCGGCTCGAAGGGAGGTCTCTGGAGTCCTGCCAAGACTACCGAGAGATCCCAGGAGGGAACTAGGCCTGGCCGGGAGGGATTCAACCTCCGGGCGCCTCTCAGGAACCTGAAGATCAGGTCGTGCTTACCCAAAGACTTGCCATCTACAGGATCGTGGTGGGCGGCAATGGCGGCAACATACACCTTGATGGTGGACAGGGACAGCCTCCTGTCCAGCCTCTCCTGTAGGAACAGGAGAACTGACTTGATCGCGCATCTCTGCGGGTCTTCAGTTTGGGAAGAACACCAATCTGCGAACAAGCGCCACTTTAGGGCGTAAAGGTGCCTGGTAGAGGGGGCTCTGGCTTGGTTGATTGTATTCATAACGAGCCGGCTAACTCTTCCACATCCCGTCCAGGGACCAGACGTGGAGGTTCCAGAGGTCTGGGCGCGGGTGCCAGAGCATGCCCCGTCCCTGAGAGAGGAGGTCCTTTCTCAGGGGAATTCGCCAGGGAGGAGCTGTCACGAGAAGTCTGAGTTCCGAGAACCAAGTCCGAGTGGGCCAGTAGGGGGCCACTAACGTGACTTGCTCCTCATCCTCCCTGACCTTGCACAGCACCGTGCAAGAAGGCTCACTGGGGAAATGCGTACTTGCGCAGCCCCGAGGGCCAGCTGTGTGCCAGCTGCCTGTCCCGAGGGGAGCCTCTGTTAGGGCGTACCAGAGCGGGCAGTGGGAGGTTTCCTGGGAGGCAAACAGGTCTACCTGGGCCTTGCCAAACCGTTCCCAAATCAGCTGGACCGACTGGGGGTGAAGCCTCCACTCCCCGCCGGGCAGGCGTTGTCGTGATAGCGTGTCCGCTATGACGTTGAGCTTGAGGGGACAGTCGTGGGCAGATGGAAGGCGGGATCGCCGCGTCCGGTGTACTGGGACTGTCGTAATCTGAAAGCAGATTGCCGTGAGAACGGCATTTGCAGGCCAGGTGACCCAGAGGCAAAGGAAATAGCTCTTTTATTGAGAATGTGGGTACCACAGCCCCCCGTCAGGGGGTGTGGCAAATGAAAAAACAAAGGATTCTCCACCCAGCCCTCCACCGGGGGACGGAGCGGTCTTACCACCTCCGGAGCTAACGTCTTCGGCTCTGTGTCGACTGTCTCAGGAACGCTTGGGAGCCTTCCGGGTCCTAGAGGGGGTTCGTGAGACAGGGGCGTGCGCCGCCTGCGGGTGCTCGACGCTGGGGCTGAGAGCTGGGCCCGGGTTGAGGCGGAGCAGGAGCTGGTTTCTTCAAGAGGGGACGCCCTCGGCGGGCAGACGGGCAGGGCCCGTAGCGGCAGGTCTGCGGCAGGGCATGAAGTGAGAGATGGCCTCCGTCTGCTTCTTCACCGCGGAGAACTGTTGGGCGAAGTCCTCGACGGTGTCGCCGAAAAGGCCAATCTGAGAGACAGGTGCGTCCAGGAAGCGGTTCTTGTCGGCCTCACGCATCTCGACCAGATTGAGCCAAAGATGGCGTTCCTGGACCACTAGGGTGGCCATCACCTGTCCGAGTGCCTGCGCTGTGGCCTTCGTCGCTCTCAGGGCGAGGTCGGTCGCTGAGCACAGTTCCTGCAGCACATCAGGATCAGGTCCACCCCGTGCATGTTTCTGAGTGCTTTGGCCTGGTGGACTTGCAGGAGGGCCATCGCATGCAGGGCGGAGGCAGCGTGTCCAGCCGCACTGTATTCCTTCGCGTTGAGCGAGGATGTTGTCCTACAGGGCTTGGATGGGAGTACGGGGCGGCCACGCCAGGAGGTAGGGCTACCGGGGCATAGATGGTATGCAACTGCCCTATCGACCTGGGGAATCGCCCCATATCCGTGGTGCTC